>NC_137468.1:113425486-114025486 GCF_964235325.1 Thermobia domestica | reverse complement strand
CGAAAAACCGAGTTTTTCACTGAACACTTTTTTTTAACACATATAATTGTATTAAAATTCTCACGACATTTCGAAAAGTATTAACTAACGTTGCCTTTTAGTGGATAATACTTTACGTCAAGGTTTTCCAATCTTTGTGATGTCTCGGACCCGTTATATCAACTGTTAATTCTCTGCGGCCTCCTATGAAATGAAAAACCATTTAAAAAAAAGTTTTCATAGCATAAAAATGAAATGATAAATTACAATTTTACAACACTAAATGTATCATTTATGACTGTAACACTGGTATAAATGAAGTTTTTATTTATTTTTTAATATGATCATACCAAACGCTTTCCTAATGTGATAGGCGATGCATCTTTCAGCCTAGATTAATAATTTTCTTTTTCTTCTTATCTCTTGGTATTCTATTTTTTTCAATAAATTGAAACCTAGGTAATGCGCATTATAAATACACCAGGTTGTGAGCAAGATGATAAGATAAAGTTCAGTGAAAATAAAATATCTCGCGGATCCCCTTTCAATTTCTCGTGGTCCACATAGGTCCGTAGACCTCAGATTGGGAAACGCTGCTTTATGTAATAGAAACGCTTGCTTGTCTAAGTTATTTACGCTTTTCGCTATGTACATGTATTTGGATTAGTTCTTGGCTTCATTTTAATCAATTAACGCATATTGGTAGATTAATTATTTAATCCGATCTATGTTTCAGTTCGAATGAAATGGATTATTCGTTATGTTTTTTTGTAGAACTGTGGTCATAACGAACGGCAGTTACTAACCAAGGTTCTCCGAAACGTTCTTTTGTACCAAAATATAACGAGCATTAAAAAAAAAGAAAAGAAAAGAAAAAAGAAAACTTTAAAAGGGAAGTGGAAGCTGATACAGTAAATGGAATTTTGAAGTTCTTGTCTTCATTGGAGCCTATGCTCTATTGTGGAATCCGTGAATGTGCTCACACAAAGAGTGTGAATACTTTTACGTAGTTGTTGTAGTGATAACGAATAAGGGTGAAGTTAACAAACTGAAAATATGCTATTATAGTGATCGCGAGGACTCGCGAAGTCTGGGCTCCACACCAATCATAGAACTGCTTGCTTCACTTGTGATGTATCGGAAAAATTCGGCACGATTCGTGGTGTTGCCTTCCGAACACACATTTGAGAAAAATGTGAAGCAACTGAAGTGTATCAACAATGCTGCCAAACTTAGAAGACGTGGCGAACGAGCTACAGACAACAGCACTTAAAGAGTCTCAACAAGAACACTAGCAATTATTGTAATTAAATGGTAACCATAATAGTAGTAAAATATAAACAACGACAATGGCATTAACAAAAAGAAACTTAGCGGCAATCCGACAACATTGTGCTTTCAGGAGATGTTCTCGATAAAGCGCGAGAGGAGACTTGCAAAATTTCATAGATGGGGGCTGACGACCAGGACACACCCTCGCGTTCTATTGGGTGGTCAAATCGGTAGATCTCAGTCAAGCTTCACGACTCCGTACGATTACTAGTTTTGCAAAAAAAAAAAAAAAAATCTTCCCACATTTTTCTTCCACCAATTCTTCCATCATCATTCACTTGCCTTAATCACCGTCTTCCTTAGCCTAAAGGGTAGAATCGTATGACATTAAACTAAAAGATTTCGTTTCATTTTCATTTCTAAAACTTTTATTGAAGTAAGTAAATTCGAGAAGATTAAAATTACAACCGTTTTAAGAGCATAATATTGACAGTTTTTGACAATATGAATGCAGAAGTTGAACGCTAGCACGGCAGAGTTGTACAAAAGGTTTTAAGAATAATATTGGAAGTGAGATAAAAGCTACAGGCCATAGCACTCAATAAGCATGTCATGCTGAAGTATTGTGGAAACTTTTATTTATTCAATATGAACGAAATTATAATGAGTGCTTTCAGAAAACTTGGTTAGAAAAAAAATCATCTCCAAGAGTAATAAGTTAACCCTCGTCGATTTTTTCATGATAAATTACTCATATCGTATCGTAGAGTTGTTAATGAAATTTTATTTTATGAAATAAGAACAAATTGCCTGACAGTCGTTTCTGAGAAAATAGTCCGAAACGTACGGATCTCCTAGAATACACTGCCCCTTTCTGGATTTTCCCAGGGAAAAGTAATTTATACCAGACAGTAAGATTATTATTGAAATATTTGATTTATGAAAGAACATCGTTAGTCATTTTCAAGAAAATTCCAACCTTCTATTTACACCCTGCGTCACTCTACTCTTATGTTTGGGGATATTCAAGAAGTTGAAGAAACCCCTCTGGAGATTCAAATTTTGCCCAGATACATTGAACGGTATGGCAATAAACATACAAGGGACAAATGGACAAATAGATGGACAAACATTACAAGAATCACTTTTTCAGTATGTAGGAAACAAGAGATATGTAAAGCCGTTGGAAAATCGAGTTCGATGCTTTTCAAGATCAGCATACTTATTTCTGTCCTATCGTTTCTTGAAAGTATAAAGATAAATAAGCCATTCAATAGGAAAAAGTAAACCACAATAAAATTTATGAATACTTTAGCGAATATCATACGAAATATTACAAGGAGTACGGTGAATCAATGACAAGATATTTTCTGTGGTGATAAGGCTTTCTAATTAGAACCAATGCATGAGGGCTTGTTAAAAGTTACACGTGCTCGCGTGTATGTCCCACTGTTATCACTCGACCATTTTCCATCATAATTAACTTCACCTTTCTTCTTTAGCTTAAAAGGCATAAGCGCAAGTATTTAAAAATGTGTTTTAATCTTATGTTCACACTCAAATCATTTCGAAATGCATATCCATAACAGTTTTATTAATTGAATAATAGCTTGCAATAAGATTACGACACTTATTTTATTGCTCGTTTCGGGAATTATACAAACATTTTCGAAGTTTTTTTTTAATGTTATTCTGTCGTAAATATATAATTTTTTTATTATTATAGATATAATTGAAATTATTAAATTACCACTTATTTCAACTTATTTGTCTAGGATTTATACATACAAATTCGCATATGCTATTCTGATTTTAGATATAACTTGCCAACTCTACATGAACAAGAACTATTTCATATTTTTTTCTTTTTCTTCTAACAAGTTACTTCCTAAGACTAATATCATAAATGTCTTTATTATATCATGTTTGTTATATCATGAAATATATTTAAAACATCTTAAAACATGAAATTAATTTTTATATTTAAAATCTTTTAATGTTCATTTAATGTTATTTTAAATAGATTGCACTGTTTGTTGAGATAATAGTAAGAACTAATTAGTGAAAAGCTATTACCTTGACAAAGTGTATAACTATGAGAAAAGATTGTAATTATGCATAGTTGAGGCTAAAAATAGCAAATAGGTTGTTATTGATATATTTAAACTGAAAGTTTGTTAGTGTCTTTTGTGCTAAATGTTGAGTAATGTTTGAAACTCAAGCTTTTAAACTACCTTCCTAATAGTGACTAAATACACCCTTTTCAAAAAATGCGTCTTGCTATTCTCTTTTTCATAAGTACGTTTTTACATATCATCAGTGCCTCAAATTTAGAAACTTCCACAAGTTTAGAAACTGTATACATCTATTTTATGAAAAAGAACGGACTATTCTTTAAAAAATGCGTCAATTGAAATAATTTTTGTGTAAAACTCATTTATAAACTGCATTCTACGTGCGCTAAAATTCGTATTTACTTCGGTCCTTTTTCGAAAATTTTAGGGTTTAACTAAAGATAACTTTGCTTGAGCTTTGCAAAAGCTGAATCCGGTTTAATTGGAAGTCCCAACGAAACAGTTTATTGCATTACCAACTCGTGAGAGCTTTCGACAACTTAAAGTAACAACAAACTCAAAGCACAAAATTTTGATTGAAGACATACTTTGAAATCTGGGCAATCCTTCCCAAGTAATCATAAGAGTTTAAAACGTATGATTTCTCCATTTCTTATCACATACTTGAATAAATATTAGTATATTTATCAAATGACATTTATTTGGATCAAAATGTCATTTAATTTTAAAAATCAAACTTTTCGAGTTAAGTAAATAAAATCGTGAATATTAATTGAACATTTTCCAGTTGAACATGTTAAAAACAATCTTCTCTTCAAGTTAACAGAATTATTAGCCTTTATTGATGATTCGTTTCAAATGATAGGTAGTTTGTAAAATTACGTCGTTGGTATTACCTTCGCTTGGGAAGAACAAAAATATTATTTAATTTCCTATTCGTCTAACGAATATCATACATAAAATTACCATATCGGAAATCTTCCCTTCTCACTCGTTTTCAAGTGAAACGAGGCTTTAAACTGAAGAAAATGTGATGCAAGACCCTCTTACATCATTCAACTCTGCCAGCGACATTACGAATATTAAGCTTAATCACGACGGGAAATAATGAACAAGAAAAAAATAATCATATACGTATATCCTCTTTTACATAAAAAAAAAGAGAGACAGGAAACAACATCTGCCGTAACATACAGTGTTGATACAACACTGAAGCACAACTAGAGTCACTACATACTCTGAAATCACAAATTATCGTGTTGATGTATTCTTAATGACACCTTGAAACAGCATCTCCTCAATTGACGCCAGTGCATATAAACCTACCCTTTGCTTACAAACTTGTGTCATCTGCGCTCTGACTCATTGCACGCATCTCACAAATTTCACTGTCATTCTGCAGAGATGAAGAAAATTTTCCAAATTGATGCAGGCACTGTTAAGCGTCTTTTTACCCTGATGAAGGAGGAAAAACATTACAAAAAACAACACGTCTAATAAATCATCATTTGTATCATGTTAGAGTTTTTTCTTTTCTGCTTGTTTTTAGAAACATCAAGTTTTTCATAAAAGAAAGCAATGGAACGCCACCAACAGGTATTGGAAACAACTGTCTTGGTGTAACAAACAATAGTGCTTCCCACAGTTATCCGTCGAATGACAATGTCTTTACCATTACTCCTAATGGGATAACAGATTTACCTGTCTCTAAGAATATTTGTATTCATGGAGCTTATTATGTGAACACTTTTTTTCTTTTGCTATTAGCCAGTGAGTTTTAAAGAAAATTCTAGTCTTTCTTCCGTAGAAATCTAAAGAGATTCACAAGTAGCTTTTAAATTATAAATTTTCCCTAATTGACATGTACACTATACTAGGCATGTAATACCTTAAATCTTCCCTTTCAAAAATTTTATACGCATGGAATATATCCGCTTCTCCTTACTGATCTAGTAGCTAGCACGCATGTGTGTATTTCGTGAACCAGATGTCGGGTTTGAAGGACTCGTTGGAAAGGCATTAGTGGTTCAAATCTCACTTTATTTAGGTAGACTGTAGGTCTCATCCTATACAGTCTCGTTGCTCACAAAGAACGTAAATACGAAACAATAAAGCAACCATCTACTTCATTGTACTATTATTTTGTTAAATTACAACGAACTACTATTACGATTATATTGTCATTGAATCGCTATTAAATTACAACCTATCTTGTAAATGTACAAAAATATATTACAATGCATACAAGTTGTAACAAAATGAGGATACATCTTAACAATATAATTTAATATACCGAGCTAAACAAGATGTATTAGTAGACAAGATTTGGGAAAATGCTTTAGTTAGAAGGCATGTTAAAATAAGAATCTCACGAGTACAACGATGATTAAATGTCAAAATGGAGAAATCAAATTATATCTGTAAGGTTTGTTTAGAATAACACTAAAAAGATATTTCCCATGCATGAGATTCTGTAAAACTAAATGAGTGAAAAAAAAAGTATCTTGTTCAAAGTTGTTCAAAGTTTTTGTTAGTTAATATTAATGAATGGTTTTATCTTTTAATGGTAATTTTTTGAAGATACCTTCAACGAATCTTCTCCGTTCCACAGTTACAAGTGGAATATTCGTAATTGTTAGGAGTATGTGTATCACTATTAGAAAAAAATCAAAGAACAAGATACATCTCGTATATGTATGCCTATATACATACAAGATACAGGAGGATGTATCTAGTATGTACGAGATGCATGCATATTATGTATATATAATAAACAATCTGTTCCTGTAGAATTTTTCAGTTTAACGTCTCACGATAAGGCCCTTTAGGCTAAGGAGACGATAATTAAGGCAAGTGAATGATGATGACAGAATTGGTGGAATGAGAAAGTGAAGAAACGGGAGTACACCGAGAATACCCACGGACACGATTTTGTCCACCAAAAACTTCCTTGACAGAGATCGAACCAGGAACCCTACGCACCAGAAGTAAGCGCTATATCACTGAGCCAACGTGCCCTCCAACTCTTGTAGAATAAAAAAACATGACAATGAATATTTTTAGCGTCATAGAAATCCAATTTTGTCGACTTTCTCGAAAACTATGCGTTAAGAATTTATTCTCAGATATGTGTTTTATTCATCTGGGTCTCATCTATTGAAGTCCCATCTTTGAACAATATTATAGTAAAAGAAATATTGTTCAAACAAACGTATTTAATACATCCGCTACTTCTTAATGACCTAGTTACTAGCACGTGTGTACTTTGTGCACCAAATCCCGGGTTCGAAGATCTCGTTGGAAAGGCGTTTGTGGTTTAAATTCCACTTTATTTAGGTAGATTATAGGTCTCATCCTATATATAATTTCAGCATCATAAAGTTTAATCATAATTTTGAACTATATCTCACTAAGCTTTGCAATGTCTAGGGTTAAATATCCTCTCTTACCTGGACATGTCCTCTTTTTTTCGTGCTAAAAATGGTTCGATCGGGTTTTAAGAACTTGAGGGAAATGTTCTCTTTCAGGAATTGGGGGGGGGGGGGAGGGAGAAAATTGCTTCAAGATTCGTAATTTTCTTACATATAAAGTTAAATGTATGTTTCTCTGCCACACAAACCTATATTTTGTAGAACCATTTTACATAAAATTAGTATCTACTTTAAACTGAGCTTTTATCATTCACTTTGATTAAAATGCATCTCCTAAGGGGAGAGAGAGAGGTTCAAAATTTATGCTAAAAATAGAGTCAGAAGCCCTTAAAATTAAAGACATGAAACTGGGTATATAAATTTGAAAGTGTCCTCTTTCTTAGAGTATGTAATATGGTAGGTCTAGTGCTCCAATGAAAAGCTTAATGAGAATATAATTACTTCAGTATCATTTCCATCTTAAATCATAATATGGTTATCGTACGTTGTCATTTTTCAGGTTTACAAAAAATAATCACTTTTCTCGATTTGCTAAAAAATTATGCATGAGGACTTACACTCACCTGTATAATTTTGTTTAGCTGAATGAGATCTATGGATTTGTAAGTCTCATCTTCGAAGTTTATTTTTTTGCTATGTCTATTGTAGAATTTATTGTAATAAAAAATTAACTTCTATAGGGATTATGAAGTTTGTATCTACATATGTCAAATGAGGAATTGTTAGTTTAGTTTGTTGAAACGCTTTTAAATTATTTAATATAATAAACTACGTAATTATACTTTTACTTGCAATCTTATTAAGAGTTACTGATATTTCGTTAATATCTTTGCAGTACACAAGTCGATTAATGCATTTTTTAAATGAACTTTTAATTGTTTAGTTATAGCAACATTGTTACACAAAAATAGTTGCACTAATTTAGAGAGATTATAAAACCCACCATAAAGCTTTTAGGTAGTATGTAGCTTCGTAAAACATATATATTAACATTCTTTGCAAGATCATATATTATCATAATGACAATTCATGTCTAAATTTGGAGACCTCCTCAGGCATGGAAAAACACGTACATACAAGTATTTTATTTTTAAAATATTTCATTTTTGTTTTTCATTACGTTTTAAAAGCGGCTCAGAACGCTAAAAGCGGGTACACTACACTTTCAGTAGCAGCTGACAGAGAACTCATTTCCTACAGATTCTTTTGAACTGTCTGGTAAATAAACTTTAGGAATTCGATTTTCTAGTATCGTCTTTGAACTCCTAGTATCACATTCAAACAATTTCGTAGTCACGAATATACATAGCAAAAAATATAACTCAACAAAAATAAAATATAATATATATTAATTAAAATAAAATATATATTAAAACAACTCAACTTGTTTTCCCAGGTTAAGTGTTGTTTCAATACCAAGGCAGGCACGAGCTGGCCCATTGGGACATTGAGACATGTCCCGGTGCGCCCTCCGAAACATCACAGTATAAACAGAGGTACAAGATTTTAATAAATTCTTACAGTTTTATTGGTAAAGAACCCGTGAAAGATACATTAGGTGAACTTGCGAAACCACATAAAAGATGAACAATTTTATTTATTTTTCTCTATACCACAGTTCTGTACAATAAACACATACAGTTACTGTTAAAAAAAAAAAAAAAAAAAACAAGTGAAGGGTACATAAGTTGCCCTGCGAAATATCACATCATAGATATTTTTTAAAAATTTTATTCTCCTGTGTACCAGTTGTGTATGCAAATTCATAGAGCTGTCATTGGCAGAGAACAGGTAAAGAGTACAATCACTTAAAGAAAGCAGTTAGTGCACACGCCTTTGGCGTGGGGAACCCGGGTTCGATTCCCGGCGGGAGCTCATGGACTTCGGATTCCAAGTTAATCAATAGGTCCTGTCTCATATAGCCTCGCTGCTGAAAGGGATATTTCATTTCATTTCAAAGCATTTTAGTGGTGTTCTTTTTTCAAAACTAAAGACAAATGTAGTAACATCGGTAATTCTGTACACCATAGGTGCCGAGTATGACCTTGGCTCCGAGGCTCAAGCATCCGTTGCAAATTTTTAATGTGTACTCATAAAATTAATATCGAAATAACATTTTCATGGCATCGACAAAAACTTAGTGCATGTGACCGCAAGTTTGATTTCATGGGCGGATGCTTATATTTTGAATAATTGTTTATCAATATAACTTTTAGCCTCCTTAGGTATACGGCACGTCGAGGATTGAGCGATACAACATTATACAACAATAAATAATCCATATTCACAAGTGAGAGTGATTTTGTACAGTTATTTCAAATAACTTGGGGTTTGATAACGTTATTTTGTATTTCTAACATAAGTCAAAAGTATTTATATAAATTGAGTTTACATAAAAGACATAAACAGTTGAGTCGTTTTCAGTTTTCGCTCAAATTATTCTAAAATATTAAGAGGTTTGATAATAATAATTATTATTATAATTTTTCTATCTCTTTTTTGGCCAATATTGCTAAACATATCATCATCATCATAGCTATTTTGCCATTATTGGCAGGTTAGCTGCTGCAACTGAGAAGCTTCGATGTATAGTGGTCCTCAGATAGTCTCTTCGTCTTGACGTAGCAATTTTGTTTTAATACCTTCCTTCAACTAGTCTTCTTCGCTCCCTCCCTCTCTTTCCTTCCACCATCCCTCCAGCACGTTCCTCATAATACAGTTCCTCGTCAGTCAATATTCCAACTAGTTCCTCTTCCTCCTTTTAAAATTTAAAATTCTTCTACTTTCCCCTACTGTTACTATTTCTAACACCTTCTCATTTGTTTTCTGTTGAACCCAGCTAATTCTCTCCTTCTTTCTCCATGCCCACGTTTCGAAAGCCTGGAATTTTTTTCATCGCTTTTGCGTAATGTCCATGTTTCTGCCCTTCCCCCTTAGAGCACATATTGGAATCAGTAAAACAAAATCTCAATATTTAATAGGAAGTTTGTTCAATACAAAGATTAGCTAATCGTGGTTGAAAAGAAAAAAGAAATGTGACGTCTTTAGAGTGTAAAATTAACTTTGCAATTGGGAACCAGTGGTGTATTGGATCTGTTAAAATATAAAAAATTACGAAACGTTGCGGTTTATCTTATAAGTAGAGAAAAGTGGCACCCACTAAAAAAATAAAGGTCATCGTTTATGTTGACATTATCATCATACTTACACGAAGGTAAAACTATATTATATTTAGAAACATACATTGTATTTCCGTTACTATTGGCGCATTGTAGAATTTATTATCCCTTATATTCAGAGTAAAATTTACCTATGACAAGCATAAGATTTCTTGAAAGCAAGACTTGCAAGACTCTTATGAAAGCAAGACAAAGACCAAGGCCAAGACTGGGTGTGCAAGACCAAGAAAAAGATCAAGACCAAGACCAAGGATTCCAGTGCAAGACCAAGAAAAAGATCAAGACCAAGACCAAGGATTCCAGTGCAAGACCAAGACCAAGACCAAGGCCAAGACCACCCGGGTCTTGGTCTTGGTTTTGCGTTTGCTCATCACTACAGATGATATTACTATTCTTGCAGACTCGGAGAAAGAAATGAATGAAAAACTTCAAGTACTAGAAGCTATCTTGAATACACTTAAACTTAAAATAAACGAGGAAGAGTTAAAACCATGAAAATATGTAGGGAGTGTGCGGTAGAAAGCGATCCTATAAGAATTGAAAGAGATATAATAGAAGTGGATCAATTTTGTTATATTGGCAGCATTATCATTGATAAAACTAGATGTACGAGAAGTGAAGAAAAGAATTGTGATGGCAAAATTGGTTTTCTAAAATAAAGAATTTCTTATTATGAATAGAAAATTGAAGCATCGAACAAGAAAATAGTTTATAAAAGGAAATGAAACATGGACATTGAGAAAGCAAGAATGACGGCATTTAGAAGTTGCTGAAATGTGGTTTAGAAAGAAACTGAATTGAGTCAGTTGGACAGAGAAGAGCAACATGACTATGCTGATATGCGTGGACGAAAGCAGAAATGTATTGGACATGACAGGGAAGAGAATTCCTAAGATGATTGGACATCGGTCGCAACCGGTTCATAACAAATATTATGGAAGGAAAAAGAAATTGGGAAGTGTAAGGGAGGACCAAGAATTTCATTCGTCAAGAACGTGTGTAGTAAAGTCCTCTGCATATTATACATGAAAAAGTAGCAGGTGAAAGACATCTATGGTTGCAGTGGCAAGATAATTATACTCTTAATGATGATTATGAAGGCACAATTTCTGTTCTTTTGTCATAACAAAACTAAAACTTCCTACTATAATTATAAATGAACCTCTTTTCTGCCTGTTCATAATTTCTTATAATTTCTAGTTACTTTCCTTTATTTATTCATGCTCTTGTAAACGAATTGTAGGTGAATATATTTGTATTGCCATGATGTATTGTTACCAATATAATTCATATTTTGCAAAATTTTATTGAAAACTCAGAGAATGAAAATGCGACTGGATAGAAGCCCAGATCTCCAGCCCCTCCGTACCAATGTACTAATCACTACGCCATTGAGACCTGTCTCTGACAAGTCAAATTTTGCCGTTCCTAATGTCGTGCTCCAACCTCTAGACTACATGGACTGTAATGCAGACCGAGGTTCGATTTCTGAATCATTCGTACTTATCACTGTTTTTTTTTTTAAATTCGAAATTTCACCTATCTCTAGAGGACATTGTGTAAAGCAGTATCGGTTGATTTCCTTAGTTCCGTGATTTTTCTAGTTAAATACGCAACTATGGTCTAGAGCAGTGGTTCTCGACCTAATTCCTATTACAACAGGCCCGTATCCAGGGGAGTCTAGGGGGCCGCTCCCTAAATTTTTGCGGCCTCCCCTAAAATTTTCACGGTAGACTTGCAAATGAACTACAATAGGTTGGATCGACCCCCCTAACTTCAGCCGTGCCCCCTATTTTTGGGCTGGCTACCGGCCTGTATTACAACACCATTTTATCACATCCTCTTGCCAGCGACTCCCTTATAATTTCTGGTTTGTAATTAGCTTGTGTGGGATTTTTAATGTGCCTATTGTGAAGGTCTCACGATATCCATCTCTTTCTGTAATAGCAGAATCCATTTCTTGTATATAGTGCATACAGTAACTTCCCTATAAGCGAATGGACTAAAACTAAATTTGGTCAGTTCATTCATATTACACACATCGAACCCGATCCTTCATACTGTTTCAAAATAGAGGCCGTCTGAAAATTTTAAAACTTCATAATTCTATTAATTTTGGGTAATATGATAAAAAGTAAAGCGATTTCTAATTTTAGTTAAAACCCTTGAATAGTCGTTAGAAAAGTTATTGAGTATTTTAAATGACTTGAAAATGTTCGTCAACCGGACCGGTTCGTCAAAATTCAACCGAACTAGTGAAATCACACCATGCTCAGATATCTCATTAGCTTTCAATTGAAATTGAATTTTACTATGCAGATTTTGTTGCATTTGTATTTTTCTGGTATTTCAATATGCAGTACTTATTAGTTTCATATCGTGCCTTTTTCATTTTGATTTTTAAACAACTATGCACCTGTTAAAATGCTTAGTAGACTTATTTTTCTCAACAGCATGTTTAAAATAAAAATATGTCTATCAGAGCAAAATTCAAAATAATATTTAAAAAGATTTTCCGGTATTAGATTCTAAGTATATTTATCTCTTCCGTTTATCTTCGCGCCCCCATGAAACCCGCTCCTTAGGAGTGGCGTGGCGACCCCCTGGTTGAGAAACCCTGGTCTAGATGATTCACCCTGCGAATTTTCTGAAAACATAAAATAAAGAGAGCAATGAAAACTTGATATAATATTTGCACAGTTGACAACACTGAAACTAATGTAGTAGCGTCTAAACTCAGTTGGAGACGCATGCGCTAAGGACCAGTTTGATGTATGTGCTTGGCTTATGGGCGCCAGTACTTCCTTCGGAACTCGAAGCAGCTCCTTTTCTACAGTAGCACTTTACTGTCAATGTCCTTCCTTGTCCGAAGGTAATTATTTATTGGCCATTCGGTCCCTTTGATCTTTTCTAGTGTATGCTTCGTTGTTATTTCTCCTTATATTCTACCTGCTTTCGTGGTACTTGGCAATATCTAACATTTCAAGATGTGTAAAAGAAGTCTTAAAGACTGGCTACTGAATTTCGCTCTTTTAAAACCTGATCCCTTTATCACATTTGAGGAACACGAAATAAAATGTAACCTTCAACCCTATTTGTGACAGAATAAATAGTGAAAGAAGATTTTTCTTTCTTGCTTCTCTTACTTTACGTTGTCTTTTTATTTTTCTGTCTTTTTTGTAAAACTTGTTTTTGTTTTCTTCTTTACTTCAATATAAGTGAAGAAGCAAGTCAAAGAGATCCTCACCGGCGTTGGGTGACCGTCTTAATGGAGAATTGGACCCTCTAATCAGAATTAATTGAGACCGGATGTGCTTGAGATATGCAAAAGAGACAACTTAAAGTTTCGAATTTCCTTGTTATAAACTGTTACACCATATTTTTCCCAATCGTCTTCCATTTATCATGCTGTCCGTGGGAACATCAATAAATCAAATAAATACATATATTACAAGCAATAAAAAAGATTTTTAAAAAAGCAGAAGTGGAAAAAATAGAAAGAAAAAGACAACTAAAATTAGTCATAAAAACAGTGTCAAGAAGAATTTATTGTTGATGATACACTAAATCAGCTTTGTATTTAAGATTGGATTTTATATATATATACCTAGGTATGTGGATAATTGTCGTGGAGTCGGTGAGGATAGAGATCTCAAAAGTAATTAATATAAGTAGTTTTAACAAGTAATTCAATTGAAACATGGTTTTACAATAACAGAGATCACATTCAAAAGCAGTTCAGCATAGTAAAGAAACATCACAAAAGAGAGAGAGAGAGGGGGAAATGAATAAGTGCATGTTAATAAAGTAAACTAATTTTGAGTGTATAAGTTTCGTAAGTGCTAATTTTAGTTCAAAACAACAACAACAAAAAGTTTATATGAAGTTATCTGAAATTGACAAATTGCATTTTGTTAGTTGGTTCCTTTTTCACTTTTTTTTTTAAATCGTGTATTTAACTTTATGAAATATCATGTAATTCATAGTAATTAGCAGTTGTTTGTTGGCAAAATAAAATGTTCGATATATTTACAGGTGTTTTCAGTGTGGACAAATTTCTGGATATGTTCAGTGCAATTTAATTGTTTGAATACTTCGTTTCAAAGAAATATCAAAAATTGAGAACAGAAAGTGATTCTTCTTTTTTAAATTTTATTTTAAAGAGCAATGGGATCAGCTATTCATCTCCAAAGTGCTCTCCTCCTTCTACATAATATTCTCCTATATATATTATATATAACATCCTCCTATATAATATTCTCATTTTCTACTTTCACTTTTAACTAGAAAAACAAATTACTGAATAAAGCAACGTTTATTTTAAAACAGTAACTGTGTGAAGTTTTGCCCATTAACTGAACATATTGGCTTCATCAGACGGTGTAGCGAAACTGTCTTACAGTTATTATTTTAAAATAAATGTTGCTTTATTCAGTAATTTGTTGTTCTAGTTGAAGTTATTTAAGACAGCAAAGCTAATATGAGCCAGTTAGTAATTTAATTTTTGTTTACCAACCATTTTCCAACCATGGCTCTTAATTCGACGGAACTTTACTAACTAGGCATGATTCCATACTGGGACCAAGAACCTGTTGAAAACCAATATATATCGTCTGAAAGCTCTTGCCACAGGAAATACAAAAACGTTCTCAAATCACGGGCAAGCCCGCAACCTAACCCTGTAAGGAGCCAGTTTGTTCGTGTTTGTGTTCTATGTAAGGCATATTGGACTGAAGTAAAAATGATTGTTACACGACGCATCACACGTAAGCGCCTGAGCCCATCATATTCCTTTTTGGCTCATTCCTAGAAAGTGACTCGCGAAAGGGTTTGATAATATCACTTTGCACCCAGACGTACCCATTTGGTCAGTATTGCCAACGAATTGTAAATACAATGTTGCAGATAGTTTCTCTGCCACTGGATGTATTTCCATGAAATGTGGCATAAACATCATTCGCCTGTTCGATGAGACGCTTATACACCAAGCTCGGCAGAAACATCACACAACATTATAGCAAATATACATTGAATGTGACCGTCTTCCAACCATTCTCGGTTCTAGTGTTGCCCACCAAGTGTAATCATCATAATGCTGAAAATGGCGTGTGTGCCATTGAACAAATATATAACAAATGTGAATGAAGCAGCATTGGACAACGGAAAACATAGTGTCAGTGTCCCCGCCTCCCAAACACCCCAATGTGGTAATGTTGCCAACCAATTCGAACATTCAAGATTTTCGCATGAAGTCAGTAACATTGGCGGATATAATTAGATTGTGACTAGGTTTGTAGTATGTTAGTGTGAACCCATAAGTACACATGTTGTCAGTGTCTCCAACCATTTTAAAATACATTTACTCGAAAGGTTGCCTGACCATTGCGTGCATACAGAGGAAACTTGACATAAATATCATTCGACGCAACAGCAAACATACTGTGGTTGTTACCATTTCCCAAGCACTTCAGTCAGTCAGTATTGCCAACGTTTTCAAAATGGAAGTTCGTAAAATAGTAGTATACTAGCTTGGTAGTATCTCTAAGTAAACCGCTTGTCAAGTAAACCTCTTAGTGGTGAGTCAGATGCTGATGTGGACAAGGAGGAGGCATTCACTGTCTCGCAAGAGCAGGAGCTACAGTCACTGCCAAGGATATTCAGCGCATGGAACGGCAATTGAACCGGGATTCGAAGAACCTCAAGTTGAGCCCTCTTCGCGTATCTGTAAAATCTTTTATTCTGTCTGAACATGCTCTTCTCAAACTTGGGATATATGCACGGAATCCAGCAACCAATCTTGGGATTGCTGGATTTATAGTTTCTCAGCAGTGGATTTTCCAAATCAAGAAGGAATTAAATTTGAGGTCACAGAAAATCACAAAATTAGTAACAGTGACTAGTCGTGTGAAGCAGAATGATCGGCCAGTGGAAGCGGATGGTTTCGCTCGAGATGTACGGGGAACCATTCACGACAAGAAGTATACACTGGAAAAGGTTATCAACGTTGATGAGAGTGGACTTAACTATCAAATGACTGCGCCATGAACTTTGACTCCACCACGAGTACCGAAAGACGTGTACTGCCAGATCCGACGAAACACTTGTTCACATTCCAACAGGCAGTAAGTGCTGCAGATATATAAAAATACCACCAAGCTAATATACTGTTATTTGATGAACTTCTACAGTATTTTGAAACCGTTAACAATACTAACTGACTGAGGTGCATGGGGAATGGTAACAACCACAGTATGTTTGCTGTTGCGTCGAATGATGTTTATGTCAAGTTTTGTCTCTATGCATGCAATGGTCAGGCAACCTTTCGAGTAAATGTATTTTAAAATGGTTTGAGACACCTACAACATGTGTGCTCGTGGGTTCACACTAACATACTACATGGGTCACAATCTAATTATGTCCGCCAATGCTACTGACTTCATGCGAAAATCTTGAATGTTCGAATTGGTTGGCAACACTGCCACACTGGGGTGATTGGGAGACGGCGACACTGACACTATGTTTTCCGTTGTTCAATGCTGCTTCATTCATATTTGTTATAGTACATTTGTCACGCCATTTTCAACATTATGATGTTTATACTTGGTTGGCAAGACTGGAAACCTAGAATGATTGGGAGATGATCACACTCAACACATTTTTGCTATAGTGTCGTGTGATGTTTCTGCCAAACTGTTTTACAAATACTTATTATTTAAAAAAAAAAAACTTTTATGGCAACACTGAAAGGCTGAGGTCTTTGGAAGACCAATACATCCACAGTATATTTTCTCTAGTGACGAATAATGTTTGTGTCACTTTTCATAGATATACATCCAATGGTACAAAACCATCCACCACATTGTATTTACAAATCGTTGGCAGCACTGACCAAATGGGTACGTCTGGTTGAAAAGTGATAGTATCAAACCCTTTCCCGAGTCACGTTCTAGGAATGAGCCAAAAAGGAACATGATGGGCTCAGGCGCTTCAATCATTTTTACTTCTGTCCAATATGCCATACATAGGGGCACAAACACACACACACACACACACACACACACAAATCCCCTTACAGGGTTAGGTTGCGGGTTTGCCCGTGATTTGAAAACGGTTTCGTACTTCTCATGGCATGAGCTTTCAGACGATATTTTTTATATAGGTTTTCCCCAGGTTCTTGGTCCCGGTATGGTATCATCCCTAGTAAGAGATTTTCGATTTAACACATACACATGAATAATAATCGAAGTGAAATAATATAAATGTTAGATACAACATACGCCAAAAAAATAATAAAGAAAAAGAAAAAAGAAAACAAAGAAAGAACGAACACAAAAGAAAAAAGTGAAAACAAAAAAAGGAGATAAAACTAATTTCTACAATAGCGCATAATGGAAAAAATGTCCTAAGATGAAACATATGTCAGATGATAAATCCTACTGAGCCAAAAATTATATGAGTGAGCGTAACACAAGTTGTTTTCGAGAAGCTCGAGGAAAGAGAAAGCATTTTTTGTAACCTAAAAATTGACACTGTACGATAACCCCTTCACCTATTAATATGAAGTTTGCGTACAACCCTTCCATTAATGTTAGAATAATGAAAATAGTGATTGGAATGAATAAAAGAAATCAGATATTTAAGAAACAATTAAGCCTATGTTAAATAAAAATAATCTTATGTAAAGTTACATGGTAGAATCAAAATGTTTGTACTTACTTTTCTAAGTAAAACAGGTGAGAAGAATAGGCAAGAGGTTCTCAATGAATATATTCATTTTACGTTACACAAGTGATGAAAATTTTAAGGTAAGACCAGGCTTAAAATACTTTGAAAACTATCACGAGACAAATTTCGTGTTACTATTTGGTATTTAAGTGAAATCGTGTGGAATTTTTATGTAGTTGCCAATGAATGACCATTCACTATGATTATTGTTATTTATTTTTTTCTATAACAATAGAAACATATTAATTTGTATTTAATTATTGTTTATAAAACATTTTTCTAACGAGGCAAAGTAAAGATCATCTCCCTAAATTTGTATTCCTCAAATACAACTTCGGGAGTCAATTAATCTTATTCTACAGCGACAGAAGTAGTCATTGAATAAATCTTGTGTACAACTCACAGATGATTGGGAAAATATATTGTCAGGTATTAAATATAATGCAGAGTAAACAAATTAATATCGATTGGATGAATTCAGTTAATGCATACAAAATAAGCACTAAGCATTCTGAAAGAAGTTTACCGTTGAAATATTAATGATCTACGTGAGAAAACCATTTCCCTTTATCTCTCACTGTTATTGGTATATGAAGATAAGTACTGAAACCGGAAGTAGTAGTACATTTCTACAACTTCCGGTTTCATAACAGACATAACAGCGCAGATTGAGGTATACGACGCTGAATCCACATTAATAAACAACTTCGTTCTTACTGGTTTCGTTCTATGTTGCTCAACGTTAAAACCAGGAATGTAGCCTTTTCTATCACTTTCAGTTTGAACAAATGGTTAAGAAAGGAAGAACCTATTCTTGGGACACTAAAACCATACCAAAATATTGCTTCTGTATTTTAGCGTTTTGGCTCGATATCTGTCGACAGATAGACAGGCGGACATAGCTGTTCTACACTATATTATCAATAGCCAAATTTTAACAGCGTAGTTTCGTAGTCTTAAATTGATTTGAAAGAAACAAGTAATAACAATGTTGACGGATTGAATTGACACAAGATAGGATTCACTTTGAATTGTTTCCTTCGGGATTGAGCATTCAAGTGCCTTCAGCCAGAGATCTTCAGGAATTCTGGCACCTCCTTGAAAGGAAGTAAAATATTAGTTGGTAAAATATTTAAAAAAAAAAATTCTCGCTGATATGCATTATAAAGAAGTTGGTGAAAAGTACCTCGTAAGTTACAATGAAGATCTCTTTTTAATATGCAGTATGCAAAATGTAAAGAAAGGTTATATCTTAAAACATTCTTTTAATACCGTGATTACTGCATACAAATGAAATGGATGCTTTTGTATTTTACTTTGGATTAGACCACATAATATAGTGAATTTGCATGCATGTAACGCAGCTTCACGTTAATCGCTTTTCGAAGTTAAAAGAAAACAGGAAATTCAACATTTAATGCCAAAGATTGGTTTAAGAAGAGGGTGATCATTGTGTGTGTGTGTGTGTGTTTGTGTGAATACTTGACTACTACAAAGTTCAATTTCTATCAAGCATTTGTTCTAATATATAAAAATAAGTGTCATGCTTCGTTAACAATTAGGAGAAATATTACTATTGCTAGGATGGTGAAAATCTTGTTTTCCCTGGGTGGTTAGGACATTTAAGTCTCCTATACAATTTATTGTCCTTCACTAATGTTTCCATCTCGATACGTGCTAGATAAGTATTTCACAGTCTGATTCTTTAAATATTTAAAATTAAGTCATAGTATTTCATACCATTATACACCATAGGGAATGGAATTATTTTTGAGCTAAACAGTGATTTTTTTTTTATGTCAAGCGTATGTATAGAAATTAATCCACAATTGAATTGAAACGTACTTATTTCTTCGGCAACATTTGAAACTCAAAAGATGGAAAAGGAGGGGCTTTCCAAAAACTAGGAAATACTATTATTAGATTTCCAAACTATATTATGCGTAAGTGTCAGATGTCTTACAAAAGGGCTTTGTCCGTCCATCTAACGACAGGCATCAGAGCAAAAACGGTAAGAGATATCGAGATGCGGTTTTCTGCAATTGATTCAACGTCCCAATGATAAGTTCCATCTCCTTCGTTAACTCTCTATTCAAACCAGAAGTGGTTCAATATAGTCATTTCCGCTTTCAAAGTTGTTAATCGCCATAGAACAAAAACGGTAGCAAATAGCGACAAGTGGTTTCTAGCAAACGCTTCACCATTTCAAGGCGGGTTACATGCGTTCGATCCAAACTGCGTACGACCGAAACTGAAACCGGCGAAGGATCCAAAATAGGTAAGGTCATATGATCGAACAATAAAAAAAAAATATTTTATAATCACAGAATATTAAGTAATAATATTTTTTTGAAGTTATATAGAAAAAAATCGCCGTAGGATCAAAACTGTATACGACCGAAACTGCGTAGTGTCAAAACTGTGTAGGAACAAAACTGCATAGGATCCAAACTGCGTAGGATTCACACTGCGTAGGATCCAATCTGTATAGGATCCACACTGCGTAGGATCCAAAGTGTGTAGGGTCCAAACTGCGTACGATACAAACTGCATAGAAACGAAACTGACAAATAAAATAGTGACAAATATAATTAAATAATCATACAGGGGCGTACCCAGGAAGTTTTTCTTTGGGGACTATGACTTATTCAGGAGGACCGGAAAAGCTAACCGAAAGTCTTGTCAGCAAAGACGTCGTTAAGGGGAGAAAGAGAGAGCCCCTCCAAAGTCACCAACTTCTGATCAAGTTGGCAAATGCCTTGTTCACAAGATTGTCATTACGTTCAATTGACTGACTTAGCTTAATATTTTCTCCGTTACCTAGTTGTTGTGAATTGTCACTTCTTTTATAAATTTTGCAGGTGACACAATTGAAGGTTTATGTAACTAGTCTAGGCTTTTGCAAGGTGGGTCTCCGTCCTAAATTTACCAACTTCTGAACAAACTGGAAAATTAAAATACCTTATTGGCAATATTTACTTAGAAGAATGCCACTACGTTCAACTGACTTACTTGGTTTAACATTTTCTCCGTTACCTAGTTGCTGTGAATTGTCACTTCTTTTATAGATTTTGCAGGTGTCACAATTGAAGGTTTATGTAACTAGTCTAGGCTTTTGTTAGGTTGGGCTCCGTCCTAAATTTACCAACTTCTGAACAAACTGGAAAATTAAAATACCTTATTGGCAATATTTACTTAGAAGAATGCCGCTACTGACTTACTTGGTTTAACATTTTCTTAGTTATCTAGTTGCTGTGAATTATGACTTCTTTTATGTACTTGGCAGTTGGCACAGTTGAAGGTTCATGTAATTAGTCCAGGTTTTTCCTAGGTGGGGCTTCGTCCCAAAGTTACTAACTTCTAAGTTGGAAAATAAAAATGCGTTGTTGTCAATATTTACTTAAAAGACTGCTGTTACTTTCAATTAACTTACTTTTCTTAGCATTTTCTTACTTAGCCAGTAGCTGTGATTTTCAATTTCTTTATGAACTTGGCAGTTGGGACAGTTGAATGTTTATGTAATTAGTGTAGTTTTAAGTAGGTGGGAATTCATCGCCAGATACAAAATTTCCTCATCCTACGGCCTCGCACCTCATAAACCTACAAACATACCAAACTTTCTAGTTTTTATTCCGATTTCAATTACAGTACCTAAAATATGAAATTTTATACATCCAAAAAGTCTATTTAAATTACACATTTTTGACTCTTTAAAGCTGTTGAAAATGGAAAATATTCACTTTTGGGAATTTTCTATATAGTTCCTGGAGGCTACAAAATTTGCCAAATTTAATCGTTGTAGTCCTACTGGAAGTGCCTAATCATTTCTGGGTGTAAAAAATGTTCCATAAATACCTTGGAATGCTTTAAATTGAAATAACATGGAATGATTTTCAGTTCCCCATAAAGTACAACTAGTTTTAAACTGTTATTTTATTTATTTATTTATTGTAAATTTCATAGACAACCCTATCCAAACCCTACAATACCAAATTTTAATTGTTTTTTAAATTCCAATTTGTGGCCCCTGTGGCGTAGTCGCTAACAGTCGCGCCGAAGGCAAGAGCGGTGCCGTTTTCGATTCCCAGTAGGGCCACTAGATCGAAAAGGTGTACAGTCTTTTCAGGCAAGCTATCCTGAGTGAAGTTTTTCCTGGGTTTTCCTTACTCACATCAAGGAAATGCCGGGATGGTACCTCACATATAGGCCCCACGCCGTTTCCTTCCCCTCCTCATTCCTTTCTTCCCTTTCCCTCCCCGGATGCTGTGCTCGCCGAGAGACGTCATTCATCAAACGTGACGGGCTTAAGGCTGTCGATGCCGTTAACGCCATAAAATTGTATAAATATATAATATATAAAACTATATGAACTGACAGAAAATAACGCATACTTCTAGTTAACGTGGAAACTTCAAATTTGGCATGTTTGTTCTATTCCGGAAATGACTTACAGAAAAAGCGCCGAAAGTAAATATTTTAGTTTTTAGGAGGTCTAATGGGAAGGAGAAAATTTTCTCCATGTTATTCTTATGGATGTTTTTTTGGACATAAAATCTTATGTTTTAGGTACCTAGAATTGGAATTAAAAGTTCAAAGTCGGTATCCTTGTACGTTTCCGATAACATCATAGGTGTAAATCACCAAAAATTAAAAATTCCAAATTTATTGAGGTTTTATGGGCAACTGAAAAATTGTAGCGTTCCGGTACTAACCCACAAGAAAATTCCGAAAAGTGAATATTTTGTGTTTTTAGGGATCTAATGGGAAGGAGAAAATGTTCCCCATGTTATTCTTAAGGGAGATGTTTTGGCTACCAAATTATTGGGCATTTCGAGTAGGGGCCCAATGGTCAGCTTTCGTATGACTGTAGCATTCCGGGTCTAACCCAGACGAAAATTCTGAAAAGTGAATATTTTCAGTTTTTAGGAGGTCTAATCGGGAGGAGAAAATTTTTTCTATGTTATTCTTAGGGGAGATTTTCTCGACCTAAAATCTTATGTACCTAGAATTGGAATTGAAACTTAAAAATTGGTATCCTTGTACGTTTCCGATAGCATTATCTAAGTAAATAACAATAAATAAATAAATAAATAAAATAAAAAATTAAAAAATCCAACTTTATTGAGGTTTTATGGACAACTGAAAAAGTGTTCCCATGTTGTTTAAATGGGACATGATTTGGTCCCGAAAATTATTGGGGACTTCGGGTAGAGCCCCAATGGTCAGTTTTGGCATGATTGTAGCAAACCGAAGCTCAATTTAAAAATAGATTTGTCCAGTGTGGAAGATATAACTTGCGATACTGAATTAATTTTAGTAAGTAACTTCCAAAAGCACTTCGAGCAAAGTTATTATATAGTATGTAATGTTCGTCAAGTGTGTTTTGAAACATTTTAACCCTTTTAGGATTTCCACTTCTCGAGGTAAATTTTAGACTTTCACTCAAACAGCTACTACTTCCTTACTATTTATCGTAGGATCATGGTTCATTCCTCGTTTTAACACGGGAAAATCGAAAAAAAGGGAGATTTTTCGAAAAAAAAAAAATCGAAATTGTTGTGCTTTTCTGGCCCAGGCCTGGGTTCACGTAGGGATCTGATTTTTTAATATAAAAAAGTACATTGTTATGTACATAATACGTGTGCAAAATTTCATTCTTGTATCTTGAAAAATGAGGTCGAGAGAAATTTTTGAAAGTCCTGATTCAAACGCCATTTTCTTCAGTATAACAAGACTTTTCCAACAGTACTACTCACATGTCCGTATCGTATAGTTGAACCGAAAAAGTCGGGAACAAGAATTTTAGGAATGATCCAAAAATGGATCAAAAGATTGCGATCTTGGCCAAGCGTTTTAGGAATGATCCAAAAAAATGCATCAAAAGATTTAAATCTTGGCCAATAATTAGTGTTTGGATCAGAGGCCACAAAATTTTTGATCGGCCCCTAAATCGAGTTTTCGTTTTTTTTTTTTTTTCTATACGGAACATGCCACCATACTTTGTTAAGTGACAGTTTGAGTTTGGCTACATTGTATGTAGTTCTCCAGATATAAGGAGTACAACAAAATGTTTGATTGAATGAAATATGTTGGATTTTTTGGATCAGGGGCTACAAATTTTTGAACGGTCCCTAAATCGAGTTTTCGTATTTTTGCGGAATAAGCATATCATACTGAGTTAAGTGATGGTTTGAGCTTGACTTGTATGACATAAGACACAAGAAAATATTGATTGAATGAAATATATTAGACTTTTTTGATTAGGGGTCAGAAATTTTTTTTTGGAACGGAACACAAATCGAGTTTTAATCTTTTTATGGAATAAGCACAAAATACTGTGTTAAGTGATAGTTTGGGTTTGGATACATTATATGTAGTTCTCTATATACAGGGTGTCCAGTATACAATGCAACCCGGGGTTTGGAATAGTAGAAATTTTGAACGGGAAGCGATCCACAAATAATGGTTATACCAAAATGAAGCATTGTTCATGCATATATTGTTAAACTAAAAAGCAACGATTGAAGTACCCTAGGAACCACACAGTGTTGCCAGATGTAACCGAAGGTGTAAATCAATTTTTTTACAAGTCACGTAAATTGACTCATAACTCATGCATATGGATGTTCTGTCGTTAATTTTCAGTTTGTATAGTTGGAGTAGCTTAGAAACTATGGAATGGAGAAAAGAATTTTTCATTTCCACTGATAACTAATCGGATGAGGCCTCTGTAAGGGGTTACTAGGGAAAACGTTGTGTTCATAAATTAACATTCTGAATTGGCAACCGTGCTGATGTTTCAGTGCATCAAAAGGCGTGTTAAGGATCTGTCTACATTATGCAATTCCTGAAAACAATGAAAAAGAAACTTTGAAATTATCATGATAAAACTTTTACTTACATGCACCCGGCAACACTGCTATTCATTGAATTAAAACGGGAGCACCTCCAGAATCTGTGGCAGAACTGGCAATTCAGTTCGTGATGAATAGCAATGTTAATAATAATAATAATAATAATAATAATAATAATAATAATAATAATAATAATAATAATAATAATAAATATCTTACAACCACCATGAGTAGAAAAGATTTAGAGCAATTCTTGGCTAAAAAGCTAGGCTTCGAGAAAGTAATAAACAGCTTAGTTGAAGTCAGAGCAAGAAGAAAGAAAATTTAAGGTAACAATGTATAATTTTGGAAATAAATTCTGTATATTTTGCACCTAAATTTTATTTTGTGTAGCGTGTTTCTGATATACGCAGCTTTAAACATAATTAAGTTATTATAGCATTTGTAAGGACGTCAATTTCAGTTATAGGAAAAAGAAGAGGAAAGCTACCATAATAGTTTACCATAGACCTGAATGCCTCTAGTTTAGGGTGACCAACCGTCCCGTAAAAACGGGATTGCCCCGTTTTTTCACTACCATTCCCGAAAAATTTTCCCGGGAAGCCAAAATGTCCCGTATTTACGTACATTAAATACAAGAAAGCTTTCCAATCTAAAATTTCTTAATTTATATTATTATTTTCTAATTACATAGCTTAGAAAATACTAATATTATTATTTTCTAAGCTATGTGATTATATTGGAATATGTTTAATTACTGAACAATGTCATTACGACGTTTGCGATATTGTATGTGGTGGCTGCACTGTTTTCCGTCCTAGGCCTCCCCCTCCAAGACTCCCACTCCGCAGACGACAGTGCAAGGGGCTGAAAGTCTTATGAAAAACAAACTCTTTTTACTCTGTTTCGGGCGGTGGAAGACTGAGGCGCTGTCACCAACACAGTACAGTGTTTCCATGATTTGACTAAGATGTAACATACTGTCATTTACGAAAGGGGAACAAAGGTATAGAAGTATAAAAGCGAAAATAAAAAGAAAACTAGCTGTAAGTGAAATAATGTTTAAAAGTAAGAAAAAGCAAATATTGATGAATGTTTTATATATATTTTAGTACTATTTTCAAAATTTCATTTTTTGTTAGTTGCTGATAGTTACTTGTTATTTAATTAATTTCACAACCTTATCAATAGGTTTTAAAATAAAAAAGTGTAAATTTGCCCTTTTTTGTGAGAGATACAGAGAGAGAGAGAGAGAGAGAGAGAGGGGGGGGGGAGAACGGAGAGGCAAAAATATATATTTTAGGGGAGTAATCTATCCAAATGTAAAAAATTATCCCATTTTTTCTAGTAGATTTGGTCACCCTACTCTAGTTACACCTCTGACCTAATTGAATTAGGGGTCGAAATCCTTTCAGATAGGATGGATGACCCGAATGATCCTTCTGTCCAGACGTTCCCCAGTACGTCACGATAGCACTAGGAAGACACAACCTTCTGTACACAATCAAATGGTCACTGACAGGACATTGGATTATCGACTACATTTCTCATGTTCATTCTTCAAATTACTAGCAACATGTTCTTTATAGACACAAACAATTTCTTGGGTACGAATTTCGATCGAATGGAACGATGCATTCGATGTATTCTTACAGGCATTTACACTAGTTATTCACATTATATTTCATTCTTTCGTCAACCCTCTCGCTTACATTACCATTCATATGTCTGTTTTCATATACATTTTTCTTATGTATGATGTTCAGCATAGGTCAGCGTTAAAAATATTATTTTGTTTTCTCTTTTTTGCTGATATTTCCTGCGTAAAATGCTAATCTGTTTCAGTACGGTGGTGTCACAGCTTAGCAGATTCAAGCGACGGATCAACCCTCTCACTCCGAACAGTAATCAATGGATTCAGCACCTGGTGCTCTAAGTGGAATCTTACAATCAACGCAACTAAACTCAAGCTGTAGTACCGCATTTTCACGTAAACCTTCCAAAGTGTGCCGAAATCTCTCGCTTCTACTAGCTGATGATATCGCAATATATCCTACCAAAGCAGACACATACTAAAACCTTTTAGACTAGCATTTACCATGGAAAGAAGTTCAATATTGCCAAATGAAAGTTTATAATCAATATTATTTTTTAAACAGAAGCAACCTGAAAAAACTTATTGTTCTTAATATTTACAAAGGTTTCATAGGTCAGTACTAGCATAAGATATAATATACGTACTTGTCTGGATTTTCTCCCCTATTCTTGAATACAACCCTAAGGCATTCCGAGCAAATCTCACCTTTGAACGGTACAGCTATGTCTTAAAATCATACTTATTTTATTCTCATCCTGTTCTGTCCACACTACTAACATTCGCTCTTACCACCACGAGAATTATTTGCGTACCCATCTACTTAATATATTCCCATCATATACTGACTCCCTTTTTAAATAACAATTTCTTCAACCCTCTTATTTAAAGTTATTATTAAAGAATTTATGGTAAAAATATAATGTATCGTATAAAGTCTAGACTCATATGGTTTCTAGATGGCATAAAATTTACTTCCAAGTTCACAAATTTCGCGATAGCCCTACTCGGCTGCGCGATACGAGGTTGGGAAAACCTGTTTGAAGAAACTTCAGGTTCAACACCACAGAAACAAATCAGCCATTGGACAGTGTCTTGTATGAAGGCAAAACCAGTTATCATCTCCCTGAAATAATGTTTTATATATACATTCTCTCTTTTATTTATTAGTCACCCCAAAGATCTTTTCCCTTAGGTTTTATGCTTAAGACTCCTTGCACAATATTCATATTATTTGTGCATGCAACGCATCTCGACCATATTAAGCTTTTCTACTTTTAGGCATAGGGCCAATTGAACCAACTTCTGTATGATACTCAGGGAACTGAAGTTCAGCTTTAAGCAGCTTCTTAATTTTACCCGTCGTTCGTCTCTTCCCTTATTTTTTTGCTTTTGAACATTCTTTAGTTTCTTTCTTCTCTGCGCTCCACCAATCAATTATCATATTGATACCATACGATAGGCAAAATTATGCTTGTATAAATTTTCAACGAACTTGAAAAGTTCGTTACTGAACTCTATTTCTCTGTGTGTGTCTGTCTGTTATTCGTGATTTTTCAATTTTGAGCTCTCCATTCGATAGTGCATCAAAAACTATCTAAAAAGAAGTTATGGAATTTTTCGCGTCACTCTTACTGTTCTCTGGATATTGGCCATAAAAGTCCCGATTTCGGGAGATTTAAGGAGCCATATCTCGGGAACCGTAAGTCATAGAGAGATGATATTACTATTAGCAAACTCAGATGAGATAATTATTCTAGCTATCTATTGCAAAATAATAATAATCATAATTCGCTTCCGTTCAAGAGTTACCGTGTGAGTAACGGACGGACCACCATACTAATAACACAAGTTTCACTGCGTGATCCTAATAAATCATCCAGACGTTACTATGGATCCATTTTAATATACTGGGTACCAACGTGTGTGATATAAGTAAATAATTTAATAATACACTAGTCAGTAAGTTCCTCTTTATGCTGTGTAAAACAATGGAAATAGGAGTACGTGTATCGAGGTAAAGAAACTCACCTGTTGTTTGATAGGGAGGGGGAACAATGAGATGACAGATTTCTTGAGTACTCCTAACGAGGAGGCAAATGACTAAGGGAGGGGCGGAGCTAACTAGGTTTGTAATTAAGGCGTAATGTTGAATAATGCACGGCCATGCAAATCAAGAGTGGCCCAGACAATGTGGTGAATATTAACAAGGCACACTCGGCAGGGAACTTAAATGTTTCGTTTCGAAGTGGAGACTGGACATCGTGAGAGTGGGCGTGGGACAATTCAAAGGAGGGACAGGAAGGAAGGAAAGTGACTGAGAAGAAGACAATTAACCGTTATGTTATTGGGAAATCATTTCAATTGTCCTATTTGTAAATTTTAGTTGTACATATCATACACAAAGAGACATAAGTTCTGTCTTGCTCTGGTAATTCTTCAATCTATCCAAAAGTTTCAAATTTATTTTTCCACCCAGTATCAATATTATATTTTAAAATTTGATAGCGAATTAAATAGCTAGTTGATTTCATCACTACATATTTCGTTTATCGTTTTCCAACATTGTTAAAACCGTAATAAAATACACCAGTAACACTGATAACCTCATCTTCAGTTCCATTGTTTGATTCAGAAATGTACTGTTTGTTCGAAATTACGCGAAAAGAAAATTCACCGTAAGGTCTACGAACATTTTAGCGAAAAAAATCTTTTAAAGGTGAGTAGCTACCCCTGCAGAATTATTTTCATTTTGAGTTTGACTGTAGCTATTACCATGAATAAAGACCTAAAGGTTGTCAGCGCCAATTGTTCTAATTCATAAAAGCATTGGCCATATTTGTGAACATCATTACTTTCAGATTTAAACTAAATCAATCATTTCAGAATAGACGAATTTTACTAATTGAAGTAACATCAGAACAGTAGGCCTACTCATAAAAGTTGTTATTCAACCATGCCATCGGTTATCTAGATACAACAACCGGATCACTTCTTTCAATTATACATTTTCGAACTCAGGCCCGTATCCAGGGGATCTAGGGGGCCGCCCCCCCTAAATTTTTACTGCTCCCCTAAAATTTTTACGGTACGCTTCCAAATGAACTATAACATGGTGATGAACTATAATATGGTTGGGTCGGCCCCTCCTAACTTCTACCGCCATTCTACAGTTTTGGACTGACTACCGACCTGTACGAACTTCAGCAGAACGATTTTCCCCTACTCAGATATTAACCATTATGGTGAAGTTACCTGCCTTTGGGGGATCGACACGGCATACGACTGAAAATTCAGTTCAGGAACCTATTTTGGTCCTACACCTTGTCGGTCCTGCGCTTGTAATCATCCCCTGCATTCATCTTTGGTGCTTGTCCACTACTCGCAACTTAAAATTATATGTATAATTTCCGACAAAAATGTATTTGGCCCCGTATATAAAATTCCATAACCGTTGCTCAACCATTACCATTTTAGAAATTTTTTATAACAAGGTGCATTGCGCTTTCTTCTGTTTTTGATTTCACTTAATTACCACAGGAAATTGAACACAAGAGACTACGCACCAAAGGGTTCTTAATGCAAAACCAGTGAAAGTTCATGGAATTTACATTGTTTATAAAGGGAGATCTAGGTAAAAGAACGATTGGAAATTTACGGTCTAGACCTCGTATATGACAATTAATTTTTATTATTTTAGCATTAAAAACTCATAATGAGGTGCACCCAAATGTTGAATTAAGTTTATTATTTTCAGTTTGGTTACGTTTTAAATTTTTATTTGTATTTTCAGATCTGCATAAATATGATTTTTTAATTATTACTATCATTCTTTGTAAAAGAGTTTTTCTTTAATTATATGAATTGCAACAAATGAAACATTGTAAAATAAAGGCTTTTTTTCTTGTATGTAGATACGTGGGTTCGTCCATTCTTTTTTAAATATCCTCCATTGCATGATATCATTATTTCCTTTTTATGATTCTAAGGTCGTAAATTTCACACACATTGGGTCCCCACCTACTTGAGCATATAAATACACTCACACAAGAGATACACTTAGCTCCAGTTAAGTGTATATGTAATGTGTTTTTCTGTATACAATCTGGAACACATCACTAGCTCCTCGATTAAGCTGTCCTGAGCACTGCTTTTCGTTCGTTCAGGGGCCAGGTGCAGAACGCGACAGGTACTTAAAACCATAATTCTTGTACGTATTTATGAAGATAAAATATATGATATGTATAAGTGGTACAATATATTAAGGAGATCATATGTGAGGACAAATCTAATTAAAAAGCTGCCTTGATCAAGTATTTGGTCCAACGGAAAAGAAGAGAAATACAAGCTAAAGCAGAAGGAGATTATATTAATTGCTTGTTCTGTCAAAAGGATGAAAAATAGAGGTTTAAGTGTACATTCTGCAGAACGTGTTAGTTCTGGGAAAAATTCTTTCTAGTTTCCATAATCTGAATACAATAAAATGTTTTAAATAGAAAAAGAAATTATCATAAGGCTGTATTCATTTGCAGTGAATAACGAGTCAAGAAAATAGCTTCCCCAAGGGATTGACAATATCGATGCACAAATTGTAAAGTAGCCAGAAAAAAGAAAATAGTACGCATCAAACATATGTTCTTTAGTTCCCAAATTAGGAGCGAATGGAGCAACTTGAATACTTTTTGAATCAGTAGTAGTAAACAAATAATTACGTTCTTACTACGTCAAACGAAACTTTACTGTAATCGATCCATTCATTCCTAAGTTATGATCATACCAACATTGTGGGGTGGGTATATTGTTTTAATCTTGACTCTACAATATAAATTCGAATTAAAGAAGTTCAACAAAACTATCTTTTTACTATAATAAAGGGAATCGAATGAATGGGTTTCAGATGAATTTCCTGAGTTTTGCGTCTTTATGCAACACCGAGATTATAAAGGACGGGGTCTGTTATTAACGTGGACTCCGTACCACGGCCGAGGCTTGAATCTGGTGCAGTTGGTGGGTGCACAGACCATCATTCAAGATAAATCTTCCTCACCACATTATCTCACTATCCAAAAGAAGTAGATTACAGGACAATGCCACCCGCCTTGTCTAAAAAAAAAATTTGTTTATCAAAAGAGAAACAAAACCATAATAGTAAAATGTTATACAAATTGAATAAATTATGTACACTCATGTCCAAAATTATTGTCGCATGTCTATATAATTTGTAGGAATATAATTTGATAACGAATTCGCCCGGTACTTCTTATAATGTTAGTACGTGTATAATCGGCAAAGACATGTATCTGGAAAACTTCATGACAAAAGAGCAATAAATAAGAATAACAAAACGAAAAAAAGTCTTGTGCATTTAGCAACATTTTATTTTACTCATTCTAATTTTCGTATTTATAATGCTTTTCCTATGAAATTTACCACAAATATACATTTTCCAATTATACACATAGTACCAGTATTAAAATTACCCTACAAAATCATTATCAAATTATATTCTTACAAGAAGACAGTTACTGATATGCGACAATCATTTTGGACATGAGTGCACATATTTGAGCGTAAGCAATTTAAAGACATACAACTTTTTTTTTTGTGTTACGCCCATCCACAGTTTTTCACTATACTTATAAATGCTGCCAATTATAGAGAATAATTAGATTAATCTAATACCTCATGCCGCATTCCACACATGACTTAATCAGAACATCTTGTCAATTATTTCTTCTGTTCATATCTTCACATGAAATACAGATTACGAAAAATTGAACTATTACATCAGAACAATGAAGAATGAAGCATGTCTCATGATTTCCGCACTGTTGGTTCCAGCCACCTGTAACTATGTATTATAGCAATCTACCATGATGGACTGCAAACTTTTACACGCCACGCACTTTTACCACACTCCACGCTCTTTATATATCAGCATTTTATTTAAGAGGCATCTCATTGGAGTTTGCAACTCAAAGTCAGAGAAATGCAGTGGAAACTAAAAATTGGATCGTAAAATGCGACACATCTATGATCATAATTTATTACCGAAATGAGCTACTTTTACAACAGAAGACGGTCAGTATATCATTCTCTTTTCCTCATGACAGAACGATTCACTATCGACTTTACATACATTAATAACGAATGTCCCTCCAAGACTCCAAACTGACAGTAGACAGCGAAGAGACCATACACACTTCGCATTTTATTTCGTCCGAAAAGAGAACGCCTAAATGGGCTTTCGAGCTGCAAGATTCGATCTTACTTTTCGGAAACTGGATCACTAGCACAAACACGGGACTATTTCTATAATCCTTCGATTTTTTAAAAGTTATTTCATATCATTAACCTAGAGATATACGGTATGTATATTCTGTTTGCTACGCTTTCCCGTTCTGCATTGAAATGACGAAAAAAAAAATAGTTCGGTTTTCTTTAATTTATAAAATGAACTATAAATAAATCCGAGTAGCATTTGCCTACAATATGAGTTAGAGAATGAATATGTGATATTTATTATTATTATTATTATTATTATTATTATTATTATTATTATTATTATTATTATTATTATTATTATTAATATTAATATAATTGTCATTACTTTGGTTGTTGTCTACTTTGCTTTTCATAATCATATTGTACTTGTTTGTGGTATTCAGTTTGTTTACTTTTTAATTTTTCATGACTATGTACTGCAACGGAATATACAATAATAATAATAATAATTTTCCTTTGCTGGAGAAAAGACGATACAAAACTAATAAGTTAGTATGCATATTTAAATTTGTTTAGCAGTTTATTTAAGAAAAAAAATTGTACCACAGGTCTAAAAATTAGTTACACAAAAGTAAGCATTAATTGTGAAAAACTATATTTGTAACATTAATGTATTATACCTCCTGAATATAGTATATATTCTAGTTTATTGTCGCACGTCAATTGTTTCCAGTAATTAGTTACAGGTGCCGGCACTGGAGGAACGAATGTTTGTTTATTTCCCTAGTATTGCACCAGTCATCATTGAGTCGCATTCGGGTGCAGAGCTTGCGCATTGTTGCTTGTGGTTTCACGAATCCCGATCACCTATAACTGTGCAACGAAACTTCAGGACACGTTACCACAAAAAGCCACCACAATCAAAGACTGTCATTGTATGGTGCAATCGTTTTATCGATGTAGGTTTTGTAGCGCACAGGACGGGCGAGGGAGGAAGTGAAGGTAGGCCTGCGGTTTCTGAAGAGACTGTCGAATAACGGAGACTCAGAATTTTTCGTAGTCCATGTAAATAAATAGGCGTACCAGCTTAGAATCGAGCGTTTCTAGATCTACAGTATGGAAAATATTGCTGAAGCGACTGAAGCTTAAACCACCGTACAAATTGCAATTTTTGCAAACTTTGACTGTCAAAGACTAAGTGACAAAGAAGTTCGAGCGAATTGTATTTGAATAAGTGTAAAAATGAACATAACTGTGTTCAGTGACGAGGCCACATTCTACACCAGCAGTAAGATTAAGATCTATAGACATAATGTTCGGATATAAGGTGAGGAAAATCCTCATGAGGTGATCGAACATGAACGGGACTTACAAAAGGCAAATATGTTTTGTACCGAAAGCATGATGAATAAACCGTACGTCTCTTTCTTTTTGCTGAGCCCACTGTCACAGACATATCATACCTGGATATGCTGGAGAACTATCTAATGATATAATTGCGTAAATATATGGGTGTTGATTTCATTTTCCAAGATGCAGCACCTCCAAATATTTATTATGAAAATACCGCCTGCTCTATTCGTGATGTACCGACTTAGATTGGTCATGACGGAATGATTCCGTGACCTCCTGTTCGCCTGATTTTACCCCATGGATCTCTGTATCTGAGATTACATTAAAGAACATGTGTTTGTTCCCCCTCTTCCAAGCAACATCGAAGAACTGCAGATCCGAATAATGCAGACAGCTGCCACCATCAATGCCGACATGCTTCAGACAATTTGGCAGGAAATCGAGTACCGCCGAGACATTTGCCGTGTAATGAAAGGATCACATATAGAACAGTTTTGAAGGAAAGTTGTAAAGATAAACTGTATTCATGGAGATATAAATTTTACTGTTACATAATTTCTTCAAGCTGTTATATAAGCTTGAAAGTAAACATCGCAGCATGCGTTTTCCCGAGTACGAGAGACCATGCTGCTGCTGATCCTCAACACTTCTGACATTGCGCCAAACGATTCCGTGTTCACTGCTATCAAGGTTTATTGTTTGCTTACTTTGAACCAATCATAAAGTCAGAGAATACCTCAAAATTTGGTTGATGGCATGTCTGGGAATTTCATCCTACAGGCAATACTCAGTACACCAATTAAACATTAATGAAATATGAATTTTTGGATTGCGTATGGATGACTTCTTTACGCTGATGACAACCATCCACAGTCTTTCGAATTCGAAATAGGGCCTCTTGAAATTTGGCTTTTTCGCGATTTTGGACAGCCCTAGCTCAGAAACAATGCACTTTTCGCCATAGGTCCACCTGAACTTTTTCTCTTATTTTGATGTAAGGAATCACCTCTTACAGTTTGTCGGTATAGTTCATTAACACCCTATATATATGGGGGAATGTATGTGTGTGTGTGTGCTAAAACAAAATGATGTGACATTTAATGTTAAAAATATTTATACTGCTGTTCCTTCGCATAGATGATCAATTAAGAACAAAGGAATGTAGTTAGGTACATTTAATGGCCACATACTTCAATGCATGAAGAAGACAATGTCTTCGTCACTTCACATAAGTTCGTTTAATCTATAATAAACATTAATATATATAGCAAAAATAGAGACCACGTGAAAATGTTGTCACATTCCGTAAAGAAGGAAGAAATGATTAGTAATGGGAATAAACTAAGTATATCCATAAACATTAAAAAAGAAGCTGTCACTTAACGGAACAATGTATAAGGAGGAAAGTTAGTATTTTTTTATTCTGTTAGTACCAGTTTCTTAGTAACTGATGTGTGAGATAGTTTTAAAAGCTTGAAAATAGGATGGGCGGACCGGAAGGTATCAGCAAAAGCGTCATCTCACGAACTCAATTAATATTTTAATGAAAAGATCATTGACCACAATAGTTCGATAATAAAAGACGGAAGAGAAGCCAGTCTGTGTGGTGTTGGGTTGGAAAATAACCACAATCAATGTGTGAATGATAATCGCTTTTGTATTCTTCATTAACAATACATAGGCTCACTCTCGAGCAAAAGAGTAGGTCATAGCTTCTTAAAAATACATCAAAGGACAATTTAATTTATTCAATTATTTTTTTTTTTTACCAAAAGTAGGTAGGCAGAAAAAACAAGAAACAGTCTTCGGGCAAGAAACAAATTTATCATGTTAAGACTTTAAGAGGAAATTACACTTGTTCGGTTCTGTTTAAAATTCATATTGCAAACAACGTTGTAATTAACACATTACAAGTTTGTTTGTATTGGAAGCGCATATATTTGTTATCTCGTTTTCCTTCCTTACCTCTATAGAGAGAGGAGCAAGAAACAGGATCGAGTTTATGCTATTAATATATTATAAGGAGATTTAACATCTCCTTTTAGTCCCTTACAGTGTTTTGGTTATACGTTATTTAACAGAGTTAATATTCCGTTACCGAACGCTTTTTAATCAGTAATTCCGATTTTGTTTTATAGTGGACAAGAACAATGAAGTGGATATTTTAGTTTTTATTTTTCTTTTACTAAATATATGGAAGCACTTGGCAAGAAGGGATCGAATATTAATCTTCTGAATATAAAAAAATCTCGCAGTGCTTTCTCATGAAAATCTTTAGATCTCACCTCTAAATATGTTTTTTGCGAAGTTCCTTTAGAAGATTTTTTTTTCTAAATTGCCCCTAAAAGTCTTCCAAGTCTGAACTTAGTTAAATCATTTTCTGACATTTAAAAATGATTGATGCATCTACTTGTGCTACCATGAAAATTTTTGGAACCTTTTTCTATGTAAAGTTTACAAACAAACAGGAATTGCTAGTTAACCACAGATTTTATTTGATTTGATAGTTTAACCCAGAAACAAATCTTCTACAAACTTAAAGTAGGTGCCAAGATAAGATAAGATTTGATGCCATCGTTAGGGAAAACTGATTGGTTTATATCCAATCGATTTGCAAGGCTGCTGTCACCTGTGCATTTGTGCAGAATCATGAAACCGGGTCGTAATTGGCGTGATAGTGAAATGCAGTCTTTTGGTAGAACCGTTACGGAAAAGGTTACGTCATGGCGCTTTTCCAAATATATTTCTCATATAGTCAAACAGTAAAACAGGTCGGGTAATGTTTAACTATCGGGGTGATCACAGACACCTAAAGGTATTGTGGCCAGGCAAATACAAATAGCGCCTATGCTGAAATATTCACCAACAAAATGGGCCCTTTCAAAGTTACCACCGATTGTGTCATCTGAAGTGTTTTGTGAAATTCGTAGCCAGGGAGGTCAGGAAAATCCACCACCTCAACGTGACATGGTTCAGAGATTGTGACCAACATCAATAAAGTCAATCGTCGCCGTATGGGCTAGCAGTACGTACATAAGGGCCGGGTTCGTAACCTCCTCCCGCAACACGTTGCTGAACATAAAACAAACTGTGCAAACAGTACAAAAGATACTTGCTGAGTCAAACTGAAAGACGATTGTTACATTGGATGAGACTTACACTTATCTCAAGCATAATGTAATATTCGGGCAATTCTGACATCATGACAATTCTGCCAACTGGTATCGAGTTTCGATGCCAGTCTAAAGAAAGTTTCCCGCAGTAAATCATTGTTGTTACTGGATACTAACACGAGGAGAAGTTAGAGTTATGTACGGTAAGGAATAATGTAAAAATGAATGCTGCCTACTACCAGGAATCCAATCTGTCGCAAAGACATCTCTCGTTGATACGGAGCAAACAAGAACTAGATGCAGAATCTATTTGAGTTTAGCGTCCATTTCAACAGAGAGGCTATGTGGAACGTGGATTTACAGCTTAACGTGGGATTCGAACCACATTAAACCCTACCTGAATCAAAGTAGAATCTTCTGCGCCAAAGGCGCGTACGCTATCCATATAACCACAAGAGAGTTCATGAACCAGATACGTATTCAGATTGAGAAAGCCATACGCTTGATCATTCCTCCAGTCTTATCACAACATTGAGCGGGAAACAAAAATTTATGTTATTTTATTTTAAGACGTTCCTATAAAAACTACATGCCAGCTCAATGGATTTATAGATATTGTATTTAGACTTTTAAAATGACGCGACATCTACAACATCGCTCTTGCTGGCCTATGATGGCCATGCGCAGAGGGGGATGTGACGGAATTTTTATACCTGTGTTGCAACGTTGTTTGTTGCAGTGAAAATAGCTGCGTCGAGGGGCAATCTACAACGCTGGGGAACCGACAGAATACGGCTTTCAATAGGGTAAGTATATTTTGCAAAACGGTCAGATATAAACCAATCAACCTTTGCTCGATCCAGTCAAGTTTAACTCAGTGTTACTCAGGGAAACATATTCGACGGCTGAAAAAGGAAGAACCGTGTTCATATGACGGTGTCTTCCCACTTTGCCTAATTCCCATTTCGCCTTACACTTTATCAGCTTCACACATCAAAATCACATCTGCTACTTTAGGTGAAATACGAATTCACATTTGGCCTAATTCCCATTACGCCTACGATCTTATCAGGAAGGAAATACCCCTATATACAAGATCTGACAGTGTTTCCAAACTTATAGATAAATAAGTGGCAAACTTACATACAAAAGCTACAGTTATTTCAAATAAATTTAACATAAAATATTTCAAGTATACAAAAATAACTTACATTAAAGAAATTACTACAACCAGTAGAAGAAATTACTGTGAAACTACTATAACAACTTGCTGGCTATTCCACGGAATGACTATGTACTGGCTCCTTCATAGGTATTGTATTGTATATCAGATCAGACATCGACGTTACTTCCTGAATTGTTCTTTTTTCGATTTTTTTGGCTTATGCATGTTAACTATATTACAACATAATGTAGTAGTTATACTAAATAAATTAAATATCCTTTGAATTTTAAATTTTTATCCCGTGGGCTTTTATTCGTAATTCGTTATAACTAGATTCTGCATTGACCTAAGTTGCAGGGATCATGAAACGTACCTTCGATTTTGTTTTCTTAAGCATTACAAGACTTCATTCACATCTACATTTGTTAATAGTTTGTGTAATTAATTGAACAAGCATATTAAATCATGAGTACTTTAAGGATAAACATCCACGGCCTTCTTGTGATATGTTAGGCTTTTTGTCATATATTTTATATTTTAAACCATTGGGTTATCTGTTTGGGTTGCAGCCGATGAACAAACCCTGAAATCAATACCAGTGAATAAAAAAAAAGAAAAAAATGAATAAAATAATAACTAGAAAAATCTATATTGTATGTATTTTGTTCAAATAAATAAATTCAGAATTAACGTATTGTTTTGATATCAATTGATTCTCAGTAATAAGAAATGATCAGTCACGACCACTAGCCAATCACTAGCCACAATTTATTTAACTTTTGGAATGTGAACAAAAGGTAATCAGTGATCGGCCATGATATACATACAGAAGTATAAATAAATTGGTTTCTTATTCAAACAAGATACAGTATACAACATTAAGAAACTGTCAATTTCGTTAAGTATGGGAACACTGTCAGATCTTCTATATAGGGATATTTCCTTCCTGATAAGATCGTTAGGCGTAATGGGAATTAGGTCAAATGGGAATTGCTATTTCATCCAAAATGGCGGATGTGATTTTTATTTATAATTGACTGCTGATAACATGTTAGGCAAAATGGGAATTAGGCCGAATGACGAGTAAATCCATATGACCACTGCAAAGGAAATCAAGAAAATATGACAATCAGAGCAGAAAGGAAACAAAATAAAATTCTAAAGGAGACGTCATTACAAAAGCATACAACATTAAGAAAAAACTTTCTTTTGTATTTCTTCGATGCTTGTGTGTTCAAGTTTATGTGAGATGAAATCTGCTGCTTAAATTGGGATCCAAATCACTATTCTGACAGCTATCCGCGACAAGCATCCACACTGAGAATTGAAGCTGCGCCCACGCGCATAGAAAACACACTCATTAGCCAGCTGGCCACGAACGATTGCACTTTATTCTTATGTAACATTAAATAAGAAACGAAGAGAGAATAATATAGCATATAAATTGTCGAAATCTTGTATATTAGTATGTTTTAATTCGAAACTAACAGCAACCAGTGGCGTACGCCGAAGATGAGAAGTTTCGAGATTTTAACTCCCGTGTTGAACAATAGATATGGAAAAATATCTCCGGCCAAGTAAGTTTGTGGTGGAAAACATCATGTCCGTGGGTTTCCTTTCACATTCTCATTCCACCGATTCTTAAATTGTCATTCACTTGCTTTAACCATCCGTCTCCCTTAACCTAAAAGGCATAATCGTGAGACGTTAAACTGTAAGATTTCATTTCCTTTATGAAAAAAATCCTGGAACGTTATGAATTTGAGAGCTTGAACCTCTCTCCCTTAAGGAAATTTTGCATATGCTACTGACGACAATTATTCGTTTTACCCAAGTACAGTGGCAGCTATAATGTACTACCTATCTAATATACTAATTGTTGTATACATCTTCGGGAAGCTGTATGAAGCTATCTTACCTTAACTTGTAGCGGTAAAATTTCAATTTTTACTGTTGCAACTTTCCTTAAGAGTCGCCACTGCTCAAGTATTCAATTGCAGGAGATAGAAGTAGATATTTTGGTCCTACAGTGTTATGCATAATTCTGATAAAGCGACAATTTTATCCTCATTGTTATTTAGAATATATGACAATTGCGACCTACTACATTTGTGATTATATGAAAACCATGGACCACCACTTTTTATATTTTTTTAAAGAGTTCTTTGAAAATATGAGCTCTGACAGTTGCCAATACTTTCTTAATTATCTTAAAAGTTTATATGAAAGTTAAGATTAATATTTGATATTGAAGCTAAACCGTAGCCAAATACTGTTAAAAATTACTTACATAAAGGTAATATTACTAGATGATATTTATTGTATGTTGCGGTCATGAAGTCGGATGACTACATTTTGAAGAAGCCATCAACCAATGGCCAATAGGGTTATCAAATGGTTTGCAATGCTTTCGAGAGCTGAAGTAAGCAATTTACACTAGTTTATGGTTTCGAGAACACCAAGAACGAAACGAATTTATTTTCAGTATGAATCGCTAGAAGGAAAGCTGGTTATTCACCAACTATGAAGCTCCTGCTAACGGAAAGTTACAAGAACACTTATTGAATTATTTTAATTATTTTATACAACACTGACTGAAGAATGAAGATATTCCTGTGGATAAATTTACCTGCTATCAGCAGAGACACAGTACTAACAGTGCGGTAGAAGGATAAAATAATAAAATAAATTAATCGTTTGGTAGTTCCCTTCTAAAGTTCAAGACTTGATTTCCTACCTCAAGTAGGAAGCAGAAAGAATGAACATGAGTATATGAGGATGGAACTTATCCTAAATGAGATCAATAGAAAGAAATTATACATATCTAGGTATTATATATATGTACAAGAGACAGATGAGAGAACTGACACAATTATCCAGATGTAAGAAGTTACTGTTGATTTCAAAAATTGCCTAAGAATTTTGACTCATGCTCAGAATTTGGATATATGCACGTTGACAATGTCTAATGATACTGATACCTTATTGCTCATTATATGGTTGTATAATTACAGTGCTAGATAAAAAAAAATAATTTAGAAAAATACCATTAAGCGAAAATCACCACTGATTTCGAACATTCTCGAAGAATTGCTCATTAGGACGAGGTTTCAACTATTTTTCCACTCTGAAGTTTAGAAAAAGTAAGAGAGAAATCAGTACTTATTTAGGTCTATTAATTTTGCTATGTTTCTATGATAATAATACTTTACGTATGACATCTTAATATTTGGACATTTTCAGTTGATCGTAGCTATCACCGGAGTCTTCAGTTCAAAATAGAATACTTTCTTATTAATCACAATTCTAAAGTGACGATTGTATGGATACTATATAGTCCACTACAGTTTTACATCGCTTGGATCAGTACCTACGATCCTTCACACCAGACGTGAAAGCTATAATACTGCAGCACGATGTCTTTCTCAATTTGACGTTAAAGCGGACGTTTAAAATAACAATAGTGTACAATATACACGTAGAGAATAACATGTCTATGACTTTTACATATAGATTCTTCTAGTGTTTGAGAAGCTTGCCCTATCTTCCTAAGACATGCAATCTAACATGCAACATATTCTGATAGTGTGCGTGATTGTGTTTGATTGTGGGCTACTCGCGTTCTGACTTGTAGGAACAACTAAAAGGAAGAGACGCCTCATTACACTTTCAAATGGTTGTAGCTGAAGGGAATTCCTATATATCTTACCTTTGTTAGATTGAAAAAAAAGTGTTATAGAAAAAAGAATTGAATTGATAATTGCAAATGATCAGGCCAGCCGCGGGGTTACAAATAAAAAACAAAAAAAAAAAAAAAAGAACCAATGAGTATAACGAGCAGATTAGTTGTTTATGATACCTTGTGCAAGGTGTCAAAAAATTCACTTTATGTCTTAAATTTTCTCCTCCACTTGTGACATTAAAATTCTTCATAAGTATATTGCATATTCCTCAAGCGACAACCTAATATATGAGATTGGATTAGTACGAATCTATAAAGAGAAGAAGAGGATAAGACGAGCTGAAAAGACATCTATAAGATTGGGCGAAAGAAGAGGGAGGCAATGAAATCTCTCATCATTCGCTGAAAGAAATAAAAAAATAAATTGAGTCACAAAAAAACATTAGCGAGGTCTTTCAATAAACAGACGAAATACAATCAGAACGGCAAAATGATATTGATATTTTCTTAATGCTCTCTTTTTCAAATAGAAACGTATCCAACTATTGAATAATCTGTTCCGTAACTATGTATGTAACATTCATTCTCTATTCAACGAAAAATTGCAAGTCTTCCTATGAATATCTTAGGAATCCAACTTCTACGTTGTGCATAATACTTAGTTATGATAGTTTATAACACGAAATTGTTGTTCTCATCCTCTTTCGGCGGATTCTTGTAGTCCATAATAAGGACTATATAGAATTTTTCTGATGAACAACACGTTAAGCTGCAGCATCTAACATAACATCATACTATACAGGTAAAGTAAAATTATAAAATTATATTAAACTTATCATCACACTGAAAATCTTGCATAAATAATATAGTTTGAGTACTAGTCAACTTAGCAGTTTCTCAACTTTATTATTATTATTATTATTATTATTATTATTATTATTATTATTATTATTATTATTATTATTATTAAAGTGTTCCGCCTTTCGGCAGGTCCTGGGACTAACGAGCATTTTTTCTAATTTTTTTATTTTTAGATTTGGTCCTGGAAATGTTTCTTCCAGTTTTGTCGATCTTCGGTTTCCTCTTTTAACTCCCAATATTTTCTCCTATCTTTCAAAACATCGATCAGCCGTGTTCTTCTTCTTCCTATTCCTCGCTTCCCTTCCATCTTTCCTTCTATAGCGGTGTGAAGAAGACAATTTCTTCACAAGATGTGTCCAATCCAATTGGTCTTTCTACGAAGGATGTGGCTAGAAGTGTCCTATTCTCTCCTATCCGTATTTCGCAACTTACGTTTGTGATTTTGTTTTCACGCTACTTATATAACACGCTGTATTGTGTTATTACTTATATACATACAGTGCAGGTCGTAGTCTGAAAACACTAAACAATCAGTCCTTTCGCTCGTGTACATGTTTTACATTTATGCAATCTACGTAGGGAAGTTCATTTCAATTCTGAAATTTAGAATTTTAAAAAATATAATTTAAGATTTGAAATTTCTTAATTTTTCGGGCATTTTTGACTTTCTACTTAAATTAATGCATGTATCAATTAACAATGAGGTTAGAGGTCAGAGAATCTCCTCACGTAAGAAATCATGTAGCAATTAAGAAGTTTTGTGAATAAACAGAATATAAAATTAGTATTACACAGAATTTCTGAACTTCATGATATCAAAGTCTTAGGAACATTTTTAAAATTAGGGTTGTTATTCCTAAATATTCCGGAATCGTAATATTACCAATACTCCTACAGATCAAATTTAACTTTTAATGGTATATATTGCAAAAGTGGAACATTAGCATGTGTGAAGGACTTTCTCATGACCATATGTTAGCATTCTTATTTTCGCTGTGGTAGATCAGAACTCAATTTTTGGTGAGAACATGTGATTCAGGTGCCATGCAAAATTGTATGTTCACGTCTCATGCAATTTTAGTACTAACAAGGGACGTTAACTCTAAATTAACAAATATCAGTGCCAGTATGAAGACAATAATATATTCATATACCATCTAGAACACTCATATTTTGCTTTGCTAGTCATTGTTGAAAACAGTAAATAAAAATTAGTTGAAATGAAACATCAAATTGAAAGTGTTACAGTATCTATAACTATCGATAATGTGTCATCTCTTAGCACATTATCACTTTCTATCGATCTCTCTTTTTCTCGGTATATATATTGGAATTGTGTAAGGCTCTATTTAGGCGCGTAGAGTATCAAATAATAATAATAATAATAATAATAATAATAATAATAATAATAATAATAATAATAATAACTCATAGTCTTTCAAATTCAAGTGTTTATACATTTTTTCTTTCGGAGACATAGAATGTACATCGTTTTGCTTCATTGCGAGCATTCTTTCCAAGGACGTTTTGTGTGATTCAATATAGCTATACCGTATCTAATTGAATAGGTAATTCAAATTTTCAGTTGCAATGAAATTCTTTTGTTAGGACAATTATTTAATTCTGTAGAAATCAAATGAATCAAGTTGCCATCTTCAGGTGTGCGGAAGCTTGTCATATTATGATCACTGGTATGACATATGGAGTAAGGAAACCAAAAACGTCTGTAATTCATGTTAAATTCAGCCCTTCGTAAATCTTGGAAAGGTTACCATTGGTAGATGTTAAAATTAAGCGGAATTTATATAGATGTACATAAGTTTAAAATTCAAAACTCTATTTAGTAACAGGATTTCCATCGGTACAGGTGTGCAATCTTCCACTGAATAGCAAATTTCTCTACTTTGAAATCTAGTCCTGTCGTCTATTCTTATTGTAAATCGACGACGAATATAATTTAGTATTAAGTTTTAATATAAATTTAAAACAATTATGTTGATACTCATCATATGCAAGAATCTCTCAATGTAACAGGTTTTCACGTTCATTATTTTTATTAAAACAAACAAAAAATTGGGTGGGAATCATCATGTATATGTGTGAAAAACAGGTGTGTATACACAGCAAAACATGTGTTTTACATTCTTTTACATAAACGTGAGTGAGTATATTTCCTATGATGTCTGTGGATTACTTCAAAGCCATGCCACGTGATAAAAGACGGAATAAGAAACAGAAAGAAAAACGTCCATATGCACACGAAAATAAGAAGGTGCTGACTCCTATGTTGGCAGCTGTCAAAAAAAGGTTTCGAAATTTTTAGAAGCAACACTGCCACACATTAATGAATGCTGTTACAAAAACAAATGTTTTTTTTTTGTAGAAAAACCGTAAGTGAATCCATATGTTAAAAAGTAGATTAGTCGTTAGTTTCTGCATAAATGACTGTACAAAGTGGTTGTTAACATCTGCGAAATACCTTTCGTAAATCTAATTATCTTTTGATGAAAAACTAAAAACATTGATACATCTAATTAATTAAAAAAGGAAAAGTCGCAAGTTTTTGATTATTGTGGAAATGACAATTTCAATTGGACACATTTTCATGTACAATGATTTGGAGTGCAGGTTTGTCTTGTAATGAAAAAGTTTTCGTCAATCTTAAACAATATTTTATTTAAATTTACTTGCCGAATACTAAATAACTAAATATCATGATTCGAAGTCTATAGTTAAGCTTGGTCAAATCAAGTTTGATATTATAGAATTAGACAACTTGAATTTGATCTTACTTCATCTATATACATATCTAATTGTATTTCGATTACTTTTGTTCTATAATATCACCCAACTATATACTGTATACTGTACACACCATGTACTGTATACTATATGAACAATTAACTTTTAGTAGAATTGATTCTGCGCCCTGATACACATGTATATTATCTTCTTTCCTTGTAACACATAAACAGAGTGACTTCTAAAAGATCTACTTATGGACTTTATCTCAGCAATAAATACACAAGATTTTCCAGTGAAACTAAAGCGAATCACCGATAAATGTATTGAGAAGCCTGACGTTTTAGAAGGTTTCTGATGTGATACATGTTGACTCCTAAATGTTGAATGTATTTTGAACACTGTGTTCCAAAACATTGTGGGAAATTATAAATCAGCTGGGATAAAATCAAATTGGTATGTAATTGTTGATGGTAGGCCTATATGGTCTTTGGTGGCAAACGTTGAGTTATATATTATTTTATTATCCTGTAGTGGTAAATGTATGTAATTTAGTACTAATCATCCTTTAGTGGTAAATGTATGTGATTTAATACTAATTTGAGAAAGATATATTTTGTAGATGAAAGATTTTCAGGAAAGGTACAATTGGTAAATGAACTTATGGAAGTCCTATTAATGGCTTTGGCTATTTGAGGAAAAACTTTGGGGAAGTTCTTTTAATGTTTTTTTCTTTCTTTTGCTCCGAAACTAAGGGAGACAGTGGTGACAGTGAATGAAATGGTGCAATAAAGGAAGTGAGAGAAAGCGGGTGAATCCCGAGAATACGCACACATATAGTGTTGTGCAGTACAAAGCCCACGTGGCGTGAGCTGGGGTCGAATCAGAAACTACACACACTAGAAATGATCTCTCTAGTACTGAGTTACCGCCTACCAAAATTTTTCTTCAACGTTAGGTGTCAGTTCTGAAAGCCAGGCGCCGTAATAATACACATCCATTTGAGGAAATACTGAAACATGTGTTTAATTATTTGAAATTAAAAGTCTAAATATCAAATTTCATTTTTCTAACCTTAAGGGATTATGGACATATTATTATAATACGAGGGCTATCCAGAAAGTAGATTACGTTTTCGTCTGTGTCCGCTAGGGGCGGGGCTAGCGCGGCCATCTTGGGGTCAGAGCGTTGCGCAGCTCAGTCGGCATCTAGCCGTGCTAGTGAGAGGTTCGTGCTGTGCTCCGTTAAGATACTGTGACGGTTTGAAATGTCTGCGTTAATTGAAAATCCCGCGAGCTGCGAGGTGCGTGCAGTAATAAGGTTTCTGACAGCAAAAAACTGTAAACCGATAGAAATCTATCGGCAGCTGTGTGAAGTGTATGGGGACAACATTATCACTGAAGGTGGAGTGCGACAGTGGGTCATATGATTTAAAAATGGCCGAACCAATGTTCACGACGAAGATCGAAGTGGGAGACCCAGCAAAGTGACTGCCGAACTTGTCGAAAAAGTCGATGTTAAAGTCCGTGAAAATCGAAAGTTCACAATAACGGAACTTTCTTTGAGTTTTCCACAAATTTCGCGAAGTTTGTTGCACGAAATCATCAGCGAAAAGCTTGGTTACCACAAGTTTTGTGCAAGATGGATTCCAAAAATCTTGACAGAGGACCACAAAAATCAGCGAATGGCTGCAGCGTTGCACTTTTTGGACGCCTACAATAAGGATGGTGACTCTTTACTCGATCGCATCGTTACTGGTGACGAAACATGGGTGAAACACGTGAACTGTGAAACGAAATTGCAATCAATGCAGTGGGGGCACACAGGTTCTCCCCAAAAACCCAAGAAATGCATGCAAACAATGTCGGCAAGGAAGATGATGGCGACTGTTTTTTGGGACAGAAAAGGTGTGATTTTGGTGGACTTCCTGGAAAGAGGCACTACAATAAACGCTCAAAGGTATTGCCAAACTCTGCAAAACCTCAGAAGAGCAATTCAAAACAAGCGCAGAGGAATGTTGAGCTCTAAGATCTTGTTGATTCACGACAACGCCCGGCCCCACACGGCAAATGTCACGCGTGAAGTTCTTGAATCTTTTCAGTGGGAGTTGTTTCCTCATCCGCCGTACAGTCCCGACCTGGCACCGAGCGACTTCCACCTATTCCCAGCAATGAAGAAGTGGCTGGCTATTTAGCGTTTTGATGACGACGAACAGCTGCAAGAAGAGGTAACGAAGTGGTTGAAGTCGCAGGCGGCCGAATTTTTCGACGAAGGAATTTCCAAGCTCGTACATCGCTACGATAAACGCCTTAATTTGAATGGTGACTATGTCGAAAAGTAGTATTTGTGTGTGGCTTTCATCTGTATATAATAAAATTTGTTTCCTATACTTTGTTGATTTTTTATTCCAAAACGTAATCTACTTTCTGGATAGCCCTCGTAATTGCAATACTCACAACTTTTTTCTTTTAACATTTTTCCTTTCTTTTAGGTAAAACATGTGTATTGAAAAAATGCTGAAATACGTGTTAAATTATTTTAAATATAGAGTTTAAATACCAAATTCATGTAGCCAGAATGGAAGAAAGCAGGAACACTTTCAAATTTTTTACTGGAAATCCAATCGAAAAGTGTCCATTAGGAAGACAATTAGGCACAGATGGGAGGACAATATTAAGATGGATCTCGAAGAAATAGAAGTACAGAGTAGAAACTGGATCTAGCTGGCTAAGGACAGAAGTCAATGGAGAGCGTTTGTGAATGCAGCATTACACCTCGGGTTCCATTGACCATACAGTTAGTTACTGAAATACCAAATTTCATGTTCCTAACTTTAATGAATTCCGAGATATGGATACCTTATTATAATAGTTGCAACTGTTCTCTCTCCTCCCCTATTTCCATGTCTATTTCCAAAACTTCTTCCTTAGTAGTAGCTTACGTCACAGATGCTACCTTCTATGCAAATTTCTAGTTTAAGCAGTTTGACCTAGGCGTTGATCAATCAGTTAGACCTCTTTTATACGAGAGCTTTCTCGTGGCTAAGGGGTTAGTTTATGTGCCTTTGGCGTGGGAGACTCGGGTTCTATTACCGGCGGGAGCTCATGTGGTTCAGATCCCAGTTGGGCTGTAGGTCTACGTATCATATAACCTCACTGCTGAAAGGGAAGCTGAGCTCAAAATCAAATCGATTTCTTTTGTACGATATAAAGAAATTTTTGTCTGTACATGCACACTTGATATTTGTTACTTTTATTTGTTATTTAAGAAAATGTATAAGCAAACCTACTTCCATTTCGTTAATATATGTAATAATAACAGCCGCGTTAGAGCAAAACCTTCATTATTATTCAGTATTAAAGTATTAAAATTTCAGTATTAAAATTCGCATTTATATGGAAGTTAAAGGTCTTCAGTAGATCGCTCTCAAACCTTTCATTATTGTTTTGTAACTTAGTGAATAACAAATACTATAAAACTTTGGAAAATAAATTAATTAAAGTTTACAAAATACTATTGAATTAATTAACTGGTGATTTATTATTATTAGTATTATTTTATTATTATTATTAATTTATCAAACACAGTAGACAGTAATATCTAAATTTTAGTCAAGGGTGAAGATGAAAATTTGATCAGAATCAGGTTAACAACTCTTCTATAACTAACGTGATATTAATCCAATATTTACACTATTTCTTAATATTATGCAATATTTACATAAGTTTTCCATTCATCATAATATAATTTTACTTATATCCTTCACCAACACATTGAGGAATATTTAAGTATCAGGTTTTAAATCAATCATACCATACTTTTAGTGACCGATATAAATCTTATGTAGAAAAAGAATTTCATTTGGACAGTAATGAGATAATACTGAGGCATTACAAACTCGTTAGTATTTCATTTCTAACACACACACACACACACACACACACACACACACACACACACACACATATATATATATATATATATATATATATATATATACAGGGTGCTAATGAACTATACCGACAAACTGTAAGAGGTGATTCCTCACATCAAAAGAAGAGAAAAAGTTCATATGGACCTATGGCGAAAGTGCATAGTTTCAGACCAGGGCTGTCCAAATTCGCGGAAAAGCTAAATTTCAACACGCCCTATTTCGAATTCCAGAAACTGTGAATAGTTGTCCTTTTCAGCGTAAAGGAAGCCATGCATACACAATACAAAAGTGTATATTTCATCAATTTTCAATAGGTGTACAGGGTATTCTCTACAGGGTGTAATTCTCAGATATGCTCTCAATAGAGCTTTCAGATATACCCTGTTTTCAAGGGGGATCCAAAGTAGGCAAGAGGTAAGCCTTGACAATAATGGATATCTAGTGCTTCGGAGGGAAGTCAGAAATGTTAAGAATCGGCAGCTGCAGTGGTTTTTGTGTTCAAAATAACATGTGATGCGATGTATTTCATCATGGTATATTTCACGTTTTCTTCACTATAAGCGTGAAAGGAAACAGCGCAGCATGCGTTTTTCCGAGTACGAGAGACCGTGCTGCTGACCATCCTCAACATTTCCGACATTGCGCCAAAGGATTCCGTGTTCATTGCTATCAAGACTTATCGTTTGCCTACTTTGGCCTAATCATGAAGTCAGAGCATACCTCAAAATTCGGTTGATGGCATGTCTGGGAATTTCACCCTGCAGGGAATACCCAGTACACCAATTAAACATTAATGAAATATGCATTTTTGGATTGCGTATGCGTGACTTCCTTTACGTTGATAAGGACCACCATCCACAGTTTCTCTCAAATTCAAAATAGGGCCTCTTGAAATTTACCTTTTCGCGATTTTGGACAGCCTAGCTCAGAAACTATGCACTTCTCTCCATAGGTCCATATGAACTTTTTTTTCTTATTTTGATGTGAGGAGTCACCTCTTACAGTTTGTCGGTATAGTTCATTAACACCCTATATATATATATATATATATATATATATATATATATATATATATATATATATATATATATATATATATATATATATATGAATTGAAGTTAAGAATATAGTTCGCGTAGCAGGTGATAATTCATTTTAGATACATTTTAAACACATGTCTTATCTGCACATAGAGTACGCATTGTGTATATGTATTTACTCACAGACGAGCTCGTATGAAACATCGCAAATAAAGTGAAAAAATAAATGTTCGTGCTAACTGACATTGGAAACTGGAAACGAAGGAAAAAATAGCGGAATGATGTGTTTCGTGTTAACAACTTGCAGTAGCTTGTAAAGTTAACATTCGATATACCCTGAAGTTTCTTCTTTTTTTACTCGTTTTGTTTTATTTAACACCTACCTTTATGATATTCTTTCTGTGTTTCTATGCTTTGCTAACTTTTTCAACCTGCTACGAGTAAAAAATAAACGTGTATATATATATATAGTATGCACTTCTTTTTTTTCCTGAAGAAAACTATTTTTTGTTCATGAGTGCTATAGGCACCTGCTAGAATGTTTCCTCGAACAAGTAATTGCTGTAAGTACGTATATTATCCTAATCCCAGTATTTCTCATAGTGGTTCAGCACCTGCTATTCAATCCTGAAATTATTGTTAAAAACCTTTCAATGTGATGGTCGTTTATTACTCATACCACCAAGCAACAAATACATATATGTTCAGTATGATATATTGATTAATTGATTTTTATCTATATAATTAATGAAGTGATATAGAATTATGTATAATGATGTGAAATAACAATTAAACAGAATAATTATAGTTGTTCTGTCTAAATAAGTTCGATCGATCTAAAATTGCATTAGAAATATGTATATTCTGAACTTCTGAGTAGTGTTGTCCAAGAGGCGACAAATTTCTCATATCAATATTGTTCTCATCTTAAAATCGAGACGAGAAGTATATTTTTAAATTCAAGGCGAGACTAGAAATTTCATGAGTCTTATGAGTAATATTAGTTAAACCAAGCTTTAGATCTCAAACGCTGTTTTAGTGTTACATGACTCATAGTATAAAAACTAGAAAATATAAATTGATAAAGTGATTGCACAGACATGTGAAGAGCATTTATTAACGTTTAAAAGATAGATAAGTCATCACACAATAGACCTCACTAATAATATGATTTAATTGCTGTAATATCATATCCTTCACGAATCTCTTATGACGCGGAAAGGGAAAGATAACTTCTATATAGATGAAGTTAAAAACAAAATCAGGGCACAAATTTTGTACACAAATTTGTAAAATGATAGGAGAAATGTTTTGAGAGAGACGAGACTAGAAAAATTCTTCAAGAATCAAAGCAAGACGAGAAACCTTATTTCTCGTTTCGTTTCGTGGGCGTTACTACTTCCAAGTAATTGTAATATCCTTATGGTATATCTAACAGCAAGTATAAAAGAACATTTTGTAACTGATGACTTCACTCTTATGTTCAATTTCAGCAATCTAATGTCTACATGATGTGTTTCGTAATTTGTGTAAAGAACAAAATCATGAGAGTGCGAATTCGCACTCTAATCGCTGATGCACCCTTAAAATCCAACAATTTAGTTATTTAGAGTTAACTTGAAGACTGAAGACAATATATACCTAAAATATAGCTTTAAATGAAAGAAGAAAAGAGCTCCATTGTGGCTATATGGTTAACTTACATCTTCGAAGCAGAAGAATCGGGTTCGATGCCCAGCAAGAGCTCATAAGTTATATAACCTTCTGCTGAAAAGGACGCTAAACTTTCATCCAGCTAACAAACCAAAAGTAGAAAATTAAACTTGTTTCTTGTATCATAATTTTATTATAATTAGGATAAGTCAATCCATAATTTTAATAATAATAGCAAGAAGCAAGAAATGTTTCGTATGGAGTAATGTACTGTACGAAGTACAAATGTAAATATAAGGTAAAGCTGTTTAAACATGTAAAACAAGAAGCCTTCGAATTATGAAGTACAGAGGGCAATGAATAATCGACACATGAAACCTGAAAACATTGACGATGTATTAGTATAGCTAAAAGAGGACAAAAAAGGACATTACTGGACATTATAAAACTTATCTCAAGAATTAGTTAGGACATCGTTTGGAAAGAAACTCAATTTTGAAAAATGTGATGGCAGACATGGTAGAGTGAAATACAGATAGGATAAAAATATTGTTGAAATTCTAATTCCACATATAGATTTGGCATAACTCTTTTCTTACATCCAGTATCGTATATATAATATCTAAAAATGGTTGATACTTCTTCCTTAAAAGAACAATAGCGAAAAACGGATCTTATAAATGTTACAGAGTTCAAATTAAGTGAGATAATAAACTTTTACGTACTTAATGAAAGAAAATATATATACATAACTTTTTTTCACATATTTCGCAAATGTGGCAATTTCAAGGTTGATTAACAGATTTTTATTCCATAAGTCTTTATATAAGTTGCCCACGAGACGAGGTAAGAAAGAAGTTTGTGACGAGATGCGAGGCGGCTCTTTCAATAGAAATACATACACGTTGTGAAATTAGATACTATTTTCACTTTTTTTTTTTTTTTTTTTTTTTGAAGAAGAAGAGACAGACATAACTTTTGTCTTGTACGCAACTCAAGTTCCACAGATAACTACAAGAAACCCAAACTTGGAGTATTTGCTTCCAGCTACACCATTGGTTAAGGGCAGAGCTAAGTTTATCACTTGATATATGGACCATTTAGGTGCCAAGAGACCTAACTCCAAAACTAAAATATTACAAGATTGAAATTTGAAATTCAAATTTCATGAAAAGTTCATATTTCTGTTATGTTGACAATCAAAACCAAAACTATGAAGTTTATAGTTTTATAATTTACTGTTTACAAAAATCTTTTTCAAAAAGCATCCATCTATGAAAGAATTAGTCCATGATCCATTTTTGAGAGTTAGGTAATTTGGCATCCAAGTAGTAAATATTTAAAGACGCATTTTTGCGAACAGTCGAATAGTTAGGTTTAGGTTTCGACTCCGGTAAGAACACAAGGTTGTCGATGTTCATTGGTGAGGCAATTGGACCATGAAACATATTATGGTTCATAATATAAAAAAGTCTAGAAGACAAATAATAACATTGAAAAAATCCGTTGAGCACATATCATCCAGTTGAACATGCGTCACTTGGCCCAACTGTACCCTGTAACGTCAGGAAGTGAAAATACAAATTAATGTATTTTGATGTTTTGTTTGAACATGATTAAGTATAAATCTTAATTTTATTCAAATTAATGAATTACTTTTAGAGCCACAGTACGTATATATACTACCTAAATATACTGTATATGCAGTGAAGGAATGATAAAACTGAATTCAAGTTTTGCCGGTACTAAATGTTTTCGAAACAGAGGAAAAAGTGTTGTAACAACCAAAACAAGATCAAACACAAACAAACACTTATGGGTGTACTCTCCTTTACGGAGGATGTATCATTCTGCAAGTCACCGAAAGAGACAAATAAAACTGCTACAACAACGTTAACTTTCTTCCAAAGGAGTTTATATCACTTCGAGAGGATGATGGGCGGGGGGAGGGGATACTCAACCACCCACTGATCCGCGTGTCTCTTCATCTTGTGTATCAGAGAGAAGAGTAGTGTCCCATTTTCGAGGTGTTGTCTGACGGCAGGAGGAGTGAGAGAATACGTTTTTGAGAAACAAGCTATGTTGATGTGCAAAGGGTCATTAGTGGTAGACACTCAGCGCCAACAACAACAGCTGTGGAGAAGGGATCATTACAGGATCTTGTAAGTCGCCCAAAAGAAACATGGGAACAGACAATAAGGGTGAGCAACGACACAAAAAGAAAGAAGCAACCAGACAACGAAACATTGTCTGCTGCAATTGTAAATGTGCTTTCATTTTTGATAAGTAGCTACACCAGATATCTCAAAGTTAAAACTTTCGTCATATCGGAGAGTTTAGATGCTGTAAGAATGACAAATGATGAAGAGATGATAATATTACTTCATTATTATAAGAGTCATTTTCTCACTGGGGTATCTAATAATTCAAGTTGTTTTCTTGCAATGACAAACAAACTCTTGTAGTGGTAAGAGTTTAACTATCTCTAATGCTGATTGCAACATTTCAATGTCATTTCCTACATGTATGTTAATTTATCAATGTGTCAATGTGTCAAATCATTTCGTAATCGGTTAAAAAAATACATTGAATTATTTATGGGAACTTCCAAATTTTCTATTTAAGAAGTTGAATTATTTTATGTAGACTAAGAAAGCCATAGTTTCCGATTCGATTCCCGCTCACCATTGCTTCCCATGAGAGAGTAACAGTAAGAGAATATTTTCGTACACTTCATATTCTGCTGGACAGAAGAGTGGTCATCCCGGGTGCTTTTTGCGTTCGTAGTTCCATGATCCTCCTTGATGAGATAATGTGTTTCGAATTCAAGGGTTAAGTGTAAGTCAAACTCTTCTGTAGCTTTGATGCTGAAAACGGACAATAAACTTTAAAGGAACAGTATGATTTTTCCGCATGTATTACAAAGAAAGTAGAACTACTACGATCACTACAAAAGGTCAAATATGTCAATTGTACGATCAAAAGTTACGTGCAGACATGTCATAGAAATGATCAACCAGTTTCTAATTCCTAAGTCCTACATTCTTATTATTTAACATGATATCGAAAATGAAATTGTTAGTTGGTTCATTCGATCATGTTTGTTATAGCTTATTACGTTAGAAAAGCAAATCAATATTTATAACGACTTCGTTTACATACGAGAATCATGACCAATTGTGTAACTATCACTTTGTGGAGCTTATGTCTGTTTGTACATTTTATATTTGTAAAGGAAATTTTATATTTAAAAAAAAACTAAATAAACCAATACAAAACATAAAATACATATAATATATTTTAAAGTTTCAATACTTAAGAAATGATTAATATAAAATAGTAAGTGCGTCCAAGAAATTTCTTATTGTTACACACTACATCTGTAACATTTTTAACAAATCCTATTGTCGTCGTCGATAGCTTCAAAATTTCTACTGTAAACTGACATCATATCTTGTGACATAACAATTATCATTTTGTACTATTTGCCGGTATTGATCAGATGAAGAATGGAGTTATACTTGTTGAAAGTTCCAAATTCTCCGAAAGAAGGAAGACGAAATGATCTATTGAAACTGAACGAAGTTTTCAAAAAAGTAAGACACATTCAGAAGTAAGTTTAAATGTTAAATATGCGTCGATTTCTTTCTTTCGTTGGTAATACTCATTGGACACGTATTGTTTAACGGTAAGAAACTTGTTTCAAACATCGGATATTTTAGAGTACAGCATTTACATTGGCTAAGTACTAGGAAGTTACAATTTTGATATCTTGATATTTTGATATCTTGATTTTTTGTTGTAGGCTGATTTTGAAAAGTATAGTGTAAAATGTGCATATACAGTATACAATTACAAATAGCAGCGAGGCTCTATAGGATGAGACCTACAGTTTTAAGTGGAATCGGAACCACAGTAATATGCTCGATGCTCTCCTTCTAGGAATAGCACTTGGGGCCTCATATACCAAAGATACGTACTGTAGCCACTAAACTACAGACGAGGAAAAAGTATAACAGGCCGAATGTCATTAAAATTGGATAATGATTAAAATTGGATTGTATTACTACTTTTTACGAGCGGGAACTACCGTAATCGAAACTTTACAACTGAACTTTTTGTCTAAAAAATATTTATCTTTGTTGAAAAAAAAAGGAAAAAACAATGACTTCATCGAAACTAAGAAAAACTAACGCTCTGCAGAGCTAGAGTGTCGAGACGTCTACCTAAGTATGGGCCAAGTTTACAATTCGCTACCAAACTTACTTCTTGATTTTCTTTTCTAGACTAAAGATAATTTTAGAAATGAAAGATTCCAAGTGGAAAACTGTGGCAATTGTTATAGGAATTGGAGTAATTTAACACCAGGTCACCAATTTTATTTCCTTAATAAAATACTTATTTTACTGAACCAACCATAATTTAGGAAAACTAACGTAAAGTATCGATAAACTAACAATGTCAAGTAGATAAGTGTAAAATTATTTACAAAAACAGTATTTACAAAAGGAGTACATTAGTATATACCTCGAGGTATTGACACTAAAGTATATAAATTGCATTGAATAATATGTTGTACTAGTATTATAATTAAAAAGCAAACAAGATAATTTTGTGTGATAATGAAAATTATGCAGTTAGCGACACTCAATAAGTAGAACAAACATTAATAGTACTTAATACAAATTGTCAACAATTTTAGGAACCAGCAATTAACAAAGAATATGAGGTTCAGATTTATAAAATTGTATACAGTGGACTAATCTCATAGTTTGCGGGCAAATTTATTTATCCAATAAAAAAAGTATATGTCTGCGAAACTAACTATAGTTTTAGTAAAACTAACATAAACCAACAATAAACTAACGATATGAACGGGCTAACTTCACAATTGGCTGGAAAATTTATTTGTGAAACTGACGATAGTTTTAGCAAAACTAACGTAAACTAACGATGCGAACTGGAGATTTATGAATATTGTTTATGGGTGAGCTAATTTCACACTTGGCGGGAAACTTTATTTCTGTAATAAAACATGTATTTTTGCGAAACGAACAATATTTTAGTAAAACTAACTATATGAGGTGAAAAATTATGAAAATTGTTTATGGGTTCGCTAACTTTAGACTTGGCGGGAAACTTTATTTCTCGAACAAAAAATGTATTTTTGCGAGACTAACGATAATTTAGCAGAACTAACATAAACTAACGATATAGTGTGGAGATTTATGAAAATTATACATGGCCGGATTAACTTCACACTTAGCGGGAAACTATTTTTGTAACGAAACGTGTGTTTTGGCGAAGCGAAGGATAGTTTTAACAAAACTAACATAAACTAACGAAACGTTGTGGAGATTTATGACGAACCATGCACTTATTATTTATGAATATGAGGCGGATAAAGATTATATTCGTTTGTTGATAAGGAACCGTGGATTTGAACTGCAGCGATGATACATAGCTTATTGGAATCTAGCAAAACAATAGTTTTTGTTTTGGTTATCTGACAACTTAAAAGGGACGACATATACGATGGCAACCTTTTAGAGCAGAGATTCTCAACCTTTTACACTGGCGTACCACCAAAGCATTACGTCATAAGTCTTACATACCACCAACAGCGGCTTGCGTACCACCAGTGGTGCGCGTACTGTAGGTTGGGAAACATTGTTTTAGAGTGTAGAAGCAGGGGTGTCATTTCAGACTTCGCTTGACGGGGGCAAGAGTACCACCGACATAAGATTTTTACCTTTTGTACTAGAATATTAGTAGACAATCGATTAAAGTATATGCATTCCTCAAACTCTTGGGGTGGAGGCAATTGCCCTCTCCCTAAATGACGCCTCTGTGTAGAACAACAAGCTTTCATTGTGAACGAACACATATAAAAGTAAATCATTCATAATCATGCAGAGAAAGAAAGAATGATCTACTCAGATGTTTGAAAATTACGGCACTCGCACAAACAGATATAGGAACCTTGTGGCTCCTACAAAGCGGACGCACAGTTCATACGGCAAGAATACTCTTGGTCCTCTTGCATTTTCATTTCTCTGGCGAGTCTAATTTCGCTAAAGGAAGGAAATAATTCTTTGCCAGCTGGCTCTCCTGTTCTTACATCCCCCGATTTTCACTTGTGGGATTTTCTAAGGGAGAAAATAGTGCAAAGCTAACCACCATCTATTAAAGAACTGAAGATGTTAATCACTAATGTCGTCAACGACATTACCGTTGAGAGACTTGTACGGCAACCATCAGGAATGCTACCCTCAGGATGCAAGTGTGCTTTTAGAAAGGCATAGTTCTTTTGAGCACATTTTTCGTATTATTATTATTATTATTATTATTATTATTATTATTATTATTATTATTATTATTATTATTATTATTATTATTATTATTATTATTATTATAATTATAAAAAGTAATAAAAATATTTGCTGAACTCATCGAGTATCGTTTCTGTAGATGTTTACTGTACAAAATTATTAAAGTTTATAACGATCCTCTGGAATTCATATTTCAATTGATACTAAAAGGGGTCGCAGTGGCTCAGTGGTAGATCGCTTACCTCTGATGCCTGGGGCTACTGGTTCAATCCTTGGTCAAGTAAGCTTATGGTGGACATCTTGTCCATCGGTTTTCTTGGGGTACTCCTGTTTCCTAACACATTCTTATTCCATCATCATTCACTTGCTTTAGCCGTCGTCTCCTTTGGTCTAAAGAGCACAGTCGTGCGACATTAAACTGAAATATTTCATTTCCTTTTATTTTGATACTAAAACTTCCAGGTTTACAGCTGAGGAAAGATTATAGACGGCCAGAGGACTTTTAATTGGGTTGATGTATGGTCAGAAAATCGGCTTCTATTGACGTTATTTCTAGTCTTTAGACTCTCTCTATCAAGTAGATCTATTTTTGGGGGGGTTAGGTGGGCGGGGATCTTAATACTGTATCAAAATGCTGCCTTCACGTGGATTCGAATATGGAACCATGTACCAAAGGCCGTTTGAATAAACAGGAGCGCTTACTACATCTTAATTAAGCTAATATTAACACTGTTTCCTACAGCATCCGAAACAAAAGCTTACAGTGGTGTTTTGCGGTACTATTGTTTCGAATTAAATGAGATTCATAAATTATGTATTTTTTTTTAATGTTTTTCATTGTAAATGAAGTTCTGTGTTGTTTTTCTTCTTGCGTAACAAAGTAAAAGATAATTTCTTTAATTGTTCTTCTTATATTTGGTGAAGACATACGTATAATATATGTATATAGGGCCATTTTAAGTACCTCCTCTGTCTGCAATTTCAGTAGCTCTAAAGTCGTCTGGATAAATGTATGAATGTGAGGAGAGGAGAAGAGAGACTCACTGGATAGACCTGGTCCTTATCATACGATCGGAAATCCTCCGCCTGTAAAATTACAACATGCTCGAAATCTTGCGTGTCCAAAACAGGTTTTGCTCAACTATAACATCTCTCACATTTTTTTTCTTTTTAACATAAAAAACAAAACTAGAAAAAGAAAAAAAGATTTGATGCTTTTCCTTTCAATCCATTCTTTTGTCTAATCTGGTATTATATTTCTTTCTTTGTTTTATTTCTTTTAGAACGTTTTCTGAAATCACGGCATAGTGTAAAGAGTATTTTTCAAGAACGGCATAACCCGAAATCAGGTGAAGAATAATCATCAGTACTTCTATTCTCTTGCTCTCTGTCTCTTTGAGGTTGGGAGGGAGGGTGAGGGAGTTTCATGTACACGCAACGAATTAAACAAAAGATGAAGAAGCCAAAGGAAAGCTATTTTTTTTAAGAAAAGAAGAGGAAAAAGAAGGACGGAGTGAGTAGAGAAAACCAAGATTACTAAACTGCTCTTTCAAGTAGCTTCTGGCTACTTGATCAGGTGGCTCTTGTGTGGAGTTGAAAGCCTGCCCCGTCCCTTCACCAGTATTCAACAAGAATTTATGTAGTGCATATAATGACGGAGCATGGAGCTTCCATTCTTACACGCTAGGGGGCATTGTAAGTTCAATCGCGATCATGATAGGGTCTCTTTTACTCTCTCTCCTACCTTACGTCTAAGTTATTTGGTCCCATTACCCCCGCTACGATACGTTGCTGTTACTCTTGCTGAATGCAGTCCGCTATCAAGTTGGCAGGCACACACAACACAAAAAAGAAAAATATCTAAGTAAAATAAAATAAATAAATAAATACGAAGATTAAAGAAACAAAAGCTAATCGCTGTCGGCAAGACACGAAAATGAGGGATATAAAATTAGCAAAAGTTCAATTTGTAGCTTAATGTTCTAACCACTAATAAGTAGACGGGTGAAATATATGATCAACTTAAATTTATTTCTTTTATCAGTGAATTTACATGATGTCTTAAATAGTAAGTGAATGTAGGTACTATCACACTTCTTTTAATCTTCTCTTTCCCTGCATATATATATATATATAGATATATATATTCTAATAATATTTAGCATTATTCTAATACTCAGTAATACTTAACAGTACAGCTTTCAAAACCGTGAAGGACTCGACCACAAAAAAGAAAGAAAGAAAAGAAACGTATATTCATCAACGTAATTCCACTTAGAGCTGTGAAGCCGTTTTGCACCGAAAAAATGGAAAGTCTGTCGGTCGGGTCTTATTGAATGTACCCTTCCAATATTCACCTGGTAAAGGAATAACACGGAAAACGTGAGCTGGACAGAACCTCTTTATTCAATAAAAAGCACTTACTATTCCTCAATGTCCGTTCGACATTTTGGCCTTTATTAACCTATTAAATAACAATAAAATTATTTCGTTATGCTTGATTGGGCATAAGCATCTGTAACTGATTTAATTGAATGAAAAATGCAATACTAAAAGAACTACAGCTTTACATTCTGATCTTCTAAAGCTATACACTTTTTAACCTGTCATAAGAAATAACAATAGGGGAAATCGGTGTATTTCCGAACACTGGGGTAATACCTAAGTTTACGCGCAAGGAAGCTTGTTAGAGAACAGACAATTTTGCTGCACGCTAGGGAAAATGCCTAGAAAAGTGTAGCATAAATTTGGTGACAGTCAATTGAGTGGATTGCCAGGAAGAAGACGTTTTGTTGTTTTTCGTCGATTCATTTATAAAGTTGATTCAACAATCTGGGCAAGATAAGTTGGCTCTTATCTTATCTATATTGTTACAGATAAGGCTATATATTCCCCTATATGTGAGCATTAATTCTTTGTAATCTTACTAACCTGTATGCAATCAACAATTAGTTTCAACTATAACAGTAAAATGGCGTCTCATAAGGAAATGTCAGACAGAATGTTTGCCATTATCCCAGAGAGTTCGGGATCACCCCATGGCGTGAAATAAATTATCAAAAATGTTTAAATAGTTCTGGGAAATATATCATGTCTTGGTAATAAGCGTCATTAGTTTTGTTAATTAGTATCGTTTGCTATATTTATTATTTGATATATGTATTAGTTATGTTTGTAATTATAATTGTTATTAAAGATTTAAATACTACATTAATGTATATTTTTAATGTAGTTTAATGCATTTCACTTCTTTCGCAAAGGAAAATTTAAAGTAAACAGTATGTTCGGGATTACTCCGACCACTGAGGCAATCCGGTACATAGGTACATTTTTAAAAACTCTCACCGATTTGTTGAAAAATGCTACTTTTGACTTTCCTCTGCACTTTAGTAAAATAGGAAGTTTTCTATAAACAAGAAATCTTAATTGTATTTGCAAAAACAAAAGAGATATTTATAATCAAAGCTTAAGTGTTCGCGAATACTCCGGTCTCCCTTATATTTTGAGATGTATAAGCTTTGTGGGCAGACTGGACATATATATATATATATATATATATATATATATATATATATATATATATATATATATATATATATATATAGTTAAAACTATATATATATAGTTTTAGTTTAACGTACAATGAAATCTTTCAGTTTAACGTCCCACAATCATGCCTCTTAGGCTATGAGAGATGATGATTAAAGCAAGTGAATGATGATAGAAGAATTAGTGGAATGAGAAAGTAGAAGGAAACGGGAGTACCCCGAGAAAACCCATGAGCACGATGTTGTCCACACAAACGTACGTGGCCAAAGATCGAACCAGAAACCCCACTAGTTTAACATCCCACCATTATGCCGTTTAAGCTAAAAAAAAAAGACAGATGATTATTTAAAGTGAATAGTTGTGAAATTAATTGTTTGTGCTCTCGGAAATTGAACATGGGACCATGTGTACCAAAGATATACGCGCTAGCCTCTAGATCAACAGTAGGTCTTTTTCTGCTTCGAGATATCATTTGATAATAATATTTGGAATGATTTCAATCAATAGGAATTACCGTGAACTGGAAACTATTGAATTTTATGCTGAAAATACCCTGAATATATGAATTTCTCTTTTGTGAGTGGTAGGAATATATTACGAAGTAGGAAAAAATAATGAACCACGATTGCAAGCACTAAATATTTCTGCTATTACCAGTGTTCATTTGATTTGATTTGATTTTTTTTATCCATTCTGTACACCATATTGCATATATGTTTGACTATGGAGTCTCTCTTATTTAAGTTCTTCTTATTTAAGTTTGAGTCTCTCTTGAATGCAACGAAAATTTTAAATCGGAGAAGTTGTTGATAACAAAATGAAGGAACCGATTGAGCATAACAAGAATATGTAAACTTCTGTACATAGTAAGATTCCTTCACTGTCACAAAATATTTCCTAGATTATATGGTATTACTGGAGGTCTCTGGCTCTATCGCAGCCCTCGTCAAATGAGCTTTGTCCTAGACGAACATTGTGTACGTGATTTTTCTCTGTTTCCTCACACTTTCTTCATTCCACCATTTCATTCATTCTCACCATCTTCTTTAGTCTGCACGATATATTTAACTATGGGATGAAAAGCTGAAAGATTTGATTTCATAGAAGTTACTTATACGGTAATGAAAAATATTGATGAGAGATAATTTCAAATTACTTAACTGGATGGAATGGGAAGAAATATGATATAATAAATATTAGGTCTAGTTTTGTGCATCGTTGGTTGTATTTATATTTCATTTTTATTAGACGTATCTCCTGGTATTCTGTGTTGGAATCTACTAATTTCATGATTGATAGTATGGCAATCAGGGGCACCCGAAGAAAATTTTCTAAAGGGGCCCATCTCTGTTGTTGTTATATTACGTCTGGTATTTGATTTATTGTATTGCATATGCTTTTTCTGAGCCAGGGAGGGGGCATTCTACCCCCATGCGGGCGCCCATGATGGCAATGCCAGAAAAAAGAACATCTTGCTTGAAAAAGAGCCGATAATGGACAGTTTTTAAGGCAGTGAACATTCTTAAAAACTGTTACTGAATTCATTGGCAACGCTTGTTGCAAAAAGGGATTGTAAATCTCTCTCTTTCTTTCAGTTTTTTAAATGCTCTTTTTTTTAAGAGATGTATCAATAGTGGTTTGCGCTTAAGAGCAAAGGTTTATTTTTACGGAAACACTACTTAAAAAATGCTTTAGTCTTAAAAAACATCCGGTTACACGACCGTGCAACATATAGTACCAGCTGCCCTTAATATATATATATATATATATATATATATATATATATATATAGAGAGAGAGAGAGAGAGAGAGAGATGATGTGTGTGTGTGTGTTATTAGAGAAAGACAAATGAAAATTTTCAGTTTAACGTTCCACGTTTATGCTATTTATCCTAAGGGAGATTGATGATTAAGGCAAGTGAATGATGATGAAATAATTGGTAAAATGATAATGTGAGAGGAAACAGGAGTATCCCGTCGGGTATAGACACCTGTTACGAATTAGAAGTGAACTCCAATGTTAAGACATATAAAATGATTGGCATCATGAATATCGTGTTGGTGTTTCTCAAAAAGATGAGTTCGTTTGTAAAAAGTGTTGAGAGTGAACTTACATATGGAGTCAATTGATGCTTTGTAGCTGACATTGCAAGAAGTTTCTACTATAAATACAAACTTGAAGAAAAAAGAATATAAGACCAATTTATCTACTTTCCAGACCAGGGAGTGTTTATTGCACAGCAATCTATCACAATGTATGCACTCTACCATTTATAAAACCATGCAGAGTGAAAATGGGCAATTTTTGGGATTTTACTTTCCTCTACGCAGGGGCGGATCCCGGGGAGGGGGCGATCATGGTGATCCCCCCAGAAGAGGAAAATTTCTTATTTTATATATAAATAAAACCCATCCCAGAATTTGGAGCTCTTAAAAGTAGCTCTAAGTAGCAGTATTACAACCCACCGCCCCCCCAGAAGTCCGTTCTAGATTCGCCCCTGCCTCTACATTTTCTGAACAAGCACAGAGATTGCCTTCCATTACATACAAAATAAGCTATATTTTACTCCTGAGAAAAGTATAGAGTATTAACAGAATGAACATAATATCCGTATCAAAACAATTCCCAATAGACACTACCTATCAAGAAACAATTATAATTGAAATATGCTCACTTCGCCCCCAATGACGCAAAATTGTATATCTGTGATTATTTTTGTTAAAGCACTGTGAGTGAAACACTGCTTTCTCGACTTAAATGAAAAAGATTTTTTTTTTTTTAACAAAACTATGTGATGAGCAATTACGTACACAGAATTTCACCAAGTGGGAAGTTTAAGCACTGAACTCCAAATCTTTTCAGGAAACTCGCGATTTTTGTATACCTATCTTGACATGGTAAATGTTTGTTTCTCTGTAATATCTTTTTAAAAGAATAAGGAAAGAAAACCCTTTACGACACACTGGTGATGAGTATAAGTTTTACCAATCGTAAAAATTTAATCCTTTTCTGACTATCGGGACTTTTAAGTCTCTTTTTTTTCTGTTTTTGCTCATGCATTATTTCTCCTGCGTGCGTTATAATGTCGAGGACTATCTGTCTGACGGGGCTCCTGAGTCCCCTTTCCCCTCGGCATTGTTGAGCAACAATATAAGCAAAATTTATTTTTATAGTCTAATGTACCCTCAATTTACTATAAGTTACTATCACATCTAATTATAGTAAGAAAAATATAATTCAGTCGGAAAAAGGTTATCTTCAATTTTGCAAAATTAAACTAGATAGGTTAAGTAAATTATTTCCTAGAAAGTCGCCTCTTCAACCATTTTGTTTTTTCTGCAAGGGATCGGTGCGTCGCCTTGTGCAGTTCACAAGAGCACGTGAATCTCCAAATATCATGGGCTGTTTGTTACTCCTTAAATGTTTAATAATATTTAGAATATTATTATATTGTCGTTTCGTTTCTACTTTTCGCTTGCGTATATGCATTCCATCATCACACCATGTTCACAACAAAGCTACGAGCGTGATAAGACTGCTCTGTGTATAGTAAAGAAGGGAAATTCAGGCAGCTGAGCGGAGGAACTGAGGTCCTCTGACGTTCAAATGAAGATTTGAACGAGCAGCGTTGACAGCTATTGTTGACTAATTTTCAGTAATGTGGCGCTTTAAACAGATTCAAAGAATGAACTTTCGCAATTTAAAATAGAAGAATATAGTAGTATATAACTCATGCTTTCAATGTTATCTACATTTTTTATCTCAATTTCTTGTAATGAAAAAAAAAAAAAAACTAATGGAACAAACCAACTTGGAAATGGGAGGTTTATAAACCTTCACTAGTTCTTAAATTAACGCAAAACATAATTAAATTTTAATTTATTAACGCAGAACAAAATTAAATTTTAACTTATTAACGCAGAACAAAATTAAATTTTAATTTATTTTCAAGATTTCTTTTTAAATACGTATAATCTCTGATTTTTCTTTAGGCTGCGGTTTTCCTACCTAAGTAAACTGATTGTCTGTAAGAAAAGCGAATAACTTATCAAAACGTACTGTACTTGGTAACATTGCTACAATGGTAAAACCTTACTTTAGGTATTGAGAGATTTTGAGTTTAACGTCCCTTTCAGCAGCGAGATACGACGTGGGCCTACTGATTAACGAAGAATCGGAACCACATGAGTTCCTTCCTATTTTATAGAGGATTCTATTGAGTATTTGCAAACTACTGTATAGCTTCTAGTACACTGGTGGATTGTGAAAGTTTAGAAAGAAGTTTGAACACAATCAACGAAAGTTAACTATCATCTGGAAATGAAAACTAAACTGTGTCGAAATTTCAAAGTTGGTTTAAAGCAATAAATTGCTGCCAGATTATAAAATAAAAATATCATTGCTTTGCTTTTCTCGCGTCTTATATGAAATGAATTAGCAGTGGATGAATTTGTGATATATTTGATTGAAAAAATAGAGAAGTATGAGAACTGTAATAAACACACTAAAACTATGCTGAATTCAACAAGTGTGAGTACCAGGGGCGCACCTATAAGGAGAATCTACCTGGTTTGGATCCTCCTCAAAACTTCTTAACTCGACATGCTTTCATAATAAAACTATAATTGTTTAGTAAAGAAATGACTTATGTAGCCTAAAAATTTGATGTTAATTGGGAAGACACATGAATTTGTAACTATATGAGAGAGCTATCCCTGTTTCCAGATGAGAACTATGAAGATTCGAACCCTTCTTCATAGATTTCTCTCGATTGCGGGGTGAGCTTATAATTTACGACCCAATTGAAAGTGAATTGATGTAATGATTGGAGGAGTAATGAAGTGGATTACTTAGGATTCACTGATCACTAAAGTAGATAATAGATATTTGTTAAGGGAGTCGTAATTAGCATGGTAGCTAATGGATTTGCAACCAATACAGCTATAAGCATAATTAGGGTTGACTATAAGACGAGAGTTGAAACTGTTTCGTCTCGTGAAAGAGGTTTCTCGTTTCAGATGGCATATCTGTTTGGATTAACATAGCTTTGTCTTATATCGTATCTAGTCACGAAAATTATTTCATTCCTTGTCTCTTGATCAACTCTAAGCTTAAGAAAGGAAGCAAATAATTTGGAAATAATGACGAAGCTACAATAGTGATTCAATAGAAAAGCCACAGTTACCTATGATAGCTTATGACAGCCCGGAAACTAGCACACTATTTGTATTGTAGTTTTGTTAAATAAAATAAACCCCGTAAGTTAATCCAAAGGAGTGCACATCAAACAAGTAAAATATCTAATGTACTTTAATAATAGATATGAAATCAGAATATTATTATGACTTGTTAATTTTAATAATTACAAATAAAGAAATGAAAACTGAGATTGAAATTGTATCATTAGGAAAGAGAATGAGAAAGGGAGAGAGAAGAAGCAGGGCAGTGCAGTGATGTCGATATTCTTCTGTTTCTCTTTCATTATGCATTAAAGCTGTTCCCCACACAAATCGTATATTCTCGGTTTGCTTGCGTATTTTTCCAACTAAAAATCTCGGTTGAGTTGAGTGAATATGTACGTAGGCAGGCAGGTTACCTTTTCATTGAAATACAATTGCTCGTTTTTACTCTTTGAGGCGAGTGAAACAGGAAAGGGAGGGGCAACCGAACTAAAATTTTGTTTTCTCGGAATGGGCAAACCAGTCTCCGCATAGAAGTTACGAAGGAATATGGAATAATTTTGATGTTTATCTTGCATCTCCATCTAAATTTATACATAATTTTTGGATGCATGCTCTTGGTACTGTTCCTCTTCTTCCCACTCTATTTCGGTTTGTTCTTCTCTCATTCTTCTTTTTTTTCGTTCCTCTTATTTTCCAAATGTGCTTGCATTCCGTCAACTGTTAATTCTCTGGATGATTTTTGTTTTAAAAATGAAAGAAAGTGGATAGTTAACGAGCCATGAATGGGGAAAGCCCTTTGGATTCAGCCGAGCTTGAAAATTATCGGCAAAAGTTGAAAAGCGCAAAATTAACGCGTCAAATATATTTCCGACACGATAGAATTTCATCATCTACAATAAGAAAATAACAGAATTAAAATGATGAAATGAATCAGTTATTTATTTTTTTAAAATTTCGCCGGTGTAAGTAAATGACTTTATTTCGAGACTGAACTCTATCATAATATTTGCTCTAATTCATAGTAATTTGAATTTGAGATAAACCCGTCCATGAAACATGTAATTTTAATGATTTTCAAGCATTTCACCTTCTGTTGTTAGAACTATTAGTTTCTTAGTAGTAATCAATCTACTATAAAGGTAACCAAGAAAGTTCTTTCGCTTTTTCACCCAACAACTTCGAACATCGACATGTCACCTAAGACATACCTGGAAGATCAAAAATAGTCCCCATCAGCATCGGCGACCTTCTGCCAACGTTCTGGAAGGTCTTGGGTTCCATCGCGGTAGAATTTGGTGGACCGTGAGCGAAGAAGGTATCAAGTGCATTTTGCACCTCTACTAGGGATTTGAACTGGAGTCCTCTAAGGTGATTGTCTAAGGAACGGAACAGGTGATAATCGGACGGTGCCTTCTGGCCCGGAGTCAAATCATGTGGGACTTGTAGTGCTTCCCAAGTCGATGGAGGTGTTGCCGAATGGTTTCTCCACTCACACTGAGAATTGTATTCCCAATTCCTCACATGTCTGGCCCCAGTTCGCCTCAATTGCTGCCTGAAGATCTTTATTTTGTACATGTGTTGGTCTTCGGAAACGTGGTGCGTCTTCGAGTGTTTCATCACCGTCCTTAAACTTGTTAAACAACCGCTGCACTGCCGGCGTAGTCACGACACCCTCACCAAGGGCCTGGCATATCTTCCACAATGCTACAGCGGAGTTTGACCCCAGTTTGAACTAGTACATCATACACGCCCTTATGACGCAGTGGAGGTCTCATGTTCACTCTGCCCTTACGCACGTTTACGGTGAAACTGAACTAACACAACCAGGTAATATGTTGGATATACCTACACCAAAATCTGACCTTCACCTTATCTCCATTCGCATTCAACTCACGGTATGAAGGCCAATTGAACACAAACCTCTCCAAAAAGCGAATAACATTTTTAGTTACCTTTATAGTTGCAAGTCCATACCTTGAGTTCATTAAATAACGTTCTGGTGCTTGTAAGGTCATTAGTGCAGGAGTTAAGAGACAATTTGTAGACAGACTTTTTTGTCACTTATACGGGTTTTCGATGGTTTTGGGCCTAATTTTGAGATTCCAACTGACACCAACTCCAAATTTCAGTAATACAACTCTCAAAACCTTGAGGAAGCTTGACAACTAGGGGCAAAGGGGCTAAATTCGTATATACTACACAGCAAGAAATGATGATAGTAAAACAACTCAATTTTAACACAGGCCAATAGGTCCAGTATGACTACCGTTTTAGTTTGTTATTTGAAAACTGATGTTATATTAGCACACGCCTGGTTTTACGATTTGACCCAGAGACAACGTTGGGCGGTGATAAAATCACACCGCAGCAGTGTTACAGAACTAGATGATTGAACAGAGTAAATTTTATCACAAAATTCATACGCTCACTAAACCATTTACGCGAAAAATGACACAAAATATAATACGTTGTTCGTTACTTGTTATAAATGTCAAACCTGCCGTGTAAAGCTTTGCTCATAGCTAAAAATAAAAGTAATGCAAATTCTTAATGTCAGTTATTTATACATTTAAGATACCAGTACAAGGCACTGTGCACGATCCTTGCTAAATCCTTGTTCCTAGAAAAACGAAAGGATTGACTGATAGTGACGAATAATTCAACTATCAATATTCATACCTTGCTGGCAAGAGTTCGCCATGCAAACTGGGGTGTTATTAACAACATAGCACTGTGTTATTAAAAGAAAAAAAACGGCGTTGTTTCTATTTGTGCATCTGTTCGTTCTATCACCTAGTTCACACTGAGTAATACCTGCTCTGTGTCAAACTACATTGTAACACAGTAGTAACATTGGGTCTGTGTTAGCTGCAATACCGGGCAATCTACTCTTGGGACGCTGAATCGAGTATAAAAACAGTTTCTCAATATTATTTATTAAGCCTAAAACTACAAACCACATAAGGACCCTACTAACATTGGCTTCTATCGGTCGATCAGTTTTATTAACGTATTCGGCAAAACATTGGAACGAATTTTGGTTAAGCGACTCCATTTTTATCTACTTTTCATTTTGATCTTCTTTAAATGCAAGTGTGCTTTAGACCATTCTTTAGCATTACCAAAAAATGTTAAAACAAATCAAGGTATCTTACGTACCATTCTAAAAAATACCTGCCTTCTGTCCTAATTCCATTTTACACTGAGCCCGTATTCGATAGCAGCAGAGACTTCTCCTGAAATTACTTCGTATTCTATCATTATCATACGTTTAACTTATCGCCAATTTTTGCCGCAACCGATCAGTCTTCATTCGAATTAATCAGTCATAATGTCACCACTTCATACTTAGAGCAGGAGTTCCGCAGGGCTCTGTTCTATGACCCCTACTTTATATCTCATGTATTGCTAATGCGCCACATTCAGAGCACTAATACATGCTCTTCAGTTTGCTGACGATAAGCGTATCTTGCTTAACGTGCCTCTGTGGATCGAATCAACACAACTTTGCAGCCAGTAATCGATAAACTTGTCAGTTGGTGTCTCAAATAGAAAGTTAAATCTATCTAAAACTCAAGTGACCTTCTTTGCACTCAAACGCAAAAAATACTGCCCAACATGCATCCTGAACGTTTACATCACACATTTCTAGATTTACTTTTGCCGTTGCAAAATAGTGTGGAAGTACCTTGGCGTTCTTTCGGCAACATCTCTCTTGGAACGCCCATCTCTCCAATTTACAAGCTAATATTCGACCTAGGATTATTTTCAGTTTTTGCGTAGTTTAAAAATTATTTATTAACTGAAATCTTAATACCAAGCTCTTCTTCAAACGTACAAAGTTGTTGTTAACTCTGCTTTTAGACATGGACATGTCACCTGGTTATCAGCTCCACAGAAATTTTATAAGAGATTACAAATCCTGGAATGCCTTGTTTATTCATTACCACCGCTCAAGAAGTCTACCGCCACACCAATATCTCATTCTCTTACTGCATCTTCTCTACCGAATCTCATTCTCTCTACATTCTTTGTTCTTGTTACATTTACCTCCGCATAAAAGATGCTTATCCGATTCTTCACGAACTCTTCGAACAGATACTACCTAGGTAGCATTACACAATTACGCATATTCACTTTGGACCATCTTCTAGCTACTCACGAACGTGATCAGACCAAAGCTCTTTATAATCCTCGTTATTTGTCCCCATCCATGTATGTATTGATCGCCATCCATGTATGTATTTGTCGCCATCCACTTGATCTCATTACTGTACACTTTCGTTTAAACTAACAAAAACCCGCTAAAATCTGCTTTGAGTAACCACAGAGCAGAAGATTAACACCCTTGTAGAATTTAGTATTTATCTACTTGTCTGCTGTTACTTGCACTTCACTCCTTTCTTGTCATAAAAATATGTATTGATTAGAACAATAAATTTAGAAATCTTGTACTCCGTTTCCAATAAACCTAATTCTACCAAAATGGATGTCACTGATGCAAGAGAAGACGTTGCTTTATGCGACCCAGCCATTTCCAGATAGGAATGAAATTGTGCTTTTGAAGAAATCATGCTAAAACTTACAGCACAACTGTATCTATATCATACGCTGTATTTACAGATGGCTGTGGTAGTTTTGCTAAATCCTTGTTCCTAGCAAACGAAAGGATTGACTGATAGTGACGAATAATTCAACTATCAATATTCATACCTTGCTGGCAAGAGTTCGCCATGCAAACTGGGGTGTTATTAACAACATAGCACTGTGTTATTAAAAGAAAAAAAACGGCGTTGTTTCTATTTGTGCATCTGTTCGTTCTATCACCTAGTTCACACTGAGTAATACCTGCTCTGTGTCAAACTACATTGTAACACAGTAGTAACATTGGGTCTATGTTAGCTGCAATACCGGGCAATCTACTCTTGAGACGCTGAATCGAGTATAAAAACAGTTTCTCAATATTATTTATTGTTTTTGCTCTATGGAAATCAGTATTGAAATCCGAAGTGTTAGTAAATTTCAACCATTTCCAATTTCGGTAGATTATTACTGGTTGTGATGAAACTCTCTTGAGACGCTGAATTGATTGCAGAAAACTGGGTATCTTTGCCTATTACAGTTTTTGTCTTATGACGATAAACGTTGAAACCGGAAATTCTTAATTTGAACCACTTCCAGTTCAAAATAGAGGGTTAACGGAGGACATGAAATCTATCTTTGAACCCTGAATCGATTTCAAAAACCGCTTCTAGATATCTTTTATCGTGTTTGTTTTACTCTGATATCTGTCGATAGACAGATATAGGATAAATGGACGGACGGACATAGCTGTTTTATAAGACTACCATAAATTCAGTAAAGCATAATTTGAAAGTCTAATAATAATTTCTTTCAGTGACAGTGGATAAGATGTGAGCAATGATTTTATTATCAGATTATTTTATTATGCATTAATCGTATTATGAATTTCCCTAATGTATCAAGATTGATTTATTAGGAATTCTAATCTTTGACGACGTCCCTCACGTAGAAACTACAAACTAAAATCATTAATAAAATCAAGAGGAATCGGTCATTTAAACACCTTACTATTCAGCATTAACCATTTTTTCGTTGATTTAGAGTTCAGCATCCTTTTCAGCACCGAGGCTATATGAGACGTGGACCAACAGTTTAATGTGTGATCTGAAACACATGAGTTACCACCGGGAATCGAATCCAGGTCTCGCACCGAAGACGTATACGCCAACCATATAGCGACGGAGCTCTAGTTCATCGCTTGTAATCGCGCATGGAACTCACAATTAGGATACTTACTCTCTTGTTTGAGATTCTCTCGCTGTCTTTCTTTCAATTTATTTTTATTTTTTTTATCACGTGATTTATATTTAGTTTTTGAATTAGGATATACACAAAGCGGCAGTTAGGAAATTAATCTGACCCAGTGAAATAAATGAATAAGAAGTGGAATCAACTTATCTTGGTTTATTCAAAGTAGGAATTTTCTTTGTCCATACATATAGCTTTGCACGACCCAATAAGTCATAAAACGACTTCTACAAGTCCAGGATCGTAGAACTGTTCAATGTCCTTATTACTGCTTTATGGATGGTGGAAAAATCTCAACAAGTAACCCTTCAGTGGTGCCTTTAATTTACGAAAAAGAAAATAATCACAGGAGTTCAGGTTTGGCGAGTTTGCGAATATGATAAATGGGCCGAAAACTCAAGAACAATCACTCACAACTCTGCTTCTCCGTTAAGGAATGGAATACGAAATGTAAACATAGCTTCCATTATTATTTTTTCGAACAGTCTGTTTAGTCACTCTCGTGAGATTTAATCTTACCCTGAGACTTGCATTTGGGTCATTCAAAATGATATCCTGAACTTTGTGAATCATCTTAGTTGTTCTGGTAGACCTGCTTGAACCTGGGCGCTCGTTACCTTCCATAGACTGCCAGCACTAGAATTCTTACGCCATTCAAAAAAATGACAATGAGAATAGCAATTCTTCTCCTAGATCTGTTTCAACATCTCATTTTCTTTTTCCGTTGGAGTTTTCTCTAAGCACGCACAGAACTTGATATTCACTCTTTGTTCCATTGTTGAAACGGTGTTGTATCACAACGTAGTCTATACCTAGGTATACTCAGCCGCTTCACGAGCCATACTAGCGACTGGACGAACTAAAGATTTCGCACATGTTCCTAAAATACACCATTGTCAAAACTCTCCGTGCCAAAATTATTTTCACAGAGAAAAATCAGTTTTGCTTCCTACAGCATGGTAAAATCCCAGTGAATCCAGGGATTTCATTTTTTTAAAATCTTCCGTGTAGGAAACTGAAAGAAAATCACCATACATGCTTTTCTTCTAATACCAGTGTAGAAAGATTAGCCTGAATAATTTTAATAAGTGATTATTTTATTATGATAGACCATAGTCATATTATAAATGTAATTCCAGGTGGATTGATTAATTTCGAGACCATAATTTTCATGTTTCCCGAGTACCATTCAGGCAAATGAAAACTATCATATTAGTTTTTATTTTGTTTACACAATTTTTTAAATGAGTGAGTAATTATATATGTTTTATAGCCCTAGATGATTGAAAAAACCGAGATTACAGTTTTTTCTGTTTCTTTTTATTATGTCTCCCGAATAGAAGGTAGCACATTAAACCATCTACATTTTACGATTTTTTTCAGTGGCAATGAAAAGTTTTTAGAATTTGATTAAGAGCCAAACTAAGGTTTTTGTTCTTCGTCCAATAACAGTTAAGATTAATTGAAAACATTTGAAGCATGTACAATCCTTTGGCTTCTGCCTCGAGATTCAATTCATTAATTTTCAGGATCTCTTCTCCCAAAATCGAGACCTAGCTAAACCCTTTCTCTCGCTCAATACAGTGCAATCCCACTTTCATGAAAATTGTTACATAAAATTCTGAGCGTCCTCCAGAAACAGATTTTCCCATGTCTCTTTTTAAATGCTTAATCTCAAAGTCAAGACCGGAGCTTCCTCGTGGCTACGTGGATAGAGTACGCGCCTTTGGTGTGGGATATTCTGGTTAAATTCTCGGCGGGAGCTCATGTGGTTCGCATCCCACGTTAAGCTGTAAGTCCATAGAGCCTCGCTGTTGAAAGGGAAGCAAAGGCTCAAATCGAACCAAACCAAATTGAAGTCAAAACCTATTTAAATTCTTGTATTGTATCACAAATGGTAGATTTGGCCTATTTCAGATATACAACATTTACGTTATGCAATTTTCACACTCTTGCTCAAAGTTTTATTCTGTCGATTGGCTTTGGGAAGTAAGTCTAGCTAGTAAGTGTATATGTATCATTTTGGCTAGTCTTATTGTGTCAAATAGATGATTTTACATGCAGTATGTGCGTTACTGTTAGGTCACTGTGCGTGACCTGCGTCATTCTTAGATGTCACTGTCACTGGTACTGTTAAGAGAAATCAAACAATAATAGATACAATCAGCTCCATCAGATTGGCAACGAAGGTATATTTTCTAATGCCGTTTCGATTCTCTCGAAACTTTTGCATGAGACTTTACGATCAAGCATACCATTTTGCTCAGCTCGATATGATCTATTGATTTATGTATGTCTTACCTTTAGACCAGAGAGTAAAATTTCAGTCAGACGCACTCGCCAATCCAAAAGTGATGGTCGCCAGTATCTCTCACGTACAAATTATGAGAGGTCCCCCCCCACACACGGCCTTTGATTTGACAAAGAAAGATATTACATTAGGGCATAACATTTCAACCCAGACAGATTCAGGATAATCAATTTTGAATTGGACAATTCATATACATGTTAAAAAAAGTATATTACCTTAAAACTTCATGTTTGTATAACGCTCTCTGTCTCTGCACTGAAGTACTAATTGTCGATTGCAGTTTTCAGATGAAAGTCCTTAATTGAAGGGCCATTGACGGAAATTGTCAGCAAATCATCCACTGTGTCAGTCTTCAGTGAATTCCTGTAGGCAGTCTTAACTGTCTTGAGACTGCTGAAACCTCTCTCATACGAAACAGTACTCACAAGTAAAGTGCACAAAATGTGAGAATTGGAAGTAAATGTGGGAATCTCGTAATGAAGTTTTCAGTGTCTGATTCAACGTCAATGAAGAAAACAAAAATTTATATTCTGCTTAATCTGCTAAGACAAGGTCCATTTTTTCACTGTATAAATCTGGTTGTAAGTACTTAAAAAGTACTTTCAATGTCCTCTATAAAGACTTCACATTCCGTGTTTTCTCTCCCTCAATGACGATTATTTTCATGCGAAACAGGAACTACGCAACCCTGTGAGTTTAGGCAGAAACCATTCCTTCTGAACACTGATCGCCAGCTCTAAATTTCTAGTCGCCAGTGGATACCTGGCTCCCGGTAATTTTAGGCCCTGCTTTAGACAATACGTATTATAATGGAAATTAAAGTTTAATAGTTAATTACAATTTTCGCACGCTCTTGCTCAAGACATATATCGTTAACTATTCTGTATACTGTCATCTTGCTAATGCCATAATGAAAAGCTTCATTAGGGTATACTTCAATATCATCTTCATGTCAATAGATACCGTAGTTATAGTACTAAATCAATGTTGAGGTTTACACAACAATTAATTTTCTCCCGATCTCAAAAACTAGGCTCGAGGATTACACTTATCTATATAATTTTGTTCAGTGCAATGAGGACTGTGGATTGGTATATAGCACGTTTAGTGCACAACGTAACCAAACGCATATTTAGTCATTTTAGATATATTTCATCTTTAAGATCTGTTAGATCTCTGTCAGAAGCTGATTTCAGATCTTCAAAGATTCATGTTCAGATATTGCAAATAACTCTTATAATGTAAACATCAGTGTTTACTTTTTCACCTTCTTATGTGTTCCCTACAAACTTCATGTCTCTTTCTCAACTTTGTCCATGTGATTTGATTTTCTCGTGCTCTGAATGCCCCATATGCCTCATCAGTGGTGCCCACCCCCCCTTATGTCCATGACGCACCCCCCGCAATTGTCTATCCATAGGTGTTCTTCCATGAAAAAAAATCTTTTCGATTAATTTTACACCTCCTCAAACATATTTATATGGATTTTTACCCCCCCCAAATATTTCAATGACGCAGTTTGCGTCATAGCCCCCCCCTTGTGGGCACTCCATCTTAGAACTTTCTTTTCATTAAACGCTAATAATTGTAGGATTATAATAGACTCCATTTATGTGCAGAGTATGTATGAATTGACTGTGCCCTAGACCCTTTTTTTGACGATATCTTGCAAGTAGAAAAAAGTATTTTCCTTGTATACTGACAATGAGATACTGGGATTCTTATTGAAAACTTAGAGGATAACAGGCCACCTTTTCGTAAGTGCAAGCCTGAGTTCGATTCACTATGGGCGTTACCTCGGATACAAGCCGAGTAATGGTGCGGATCTCATTTTAAATAAGGGGATGAATGGAGAGTAAGGGACTCAGTAGTTAAAAGGAATATTAAACTTCAATCAACCAATGTTATTTTGGGTTAGTAGAAGTTAAGGGGAATTCTGGAATTACATTCTGTGTTGGTAAATCTTAAATTACAATCATGAGGATCATAAACATTTTTGAAATTAAATATTTCGATTACGGAAATATTAGCGGTAATTGAATGAAGACAAAAATTAATTAATGTTAAAAACATTAGTCTATAGCAAAAGCAAAATCAGAGGAACTAAAAGAAAAAAGGACATAATTTTAAAATTGAGTTGGAATCATATTCAACTTGATAATTACAAGCAATTAATTTTCAGTATTAATGGAGTAACTGTATTTCTCATCAGAAAAAAAAATATTGCATTGTTCACAAAACCCTTCCTCCTCATTCATCCACCTGTTTCGAATACGATTTTCTCATGAAGCAATAGCATACAAAATGACGTTTCATACTTCTTGTTTTCCTAGTTTTTACATCATATGTTATTTTTTCTAAATTTAGAAGAGTTAAAAATATTTTATTTTCAATACTATTAGTATGCAAAAAGAAAAAAGAGCTCAATTTCCACATAACTGAGAAGAGTAAACAATTAATGAATGTAAATACTTTTTAAAAAAACTGTTAAAATGATTATGATCATTATTATTACAAAAATAATTGTTTAGCATTCTTATTAATTGCAAAGGCAGTTATAGGTTTTAAAAAATACAAGATGGTTTTCTAGCACTTTCTATTTTCGAAGATCATTAAAACACAAAAGCAAAAGGGCATAAGATAACTTATTTTCTACTAATAATTCACACAACATAATAAATAAAATATGATATACGTATAAATACATTGGCATGTAGATAAACAGTTAATAAATATCTAGATCCATTTTCTGTACTAAATATGCTCATAAAAATTGTCCCTGGTAGAGGTTAATTATTACTCTGTGATTGCTGTTCTGGCAAGAAATATCTATTACAGAGTGAATTAACCAAAGATGCCCACCGGGAAAAGTTGCCTAAGGCGTTATAAATTTGCAGTGATGATGCTCTAATAATAGATGAATATAATAATTGTATGGCAATTAACGGAGACTCAAAGTGAGATGAGTGTGTATATATATACACACACATGTACTCATTTCATTTAGGACTTCTGTTAATTGTCATACAATGGTTGTATTCACACATACATAAACCATATGTATATACATACATACCTACTATATTCGTCTATATCGGAACGTGAATAGAATACGAAAATTTCAAATTTATACGCAAAACTTTATCCGAAAATGATTTTTTTTGGTCTGAAATGAACATTTTTTTAAATGTGAAATAAGTGTTATGTACGAAAGTTAGTTTGTATCAATTAAAGTAGATGGAATTTCAATTAGTCCTCACCAAAGAATGTTTGGACGTATATAAACAAAAATTTATAACTGACATCGTCGGATAGAATTTTAAGAAGTTCTGAGTTTTGTTTGAGAAAGATACTTGATAGAATACATCATTCGCATGTTCAGAGACTTCAATGAACATGTTTATAATTCACTGTTCGAATTTTGCTACTTAACACTGTATACCGTATTTAACATAAAATAAACGTCTGGCTTTTACAATACAATGGAATATTAAGGAATATTCATGCTGAAAGCTCGCCTTTGCAAAAACAAGACGTAGGCCTAGTTTTCAAGTGGAAGATATGCAACTAACTAACAATGAGATGCATTCATTTCCAAACTACCCGTGACCATCAGGTAGATGCTGGTTGAACTATTTCAATGTGGCTTAACAGAAACCTACTAAGTTCGTATAATTATTTGTTACTTGGGAAGTCTCTCTTTGAGGTTAACTTTCCGTAGAAGACGAAACATTTTCATACACTCTAAAATTTTAGTGGAAGTGTCCCTCTTGTATTGGGGCCTCGTTTTATCAATATTTTGTGTCATTTTCCTACTGCATAAAATATTCAAAATGAGAATGAATTCGTATCATACATACTCAAAATTGAATATTTTAAAATTTTGGTGGGGGTGGTCGAAAAATTTTGAAAGTTTCACAGATTGTAGATATTATCTAGGTGTAAATGTGTTACTTTTTTCGAAACCATTTTCTTTATTTTTTCGAGTGTTGAAAATTTCAAAAAATTGCAGATTTTTTGGGGGGAGGGGGGCACGTCGCTGAACTTTTGGTTAAAAAGTTTGTTATGCCCTTAGGTCCAACATATATTTTTTCGGGGCCTGAAAGTGATGACAACATTGTCAAAAAGAAATAAAACTGAAAACAAACGTGTTTTTCGCACTGTTTTCCCACCATTTTAGGACCCTCAAGGTGAGGGCCCCTTCAAACAATCATTTGACGAAGTTCACAATTTTCATTTCTCTTGCGTTCCTTCCGCCTCTGTCGTTCTTCGACTGCTTCGATTGTCTCCATTTCGGAAAAGAAACGCCAAATATATCTCCGTAACAGTGCTTCCACTTCAATCGACTCTTGCAGAACAAAGAATGCACAGCTCGCGGTAGAGAGCGCTACCGATAGAAAGCGCAACTGTGTGTGGTCAATGTATCAACCACTGACAGATACGACGAGGAGCCGACGCGAAGTGTGTGTATTTCGTTGTGCAAGAGTCGGTTGCAATGGAAGCACTGTTACAGAGATATATTTGGTGTTTCTATTCCGAAACGGACACAATCAAAGCAGCCGAAGAACGACAGAATCGGAAAGGACGCAAGAGAAATGAAAATTGTGAACTTTGGCAAAGGATTGTTTGAAGAGGCCCTCAGTGAGAAAGCTGTGCGAAAAACACGTTTGTTTTCAGTTTCATTTTTTGTTGACAATGTTGCCAACACTTTCAGGCCCCGAAAAAGTATATATAATGTACCTAAGGGTACATCAATTTTTTTAAGCAAAAAATCAGCGACTGTTCCCCTCAATTTTTTTTCTACAATTTTTTGAAATTTTCAACACGCAAAAAACTAAAGAAAATACCCATCGATGATTTTGAAAAGAATGCACATTTACATTTAGATACTATCTACAATCTGCGAAACTTTCAAAAATTTTCGAGCACCCCCACCAAAATTAAAAAAAATATTCAATTTTGAGCATGTATGATACGATAATTCGGTAAGGTGAGGGGGTAGGGGGTCAAAACTTTTTTGAAGTAGTTTTAGGTCAAGGGTAAGCTTTTGGGTCAATAGCAACCCAATTTGGATCAAGGGCCGATTTCACTATCTTACTAGGAAAGACCTTTATATTACTGTTAAAGTGCCTGTGTCTGTTAAGGTTAAAGTATCTACCCAAATTATTTTGTTTGTGATTCGTACATTTTTATCTTTGGAATTAATCCAGCTTTAAAGTGACACTACATACGTGCCTCTCAAATTAAAATTTCAGGATAATAAAGAAATCTTGAAAAAAAATCAGGAAAATTCCCGACTTTTTTGGAGAGGGAGGGATCTCTCAATGCTGATACCTATTCAAAAAGACTTATCTAAAACTATATTTTTGCCACGTTTCTCTCAAGTACGGTTAGTGGGTATGAAGATAGAAAATTTTTTCGACGCTTTGAAAAATAAAGAAATTTTAAAAATAGATTGTTCTCTTTGTATCCTAATTACAGAAATTTCACGGTTCGTGTCTTTAGAATGCATTAGACGTCCGAATGATATACAGCTGATTCATCATCATCATCATAGGTATTCTGTCGTTATTGGCAGGTCACTTGCTGTAACTGAGAAGCTTCAGTGCTCAACGGTCTTCAGCTAACCTCTTCGCCTTAACATACGATTTTTCTGTTTTGATATTGTCCATCAATTATAGCCTCCTTCACTCCCTTCCTCTCCTTCCTGCCACCATACCCTCTGGCACGTTCCTCATCATAAATTCCTTCTTAGCCAATGTCCTAACTACTTCTCTTTCTCTTCTCAATAATATAGAAGATATTACTTTCAAAACAACCATTTCTAACACCCTTATATTCTTTTTCTGCTCAGCCCAATTAATTTTCTCCATTCTTCTGTACACCCACATTTTGAAAGCTTCTATTTGTTTTTCATCACTTTTGCTTAATGTCCATGTTTCTGACCCATATAATATAATACTTCACGCGAAGCATCATATTAATCTTTTTCACAACTATTTATTCAAGGTCTCACAAAACAGACGTTTCTTCCTCCTTAAGGATTCTTTCGCCATTTCTATACTTGCTTTAATTTCACTTTCGCACTTCATATCTTCACTAATAATACTACACAGGTATCAAAAACTAGTTACCTGTCCTATTTTCTCTACTTCTATTTCTATATTTGATACTGACCGCTTGGTTTCAATCTCCATGGCTTTTGTCTTTCGAACATTTCTTCTCATCCCACATTCTTCACAAACCTTCTTCAAATTTTCTACCATCTTATTGGTATTATTTTCTGATTTCGTAATAAGCGCCATATCATCTGGAAACTGTATAAATCTAATTATTCTACCTCCCACCGAAATGCCGTCTTCATTATGTAGGCTCTTTTTTTTACTATCTGTTTTGATAGATATTAAATAATGTTGACGAGAGACAGCATCCTTGTCAAACTTCTCTTGCAATTGCACACTCGTGTCATTTCCTATCCTATTCTAATACTTATTTGTTTGTTCATATAAAAGTTTCTTATAAGTCTTCGATCTTTCCATTCCAATCTAATCTTCTTTAGAACTCCTAACAACAACTCCTATTTCACACGTCAAAGGCCTCTTCTAGATCAATAAATACAGCATATACCTCTTTTCCTATTCTTAAATAAATTTTTCACTGATTATCATTAAGAACTGATGGCTAAGAAATCGAAGCCAAAGAGATGTGAGAATTATAGAACTATTAGTCTCATATCTCATGCAGCTAAAATTTTGCTCTGAATACTGAACAGAAAGTCATATGGAAGAACAAATGAAGAAGTTGAGGAGGAGCAGTTCAAGTTCAGAAGAAGTAAAGTCACAAGAGATGCTATTGGATTATTAAGGGCGATCGGTGAAAGATTTATAGAAAAAGGGAAAGAGTTGTATGTTGTATTTACTGATCTAGAAAAGACTTTTGACCGCGTGAATTGGAAATTGTTGGGAGTTCTAAAGAAGATAGGGTTGGAATGGAAAGATCGAAGACTCATAAGAAACTTATACATGGACCAACAAGTAAGTGTTAGGAGAGGGGAAGAACTGATGGAAGAGAGTGCAACTGGAAGGAAGTTCGATAAGGATGCTGCCTCTCGCCAACACTATTTAATGTCTATCTAGAAAAGACAGTGAAAAAGAGCCTAGATGATGATGATGGCATTTCGATAAGAGGTAGAATGATTAGATGCACAAGGTTTGCAGACAACATGGCGCTTGTTGCAGAATCTGAATAGGAAATCATTAAAATGTTAGAAAACCTGAGGATGCGGTTTGAAGAATATGGGATGTAAATAAATGTTAGAAAGACAAAAGCCATGGTGATTGGAACAAAGAGGTCTGTGTCAAATATAAAAGTGTGAGGGGAGAAAATAGAACAAATAAATAGCTTTCGATATTTGGGTAGTATTCTTAGTAATGGCATGAAGTGCGAACGTGAAATAAAAGCAAGGATAGGAATGACGAAAGAAGCCTTGAGGAGGAAGAAAAGTCTGCTTTGTGGGACCTTGAATAAAGAGTTGAGAAAAAGACTTATAAAATGGTTTGTGTGGAATGTTGTACTGTATGGGGCGGAAACGTGGACGTTACCTAAAAGTGATGAAAAACGACTGGAAGCCTTCAAAATGTGAGTGTGGAGAAGAATGGAAAGAATTAGTTGGGTCGAGCGGAAAACGAATGAAAGGGTGTTAGAAATGGTAAGAGAGAAAAGAACACTTTTAGATATTATTAAGAAGAGGAAGAGAAACTGGTTGGGACATTGCCTAAGAAGAAATTGTATTATGAGAAACGTACTAGAGGGTATGATGGCGGGAAAGAGGGGGGAGAAGAAGACTACAATTAATGGATTATATAAATACAGAAAGATCATACGTGAAGACGAAGAGGTTAGCGGAGGACTGTGGAGCATGGAAGCTTCTCAGCTGCGGTAAGTGACCTGCAAGTGAGGGTAGAATCCTATGATGATGATGATGATGATGATCTTTAATAATCCAATTGCATCTCTTGTGTCCTTACCTCTCCTAAACCCAAACTGTTCCTCCTCAACTTTTTCATTTGTTCTTCCATACAACCTTCTGCTCAATATTAGAACCAACAGTTTTACTGCATGCGATATGAGACTAATAGTTCTATAATCCTCACATTTTTCTAAGTTCAATTTCTTAGCCATCGATATTACGATCGTCTTCAGGAAATCTTTGGCCACTCTACTGTTTCATATATTTCATCGTAGATTCGGAACAATTTTTTGTTGTCCTTGTCTTCCATATTCTTAATGAATTCGATTGGTATCTTATCTATCCCGGTTGCCTTTCCATTCCTAATCTCGGATATAGCTTTTTCAAACTCATCTCAAAGAATATTAACCCTTTATCATCTTCGCGTACTTAATTTTCTACCTCAAAATTTAGGTCACCTGCTCTATCCTTATTCTTGAATGTCCTCAACATATGCTTTCCATCTTCCTAAAACTTCACTTCTCTCGCTGACTACATCCCTATCCTTATTTTCTACTGTCATTGTATTACTCTTTGTTTCCTTTAAAGTTCCATAGACTTCACCATTTTGTACATTTCCCGATTCTTTCTAATTCTTCTGCCTTCGCCACACGACAGCTGATTCACGATCCATAAATTCCGAAGATATTTTGGAAAATTTCCTAGCTTTTCTGAGGAATCTTATATATAAAAGAGAACGTACAAATCCTTTGTTCCCTCATCACGCTAATACGGCTGAACCAATTTCTTTCATTTTTGGGGGGTTATTAGGATTTGGACCCTAGATGGTTTTTATCATATCACTTTAATTTTTAATTACCAGTGTCTTGAGATAATTGACCATTCAAGTGTCCATAACGTACAAATCCTTTGTTAGTTCATCATAGGTAAAAATAAACGTATTTATATGCAACCCGCATGACCGTGTCACTCGGCGGGTTAACATAAATGACAGGCGATAAAGCGAAAAAGTAAAAATTATCTAAGTAACAAAGTTTATTGCGTTCCGGGGTGACCGCAGCGAAGCGGGGTGAACGCTGCTAGTTATAAATATAAAATTTGGATGATGCTGTAGGGGAGTAAGAGTCAGACACTTGCACAAAGGGTACACCGAAAAGTTATAGATGTCCTTGTTATGTGTCATGTTCCTGAAATATATTTCACTGAATATTTTATGTATAACATAATGAGTACGTGTAAAATGTATGATCCTTCGAATGGAAAATATGCGTTAGCTGGGATGAATAAAGTTGTAGTTTTAAAGGTCTATAAGAAGTATACATATCGGTGTATAGACCATGAAGACATTGAGAGTATGCTTTAGAGATAAATTCTTCAGAATGTGTAAAACAATAATCCTCACTGGATTTGCTTATCACTAGACATCGGATCTTTAGGTAAAAACCTATTCTTTTCCTTAGCTCAGAATGAAAAATAAAGTGGTATATGAAGGTTTTATGAGAAATTAAAGCACTAACACCAACTTTTATTTGGCCTAAAAATGCCTATTTGAACGTTAAATCCTATTTTTGCCTATTTTGCGTAAACATTTGAAAATTTTCAAAAGGTTAAACACGAGAAAATTTAGTGGAAGGTGCTTGTAGCGTTCGTGCTTCCAAATAGTTCATGAATGATTCTTCTATCCCTAATGATATGGCATATATCCGCTTGCACTACACATTTCTTCTTCGGGTTATTGCAGAATCAGAGGCCTCATACCACTTTCTAAGAAAATTAAACTTATTCAAGAAGTGAAGCAAAAAGTCGTGGAGTTGAAGAGAAAGTGAAGGTAAAACTTGAAAGTGCATTGGGAAAGAATTAGGACTCAAGAGTTTGTGTGCAGCAGCATATATTTTGGCTGGGAAACAAAATGAATACAAATGCGAAATATCAATCGAACATGTACCCAAGTTGAAGTTTGCCCCATCACGTCAGTTGATGTTGAACGTTCATTCTCTGCGTACAAGCACATCCTCACCAACAAGAACGAACGCCACCGTTTCCCCATAGAAAACCTTGAAAAAGTGCTTGTTATTTACTGTGAGGCTCATTACGGCTTATGTGGTGCAGAAGTGTGAAGGTGTGTTTTGTACTGAAGATTATCTACAAACATATATTTAATAGTTTTATTGAGAATTATTAATTTCAGCAATATTTCAATATTGAGCAGGTTAAAACGTAAGGTAATAGGATGTGTGTGCGTGAATTTCTGTATCTTAAAGTTTGTATTTAGATCTTAATGCTTACTCCATTCAAAAATGAGTATCTTTTTTAAGAACCTATTTTTCCATTTTTAATGCCTAATTTAGTATTTTTGGCACCTATTTTAGGCTTCTAAAACATACTTTTTTAGAACCTAAAAATCCGATGTCTACTTATCACACCTACTAATCCTGGATTGTGTTCCATCACCAAGAGAAAATAAAATTATGAGAACATGTTTGAGTTCAGTAGGACCATCTTGAACATTTACTTGAATTCTGCACAGGTGTTGCAGTAATGTGTCTAATGAGCAAATTCTTTTTTGTGGTAAGAAAAAAAAAAAAAAACAGCGACGTGCGTGTTCGAGTAAATCAATGACTGGCGGTTAGTCTAAATGGCCCGTAGCAATTATCCTTCGCGTGAACGCGATTTCGTCCGACTGTGTACGCTTCAAATAGCAGACTACAATAAAATTTTAAGAATGCTTTCCTCTGCTGCCTTGTTCAATCTCTTTTGAAATATGTGCATGGGAATACACATACACAGAAACAAACACACCAATTGGACTGCACTTAGATTCCAAATACTTTCATTGCTTTTTTGATGAAGCTTGCATATGCATTTGTTTTACTCATGGCATCTTCATTCAAGAATGCATTTGAATACAATGTAGTAAAATGATTTCCAATAGTTATTATTCGTAATTATAAGTTCTAGGTAACCTAAACTTGTTCTTTTATTAATTTATAAAGAAAAGGGCTTCTAATACTAGGCGCTCGTGGAACGAGGATGGCGAGGTCACTACGATAGATTCAAACTCCATTAAAATCATAGCAGCAGGTATGACTGTAGTTTTAAAAAATCACATTTTCAAAAATGAAACACGTAAAAATTATAGATAGTCAAGCAACTAATTCACAAGTTGTATTACAGAGCAAGACCTGGAGTACCTGTCCCTCAACTAAGTGAGCTATTATAGAAACATCTATGACAATATAACGCAATAGATTGTGGGATATAGTTGTATCCTCTTCGCAACTATTTTAGCTACTTGTCGCGTAATACCTTTCTCACTAAATGATAACCAGATGTATCAGTATTGTTTCCAAATGACACAAATTTGTAGTAGTACGATATAACTTTTAGCCGTTATCGTGATGCTTTTATATTCCTTAGTGAATGTATATATTAATATTTATTAACCTGAAAATATCCGTTGCCTTTATGTTATTGTAAACCATTATTAATATTTGGCACTAAGTAAAAAAGCTTTTCAAGCACAAATAGTGATCTCCAAAATAATAATAATAATAATAATAATTTTCCTACTCTTCAATGTGACTGATGAGTGTTTGTATTTTGTACAGGTAAGTGTATGTCATCTGCTTACACACCTCCTTTTTAAGGTTACTGTAACGTATAGGTCTCTTTCTATAAATTTCAGAAAATTTTTCAATAATTGAAGACTTTGGGGCAAAAACCCGTCAAGTCCAAAAAGTGAAAGTGTAAATGAGATAGCTTCACAATGGTTTCTCGTCATCCGGTTTTCTTCAAACTTGGTACACTAGACCGAAAATAAATTGACACGTATTTTTTTCTTTCTTTCGGAAAATAGGTTAAGGGGGCAAAGAGTCCCTTTTCAAAAAAGGGTTCTCGTGTTTAAAAGGGCCACTTTAAAGAAACGAAACTCTGCAAAGATGATGCAAAGATGACTTCAAAATAGGAAATACGGGTTTTGTAGCTTTTGCGAGAAAAGGGTTGCAGGTGCAATGCCTTATTCGAAATGACAAAGGGCCCCGCACAATCCTTACGGAAATTGGATTTCAATGGTATTGCTTCAAACCGTGATATGTTGTAGATATGGTGTTCCTAAAAAAAAAGTCTCAACGGGCACAACCACAATTCACTGACCGTTTGGCCACTACAGGGGCACATTTTTGAAAATAGCCGAAGATAACGACACTCTGGATTTCGGTAAAAATGACTGAAACGTTGATATGTTGTAGATATTGTGAGCCTGAGAAAAAGTCTTAATGGGCGTAACCACCAACCACTGATTCTTTGGCCACTACAGGGCCACATTTTTGAAAACAGCAGAAGGTAACGTTATTCTGGATTTCGGTAGAATTGCATGAAACTATGATATGTTGTAGAAACTGTGATCCTGAGAAAAAGTCTCAATTTGTACAACTACCCATCACTGACCGTTTGGCCACTGCAGGGCCACGTTTTTAATTTTTTTAAGTGCTAAAGGTAATGGTATTCCGAATTTCGGTGGAATTGCTTGAAACCGTAATATGTTGTAGATATTGTAATCCTTGAAAAAATCTCAACAGGCGCAGGCACCAATCAACGACCGTTTGGCCACTACAGGGACACTTTAGAAAAAGGAACAGAAGATAACGGTATTCTTTATTATGGTGGAATTGCTTGAAATCGTAATATGTAGATATTGTAATCCTGAGAAAAAGTCTCATGGTCACAACCACCAATTAGTGACCATTTGGCAACTACGGAGCCACAATTGTTTTATAACAGCAGAAGCTAAGGATACTCTGGAATTTTGGTAGAATTGTATGAAACCCTGAAAATTCATATCCCACAACCCGGAAAGGGATGAGGAGAGTAACGGCGAATATCATTTAAGCATAGTCCATATTCACATGCTCATCTCACGCGATAAAACAAAGCCCTAGACAATTTTTCTCAGGATCACAACATCTACAACATATCACACTTTCATTCTACACACTATCATATCACACTATCACACTTACACCGAGATCAAAAAATCGTTAAACTCGGCTGTTTTTTTTTTAAATAGACCTGTAGTGGCCAAACAGGGTTGCCAACTGGCCGGTTTTTGACCGGCCTGGCCGGAAATATTGCTGTTATTTTGATTAAAGCCGGTGATTGGTACAAACTTCTTACCAACCCCTTTATGACTGTTTTTTTCTTCTCAAATTTGTATCTAGTTCGAAGTATAGATTTAAAAAGTAACTTTCATTCTGTAAATTCAAAACTGTCACCTTTCCCCATCTATAAATGATTAATATACTGTATTTTGTTCATGTGTTTAGATAATTTTAAAGAAGACAGGGAGTGTATCAGGGAAATATTGAAATTTGCTTGAATTTGAATTTTATATATTTATTAAGAAAAAGGGTTTCTTAAAGCAATTTCCTGTAGTTGAAGTATAAGTTTAAAGAATAAATTCAATTTCCAAATGCAAAATTGTCACGTAAAAATTAATATACTTTTGTTCATCCGTTTCAATGACTTTAAAGAAGTGGTAGTTACTGTTAAATACAACAAAATGATCAATGCGATTTCAGTTTCTCATTTATAGCATAATATATCTATTAAGCTTATTAGTGACTGTACTAAGGATATGCAGAATACAGGTGTTAGTGCACTTTTGTTCGCGATAGTAAATTTCCTTCCCACGAATGGATCCGAACAGAGATATTTCACACTCAGACCTATGCCATAGGGAATTTTGAGGGGGAGCTTTTTATTATTATTATTATTATTATTATTATTATTATTATTATTATTATTTTCCAGAGTTGGCAGTCCTATGGCCAAACGATCATAATATGATGGTTGTGTCCATGGAGGCTTTTTCTCAGGATAACAATATCTAAAATTTCACAGTTTCAGTCATTTTCACCGAAATACAAAACATCACTATCTTTGGTTGCTTTCAAAAAATGGCCTCGTAGTGGCCAAACGGTCAGTGAATGGTAGTTGTGTCCATTAAGACTTTTCCTCAAGGTCACAATATTTACAACATATCACGGTTTCAAGCAATTCCACCGAAATCCAGAATATCGTTAGCTACTGTTTGCAAAAATGCGACACTGTAGTGGCCAAACGGTCAGTGATTGGTGGTTGTGCCTTTTATCAGGATCACAAGATCTACAACATATCACAGTTTCAGTCATTTTAATCGAAAGCCATAATATCAGTATCTTCGGCTGCTTTCAGAAAAGTGGTCTCGTAGTGGCCAAACGATCTGTGATTGGTGGTTATGCTCATTAACACTTTTTCTCAGGATCACATTTACAACATATCACAGTTTCAGTCATTTTTACGGAAATGCAGAACATCACTATCTTCGGCTGCCTTCAAAAACTGGACTCGTAGTGGCCAAACGTCAGTGATTTGTGGTTGTGCCCGTTGATACTTTTTCTTAGGAACATCATATCTACAACATATCACGGTTTGAAGCAATTCCATTTAAATCCAACTTCCGTAAGGATTGTGCCGAGTAATTTGTCATTTCGAAGGGGGCCATTGCCCCCTGCAACCTGTTTCTCGTAAAAGCGACAAAACCCGTATTTCCTATTTTGAAATCATTTTTGCATCGGCAGAGTTTTGTTTCTTTAAACTGACCCTTTTAATCAAGAGGACCTATTTTTTAAAAGGGGCCCTTTGACCCCTTAACCTATTTTCCGAAAAAAAAAAACAAAAAAAAAAAAAAATACCTGTCGATTTATTTTCGGTCTACTATATACGTGCCAAGTTTGAAGAAAACCGGATGACGAGAAACCCTTGTGAAGCTATCTCCTTTATACTTTCACTGTCTGGATTTGACGGGATTTGCCCCGAAGTCTTCAATTTGACCTTTTAACCTTGAGAGTTTCCCTAGATTGCTGGTTTGAATCTTGGTATTGACCTATGGTACCTATATACCAAATTTGAGCCTCCTAGCTGTTATAGGTAAAACGTTATCTTGTTTAAAGAGAAACGTATTTCACCCCATTTGCGCGAATTTGTATAGCACGTACCTCGCCATATAAACATTCTGAAATATGGAATTCTTACTTGTAGTCTACTCAAAGGTTTTATATATATATATATATATATATATATATATATATATATATATATAAAGTTCATTCAACGAACCTTCTGATCCTGATGTAAACATTGTAGAATGGTATTACTCCGCCAGCCATCGGATGATTGGCTATCGGTCACCGCTTCTTTCGAGAAGCACGTGCTTATACCCTGCGTTTTGCATATTTCGCGCACGCAGCCATATTGTAAACTGTGATTAGCGCATAAGGTGGGCCAAACCCAGTTTCTACGCATGCGTATTCTCTTTTATTGCATTAATTCAATTTAGTTCTTAGATAGAGTGTTGTTTCTGTTATTTCACTGTAAGTAAATTGTATTTCTGGTAATGAGCCTTATAAGCAACAAAAACATTGAAAAACAGCTTACTTAACAATGGACTATTTTCTTCTGCCGCATGGATGCGGCAAGGCTCTTTAACCAATAAAATGAAACAATCACCACGTGTATTTGTTTACATGAGGTACTGAACGTTCCTTGAATGAACTTTATATATATATATATATATATATATATATATATATATATATATATATATATATATAAGAATCATTATAATCGGATAATTGGCCTAGAGCTATGTATTTTTTATTTTGTTTGTGCTTTTTCTCATCCAAATTCAATACTATATTATTTGGTTCTTTCCATGAGAGTGAGATATTTGTTTAATTTTGTAAGAAGTATATGTGTACTGCGTATATCCCACCCACATGTTTAAGTAAGACTACTATGATCAAGATAGCTACGAAGTTTCGATACGGGATTCTTGTCGGAATGTAATTGTATTTAGTACGCATAACTTTTATTCTTTTATTCATACTGGAAATTGATAATACATACATAATAAAAAAAATTAAAAACAATATTACTTGTCTTCAACAAAAGCGCTAAAATGCAGAAAATGATAAAATCACTAAATGCAGAGAATAATTCATTACTATTATCTGTAACAATTTTTGAAACCTGTGCCAAGCCGAACAAACTAATGTCTCATAAAATTACCATTCAAACTAATTTTATATTATGAATTATTTTGTTTGGCTTGGCATAGGCTTCAAAATCTTTCATAGGTAGTAGTAATTATTTTCTGCTTTTTATCGCTTTTGGTGAAATCGGCTAATATTGTTTTTAAAAAGTTTTCTGTTTTTCTAGTGCATTTTCGAAATCATTTATTTTTCATTTAAATTTGTTTAATTTTTCCACTTTTTTGTTATCCTTAGTAGTTTAGTTAGATACTTAAACTGAAGGTAGGACACTAACTTAATATAAAATAAGTCAGTCTACTGTCATCAGATCCTAAGAAAATTTATATGAAACCTGCAAGAAGATGTGCTCTGTAAAATTTTAAAAAATCAAAATCGTTACAACTATGTTGAAGTTATGTATGAACATGTACTCAATGAAGTCACTTAATTACGATATTAACACGGTCAATCGTTAAATAGTTTCATGACTTAGCTACAAAGACTATGATTACATTCTGATAAAATTCAATAGGGCCACTTTCCTGGAACTGAGAAGTTTCAATATGTCAAGGTTTTCCATTAACCTTTTCATCTTCACGTACGATTTTTCTGTTTTGGTAACGTCCATCAATTATAGCCTCGCTTGCCACTCTCCTTTCTTTCTTGCCACCATACCCTCTAGCACGTCCTTCATGATTAGCTCCTTCTTAGCCAATGTCCCAACCATTTCTGTACCTCTTCTCAATAATATCTAAAACTATTCTTTTCTCCCCTAATACCTTCTCATTCGTTTTCCGCTCGTCCCAAACTAATTTTCTCCATTCTGCTTCACACTCACATTTCGAAAGCCTCTAATTGTTTTCAATCACTTTCACGTAATGTCCATGTTTCTGCCCCACACAATACAATACTCCACACGAAGTATTTTATGAGGCTTTTTCTCAACATTTTATTCAAGGTCCCACAAAATAGACTTTCGTTCCTCCTAAAGGCATCTTTTACCATTCCTATTCTTGCTTTTGTTCATGTTCACACTTCATATCATCACTGATAATACTATCCAGGTATGGAAAACTAGTTACCTGTTCTATTTTCTCCCCTCATACTTCTATATTTGATACCGACCTCTTCGTTCCAATCACCATGGCTTTTGTCTTGCGAACATTAATTTTAATTCTAGTTTCTTCACAATCCTTCCTCAAGTTTTCTATCTTATTGTTTTTCTTTTCTGATTCCATCCCAAGTGCTATATCATCTGCAAACCGTATACATCTAATTACTCTACCTACTACCGAAATGCTTTCTTGATCTTGTATGTTCTTTTCCACCCATGTCGGTCTTGCCTTCCAACTACACTCTCGTCTGTCATTTTTCACTTATTCTTTGTTCAGATATAAGTTTCTTATGAGCGTTCGATCCTTCATTCCAACCTAATCTTCTTTAGAACTCCCAACAACAATTCCCAATCAAGCGGTCAAAAGCCTTTTCTACAATAAATACAGCATACATCTCCATCCCTTTTTTCCATAAATCTTTCACTGATCACCATTAATAATCCAATTGAATCTCTTGTACCCTTACCTCTCCTGAACCCGAACTGTTTTTCCTAACCTTTTTAATTTGTTCTTTTATAATAATAGAGAGATATGAGACCAATAGTTCTTTAATTCTCACACCTTTCGAATATTTCAATTAAGAGACATTAATACTATTGTGAACAATTACTAAAATATAAATATCAATTCCATCATCGATGTGAACAATTTATTAATGCAATGTAGTTTATTGCAAATATGTTGGATATAGTTATGATGAATTTCATATCGGCACATCTACCTCGCAAGAGGTTGAAAATAAATAAATATAATAAATGCAGGAACGAAATCAGTGCAGAAGATGTGTAGTGCAAAGAACTTGGAAAACGCAAAATCCAAAGGAGAAAATGCACGAGATTTAGTCAAACTGTTCTAAAATGAATGACTGGTGCAGCTGAATGAAGGATGGGATTTCTGGTTCATTTTTCTTTATGAGGTTGGTTATCCGCTCTTGTATCTTTTGATTTATCGGAACAGTTTCTGAACACCAGGTAGCTGGTTTATTGCAGTCTTATATGGAATTGGTCAACGTATGTCGATTTCCCAAATTGGAACCAATACCAATTCCTCAAAGTGCAAGATCCAAATAATGGTCACTTTATTCACCAGTTCATTCTTCCTTAGGCTTTTTCTTCTGTGGTTATTTAAAGAATAATGGGTTTGCTATTCCATCGAATGATCTCAGATTTACACACCTACATCTTCAGCAAGATTGCTACTCTTGCAATAAATATGTGGAAGAAATTGAAATGAAATTGAATAATTTTAGATATTACTTATGTTACCAATGGTGGCCATATAGAAACACGTAGGTATATACTGAAGAAACATTGTGAGTTGTGTACTTCATTGCTTGCATGGGTGCTGATTCTGAGAGGCCGAGGAGGCTCAGTTTCCCCAAAGTTTTCTTGAGTAACCAGAATCTGGATATGTTTACTTGAATCTATGCTTGATTATAACACACTGAAGCACATATCTGGACGTCTTCTCCCTCATAAAAAAAGCAGAAATCGTCGCCAATGGTTGCTTAGCTATAGTTTTACTTCCCTATCATTTACAATTTCTGTTCCGCGATCGGGCAAAATACAGTGAATGGGACACCCTATACTTTGAATTTATTCTGTGGAATGAGCGTTATATGTTTCAAAATCAGTCTTCAAAAACAAAAATAATCAAATTAAATCTTCAGTTTAAGCAATATCCCATGCTTCTGTCTATTAGGCAAAAGAAAACGGATACTTAGGATTACGTACATCAAAGGCACGCGCACTTACCAATAAGCTACACATTAAAGTAGACAATCAATAGATAGATCTTTCCTAGCAAATATTTAAATCAACTATCTATTGACTAAAAAGAGGAAATATATTTTATTGAAGTTGTCCTTGAAGTATTGTTGAATGCACACAGAAGGAGATGTGTGTCAAAGAAAAATTCAAAACATTAGTATGCATCACATGAAGCTGATTACTGAATATTTTAATTTTTACACATGTTTACATGTCACTAAAGTCAAAAGTGGTCTGTATGTGGGAGTAGGGTAATATTCCACTAAACCACTTCTGGTGGCTAAATAAGTGTTTAGACTTTTTTTTTTAAAAAAAGAAAGAAACGGTCATTGTTTAACAAGTCCAAAAATGTCTTAAAATATTGTATCAGTGAACAAAAAACGTCTAGATGTATTTCTAATAGTGGTTAATAGAAACTGTCTTAGTGTGTTCCATATATACCTGAACTCTTGATGTGTCCAATGAGCATAGGAGAAAAATGACATGTAAATGTGTAAAGTATCCTAACGCTATTTAAAAGTTGTTTTTGTGCCTGGATACTCATTGTACGTATCAGATGTTCAGGTACATATTGAACATTTCTATGACAGTTCCTATTAATCAGTGTTAGAAGATATTCAAGACATTTTTTATTAACTGACAGAACACTTCAGAACATTTTTTGGACATATTAAATTGTGACCATAAGTCCTTTTTAAAATTATGTTTAAACCATGTTTAAACAATGATTTGTTGCATTGTAGTTCCAATAATTTTTCATACAACACTAAACGTGACAAATGTAAATTATTTTTAACCGACTTTGTAGGGAGGATGTTTTCAATTCGACCCGTCTGTATCTCTGTGTGTGTGTGTATGTGTGTACAATATGTTTATGTGTTTTGTCTACGTCTATGTTCACCTATGTTCACGCATTTATTCAACGTAGATGCACCGATTAAAATGTTTTTATCTTCTTCTTTTCAACGAGTATTCTTTCTTTGTGGTCCCATGTAAATTCATAAGGACCTAACAATATTCTTCGGAGCTAGACCATGAAATTCCTCAATAACTGACAGTGTTCATATCATAATTTTGTATATGATTACACATAACTTCTACACAAATGCACCGATTTTGATAATTCTTCTTTCATTTGAAAGAATATTAATTCCTTGTGGCTCCAGATAAACTTCATATGTACCTAACAATCATCTTTAGGTTTAGACCATGAAACTCTCCAATGGCTGACAGTGTTAATATTGTAATTAACCGATTTGACTGTGTGCAAGTTCCATATATCTTCAATATAGATGTATCAATTTTGATTATTCTTTTTTAGTTTCAAAGAATTTACATTTATCTCAGGTTCCAACATATTTTTTATCAGGATCTGATTACAGTGTTTGGTGTTAGACCATGAAACTCCCCAACATATGATAGTGTTAATATCGTGTTAATGTTCACATATAGTTTCGTAACGCGTAGACCAATTAATATATATGGTCATGCATGGTTTGTAGGCTGATCTACTTTATAGGAAGTTAGTACTCTATTTTTGGTTTAAATATCTAACTAAATTACTGAAGTAACGAAAAATTGGAAGAATTAAATCAATTTAAAAGAAAAATAACCGACCTCAAAAGACACTAAAAATCATAAAATAATATATATATATATATATATATATATATATATATATATATATATATATATATATATATATATATATATATTAAAAAAATCAATATTAAGGGACTTCAAAATAGGTGCTAAAAAAGAGAAAATTATAAAAGTGCTAAAAAGCAGATAATAATAATAATAAAGATCTCAAAAGCAGAAAACAATTCATTACTATTATCTATGGGTCTATAAAAAAAAAAAAGTCAAAGTCTGTGCCAAACAAAACAAATTAATGAACCTTTGACGAGTTTTCATAGGCAATAGTAATTATTTATTTTTTGCTTTTAAGCGCTTTATTATTATTATTATTATTTCTGCTTTTAAACGTTTTGTTATTATTATTTTACGCTTTTTAGCGCTATCTTTTATTTATTTAAATTTTGTGTTCCGATTGAGAACGAGAAAGGAACATATTACCAATTCATGATATCTCTTACCCAAGCACAAAGAATGTCACCTAATTTTGTCTCTTGTATATTTTCTTTAATTGATTACCAATCTTTTAATATATGTATTCTATTGTAGGAAAAATTCCTGCTGTTGGCATATACTCTGTCTTTTCTTGGAAGTGATTCTTCTCGATTGGATGAAACCTAAGCAGTAAGCACTTCTTTCGGCTTAGTAACTTCCATTCTATATTCTGTGGTTACCTTATATTCTTTGATTATTTGTTTCCCTTGATAAGCCCATAATGTTTTATATTTCTCTATTGAACATTTCATTTTTATGTTTGTTAAGGACATTTTAGTGATCTTCAAAAGATTTCTCAGTTAATTTTCCGTGCTGACGTACAGTTTAATATCAACAATGTACATTAGGTGTGTAATTTTTTTATTTTATTCATTTATTTTGATTGCTGCTGCATCCATACTTCGTGTTGTCCAGAAATTCAGATAATGAGTTGAATCCTGAAGAGAACAGGAGTTTATTACTGCGTATATTATTAAGTGTTCTTCACACGCTTGTGAGTGTTTTCTGAAGCCTTATTATTAGAGCAACCCACATTATGCTTTATTTTTGTTTAATTATGCTTTATGTTTTCCCAATTATGCTTTATTATGCTTTATTGTTATTTTCAATCATTGTCTTACATTAATCGTGTATAATTTATAATATTTACTATACATTAAATATTCTAAATATCTTGATATATCTATTAATATTTTATGCAACCAGTTTCTTTCATATTTAATGAACTTTCTACTTTATTCACTGTAAAGAGATATGCTTTACTCGAGTCAGTTTTTTAATCACTTGTGTGCGCTCTAGAGGTGCATATATACAGAAAGGGAAAGCAAAAGATGCCACCAAAAAGTACAGAAAGTGCTCAACAGGTACACATAACAATATAGTGTGGAGTTCTTGTGTACTATTCATTGTTCGCGGAACGGTTTCTCCTTTTCCTTTTTTGTTTTCTCCACATTAGAGGATTACACCGAAAAGTTTACAGAAATTAAAATAAGGTTTTCATTGTTGCATTGTTATGTTCTCAGTGATTTTGCATTGTAAATATTGATTTTAAAAAATATTAACACAGTATGTTAAACTTGGAGTTAAGCACATTTCTCCTAGAATTTTGCTATACATTTTAAATTATGCTTTATGCTTTATTTTCTAAAATTATGCTTTATTATGCTCTTAAAATTATTTTTTTCTGGACCCTTAGACAACCAGGACCATATTCAAGATACCAACCGTATGTGTACATTGCTGTTATGCTTTTTATGCTTTTGGGTTGACCTACTTATTATTATTATTATTATTATTATTATTATTATTATTATTATTATTATTATTATTATTATTATTATTATTATTATTATTATTATTATTGGAGATATGAAGATCCAATGCTGTATAAGAAATTGCAGAAATAGTCAGACAAAAAACACATATGATCAATGAGGGGAAAGGAGGGAAGTGTGAAGTATGCAGTGCTTACAAAAGGGTTACAAATGAACAATTTGTAAACTATTAGTCTACAGCAACACGTTTTTTTTTAATTTTACAAGTTCTTTTGATTTCTTTGATAATTGATGAAAATTGAATGATTTTTCTCAATTACGATGAAAAACTAAATTCTCAATTTGACAGTGAAATCAATATTTCGAAAGACTTGATAATTAACGGCAACGTCGACGATTTAAATCAGGATACATTAATTGGTAGTAATTCCAATTACAGAAATAAACAATTCTAACACCAAACAATGATTATGTGTAAGATATAAATGTTCAAATAATGAAAAACTTGACAGAGAAGGGAGAATTTATAAAAGCACAGATACGTTACTATAAGTTTGCCGTTCCTCTATTATACCCCACAGAACTTCTGAATTCATCTAATATCAGTGGAATTTCGCTCCATGCCTTTAAGCTTAAAATTGGTCTCTAATTATGTTACTGAGAAACATTAACCTGGAACAAGGACTATGTAATAGCACAAGAGTAATTTGTCGTAACCTTTCATCACATGTAATCGACTCCGAGATTTGAACCAGCACACAGGGACTAGAACGTGTGTTCCTTCCAAGATTCACTCTAATCCCATCTAATTCCTAATTACCGTTTTACTTTAAAAGATAACAGTTTCTAGTGCAACCAGTGTTGTATGACAATTAGCCGATCACAAGGATAAACACTTCATCGTGTGGGTATTTACTTAAAACATTCAGTTTTCACACGCGGCCAGTTGTACGTCACACACCGTCTAGGAATATATCAAGAAAGAACTTCAAGATACTCATCGAGACCCAAAGGAAACAAAAATTAGTCATTGAAGATATTTTTCAAAAGTAATTTTCCCATGAATCTTTATTTAGTTCGAAAATATCAGTTTTAAGTTTTCAGATTGTAAGGTTTTATTTTGTAAATGAAAGTTTAATAACTCGTACTTTTAAATATGCTTGCATATATTATTTTATTTAACTTTGTAAATGAGTAAATGATACTGTGTAAGTATTCTGACACGGTTTAAAAGTTGTTTCTGTCCCCGCATACTCATTGGACACATCAGGTACATTTTGAATATTTTTAAGTAGTTCCTATTAAGTAGCTAATGAAAAACTTTAGGAGACATTCCAAACATTGTTTGTTCACTGATACAACACTTTTGGATATGTTAAACAATGACCAAATGTAGTTTCTTAAATAATAATAATAATAATAATAATAATAATAATAATAATAATAATAATAATAATAATAATAATAATAATAATAATAATAATAATAACAACAACAACAACAACAATCATCTAAATCATGGACAAACACTAATATATTTTTTGCAGTGTTATTGTTCAATGAATAAATGTATCGTTGTGATTTGCATAACAAGCTTTCTGAATTGATAGTAGTTTGGTTAATTCATAAAAATCTCAACATTGTGTCTTTAGATAAACGTAGGATCTAATATAAGTACTATTAATACTACTACTACTACTGCTACTATTGTGAACTCCCTCGTTAATATATGGTTAGTATACACGTCTTTTGTCGCAGATCAGAGTTTGATTCCTGATGAGCGTTCATGTGGTTCGGATACCACATTAAGCTGTAGATTCACGTCTCATATAGCTTCACTGTCTTAAGGGACGCTGAACTCAAATCAAAAACTACTCCTACTAATTTACTACTACTATTACTATATTATTATTATTATTATTATTATTATTAATAATAATAATAATAATAATAATAATAATAATAATAATAATAATAATAATATAACAAGGAATTTGACAGAAATTCGAGTGAAAATTATATGATAATAAACGATATTTCAAAGACGTTATTTGATAATATATACTTTCTGAATACTAGATGTCGAGTATTGCATAATACTCGTACTACGAAAAAAATGATTTGAGAATAAGGCACATATTCTGTTGTCTAAGTTGATGTATATTCTTGGGAACATTTAAGAGTCTAGTTACATAAATAAGATGTGGTCTGAATTAGTTTTATAGAATAGGGGATCTGGAAAGATGTGGATATCTTCCAGATAATGCAATCTCGTCACCTAGATATTGGTGAAAGCTATCAGGCTAAGATTAAATCCAAATATTGAATAAAGCGGATCAAGAGGATAATGTGTGTAGCCAGTTTGTGTACGAATAGAACATTGCTTTATTCTTTTCTTTCTTTCTTTCTTTTTTGTATTATTCTGTATGTAACTTTTCCAATAATCCATTAGCTTGTTCATAATGAAATAACACTAGACAGCTATGAAGCCCAAACGTTGAAATTGTTCTTCGTTCTTGTTATTTTATAAAGTATGAAAAAGTTAATTCAAAGAAATCTCTTGTAAGTCAAGATTTCAAATCTGAATGAATTCCTCCAATCTTCATAACATTCCATTGGCGACTTTAGAGGAGAGGGGAATAGGTTCGAGTTCCCTCGCTCTTGTCACTTATACATTAGTAACCAATTCTACAGTTGCCTAGGTCAACAATGTGACGTTTTTCAATTGCAGTCTGTGAAACAACTCTTGTTTTTGTCTGAAACTTAGACAGAACTCTTGCGAATTAGGAGCTCTTCTATTAATTTAAAAGATATGCGTCTGTGTCGGTTATTAACTTGCTTTATCAAAGGCATTAGAATCAGTCATGGGAACTATGAAGAATGGCAGAAAATTGAGTTTGACACTCAAATAATTAATTATATAGTTGAGTTTCTAGCTTCTTTGTATAATAAATTATGTGTTCTTATTAATTACAGAAATAATATAGAAATAAATAACTAATGTGTAGTGAAGCATTAATCAAAGGCAATTATTGAAGAAAAAAAAACATATTTCAAACTATAGAAATCTTGTATGAAGTAAGAAAACTTTTGCATTCATTAGTCAGTAGTTCATTATTTGGTGATTTAGTTTTGAGTAAGCTGAATACCTGTTATATATAACGGAACTCAATCACATACTACCTCCAAACTACGGCTAGCATTAATTAGAAATCAAGGAAGAAATTTCTGTAGAGGAGAACATAATCATGGATACAAATTCATGAGTGTATATATAGAAAACATATATACGCGGTTATCATAATAATGGTGGCACCTGGAGTTGGAAACAGGTGAGATGTATGGGTTGGCAATGATCAGGCGGCGACCGCAACATGGCCGTTGGTGTATTAGGGTAATATCTTACTACGTGAAGAGCAGTAGAATGGAAGTGTACAGAAAACTTAGCAGATAGTGATAAGGAAGAATATCTCCAATATTCAAAGAGGGCGAATTGTTGGCGCTCCGTTGCGTGGAAGAGTGACGAAAGCGGCAAGTATATTGGGTGTGTTAGGCGGGACAGCGCCCAAAGTGATGACGGCTACAAAACTCACGACAAAATCACATCGCGTAGAGGAACAGTGGTCAGAAAAATCCCTCAGTCACTGGTCCCGTCGAGAATTAAAGCAGATTGTCACTCAGAACCGTCATTCGACTGCAATGCGAGTGAGAGGAATTCAAGTGTCAATTCCCACACAGCCTGTGTTCACAATCAGAGTCAACCGTAAATAACATGACATGGATACATGAGGTCGGGTTGGGCGGGCGAAGCTTCTGATATTCTTTAGCTTGGGTTTAGCACAACGCCAATAATACTGCAAACATGCAACATGGACCGCTGATGACCGAAAAGGTCTGAAATGGTCGGATGAATCATTATTCACTTAATTTCAAAATACGGATTGTGTGGCGGACTCTCAAAGAAGCACTGTCTCGTCATAACCATGAAATATTGTGGGCGTTTTGTGATGATTTGGCTCGCAGTAGGTTTGCTGCTGACACTTATCGTCACATCACTGCCCGTGATTGTGTTGTCACTTTAGGGGATCATATGCATCCTGTGATTCAGATGTTTCAGAATAATGACACAATATTTCAGGATGATAATGGGCTCATTTATACAGTTGGAGCTCTTGCGGCGTGGTTAAAGGAGCATAGAAATGAAGTTGAACACCTCTTTTGAAACACACAATCACCAGACCTGAACCTAACTGAAAATCTGTAGAACGTTGTGGAGAAATAAATCCGGTGCAGATTTTCGAATTCCTTCAAGGAACCTGCATTGTACGCGGAATAATGTAATATTTGGACAGGGAGCTAGCACATGAAAAATCGTTTCACAAGGTACAAATTGTTTACCACCACATCTGGTGCGGGTCGGCTGGAAACGTAAGAAAAACTTCGTTAAGTTTTCCTTGTACCTTATGATGTAATTTTAGCCTTTTTTTTAAAAAAAAAAATCTTGTATTAAGGGAATCTGGCCCCCCATTTTTTTTTACTAACGAAGTGTTTTGGTGATAGGTACATGGAAAGAAACTAGATGGCAAAATAAATTTTCTTGTATTTTATGATGTAAATTTTGGCTTTTTTTCGAATTTTGAATCTTGTTTTATGGGGCTAAAGCCCCCGAAAATATTGTCTTACGGACCAGTTTTTAGTTTTGCGCATCCTTCCGCACCAAACCCCGTTAAGTTTTCCCTTATACCATATTACGTAATTTTTAGCATTTTTTTTTTAATATTGTCTTAAGGGGATTTGGCCCCAATTATTTTGTCTTACGAAGTGTTTTGGTGATCGGTATATGAAAAGGAACAAAATGGCGAAAGAAATTTTCTTGTACCTTATGACGTAAATTTTGTCCCTTTTTCGAATTTTGTCTTATGGGGCTAAAGCCCCTGAAAATCTTGTTTTATGGACCAGTTTTTAGTTTTGGCCATCCTTCCGCATCAAACCCCGTTGAGTTTTTTCTTGCACCTTATGACGTAAATTTTGCCCTTTTTCAAAATTTCGGGGGCTGACTGTAGCCAAAAGCCCCGGTTTGGCGCGCAAGACAAAATTTTTCTTACGTTTCAGACCAACCCGCACCAGATGTGGGGATGAAACAATTTGTACCTTATGACGTGATTTTTCATGTGCTAGCTCCCTGTCCAATTCAACTTGCTACCATTCATGGTTTCTTTGACAACATTCCTTGTCACGTGAAGTGCATCACTCAGTTTTGAGAGAGGATGGGGTTGGAAATTTGCACCTGGCTCTACATATAGCACTGTCACCCAAATATGCAGAAATCCACATTTACATCTAATTAACAAACACCTCTTTCATCGTCATATATCTTTGTACTCACTAAGCCCTGTATACACATATTGGAAAAAACAAACTCATTTGGGAAGAACCCAAACAACATTTCTATGTTCTCAAATAATAACGACAACAAAATTTTTCATAAAACCAAATCCCTATTTCCTCAATTTTCTTAAATAAGCTACAATCTACTTGGAATATTTTGCAATTTTTAAAGGTAAAACAAAACAAAAAAAAAAAAAAAATGTCTAAAGTATATACGTATAAGAACAAAAGTATTGTACAGGAAAATATAAAAGCGTAAACAAGTCAATAGGTAAACGCTCAGACGGTATCAAATAATACAAAAGTTGGAGCTGAATATTTGTTGTTACTGTAATACAATTAACTGTAAAATGATTTCTTTTGAAACAAAGAAAATTAAATCAACTAAAATGAAATACAACACTCTTCCTAATTATGAGCTATCATATTTTGTTACAGATGTTTATGAAATTGAACTTAGATATAAAAACCAGCGAAAAAAGTTTCTTAATTCAGCTTTTTTAAATCCTGAAATAAGAAGATAAAAATCTATGAAATCTTTTAAGTGGCCTCGTTAACCAAGAAGACCAAAGCTTTAACCTAGAGACCTCATAAAATATCTCTTGTCGGGGGTAAAATAAAAAATAGAAACAAAAAGCAAAAAAGCTGAATTTTAAGCAGCATTTTTTCTCCCTAAGTTAAAGTTAAAGGGCAAAAGATATGATAGCGAAAGTTTTTTACTGTCCCCATGATTTAAACAGTTTTGTAAGGAGGAGCAAAAAAGGGGTTCATATCAAGCAGAAAATATGGGACGTTTTTTTCTTCTGGAAACGAAAGGTCAGTCTTGTGATATTTGCTCAAATCTGTTTCTTTTCCATTTTTCTTTGCTTTTTTTAAATGTAGATGAACAGACATTCACCCCACACAAGCTAAAAAAAAATATTCACAAGATAAGAACTTGCATCACAGTTTTGAGGCATTTTACGAATACGTTTTCATCGCATTGAATACTAGATCTTGTTTATAAATTATTGTTAAGAAGCTGCGTATTTTTATTCTTGTAACAAAGAAAACTGAAGTTATGCAAATAGCTGCATTTTTTCACTGTTAAATTGTAATTTTTGACTTGGATTCGTTTCCAAATTTAATTTTACAATTTAAACAATACGAAAAATGGCGTCGAACATAATTTTAAATATGTTTAAACAACATTAAAGTATGCATTCAACGTACTTTTCTGGAAGATATCAATAGAAAAAATTTATATAGTAACTAGAATTGAATTCGTATTTATTTGAATTATGGTTTCCGTTCGTGGCCGAGTGATCAAAGCCTGTACGATCTGTGTGCAAGGTCTCTGGTTCGATTTCTGATCAGGATAGTTGTCTGAATAAAAACCTAAGTGGTTCGGATCCCACTTTGAACAATAGGCCTTGTCTCATAGAGCCTCACTGCTGAAAAAGGATGTTAAATTTCAACCAACCAAATCAAATTAATATTTGAATTTTGGGTTATTGCATCAAATCTTTAACCTTTGGGTTCTGAACTCGAAAGGGGAAGAGAATTTCTTAAAACCCAAGACAAATTTGTTATTATATTGTGATGAAATTATTTTAATCAATTCTATTATTTTAGTTATGCATTTATTAGGATCATACAGTGAGACTTGAAAGGTTTTGTTGTTAGTACGTCCATCCATCAGTTACTCCACAGGATAGCTTTTGGACGAATGTGAATTTTATATTTCTGTTTCTTCAACAGATAATTAGTGTGATGATCTCGACAGAGATCATTAACGGAATCAATCCTTTAACATCTTATTGGATAACTTTAACTAACGGTAGCATTCTATAGCCCATATCCCATGCATGTAAGCGAATTGTCTTATTTTGTTTTTGCAGCAGATTGAAGAATGATAATTTCAGCCGAGTTTGTTAATGAAAGTAATCGGTTAACATCATAATGAGTGACGGCGATTTTGACGGTATTCCACATCCCACACATATAAACGAATTTTTGCAATTTGTTTTTTGCAATATATATCTAGAGTGATTCTCTCGAAAGAATTCGTTAACCTACTCAATCCGTTAACGTCTTAACGAATGACGATGACTTTAACGGTGGCTATCAATATCCCATACATGGAAATATTTCGTATGATCCTTTCTACTGTATTTACTAGAGTTTATTACTTTTACTTATACAGTAAATTAAAAAAGGCAATAAAGAAACATAGATCGGCTCATGTAAAATAATTTCATCTGTTACAGGACTTGCGAATAAGCGGAATCCTTCTTTTAAAACTGAAAGTTGGTTTATATCGTAAACTATTTCCTCAACTATAGTTAAAATGAACAAATAGTCCAAAATATTTTTACATTTGATTAAGAGAAATCCATTATTGAATGTGAGTTTTTCTAACCGTCCTTATCATCAACTATCATGAGTCGGACATTTGTGATCTAAAAACACCTTAAAACTAAAAATAAAGAATATATTTCAAACTTAAATTGTACAAAATTTATAAAGCTTCGTGCAACAATTTTTGGGAAAGGTACATATACTATCACAGAAAAAGGTGATACATTACACATTAATTATTGTTTAAAAAAAAAATACAGAAATGGTAAATTGCACTGAAGCTTTTGTGTGACCATTTCTATTTTGTAAATGACTCAGTTTCTCTTAAGTTCTCTCACCGTGAATGAAGATCAATTTTTAATGTGTAACATAAAATATTTTGCGAAAAAATTGAGTCCTATTTTTCCACTATTATTATTATTATTATGCCACGAACACTTTCAAGGCTAAAATGCAGTACTTTATTAAATATATTATTGATACATTTTGAGTAAGCTAAAATGAATATTTAATGTATGTGGTATTTCGACATATAAAGAGATCTATTATAATTCTTGTCATATTATTAATACAGAATATTTTCTAGTCTCAAATAAAATTATGTTACTTTTATAGCCTCAAAAATTTAGACAACATAAGTAGTATTAGAAATTGTTAGAGTTCAAAATAAATAACATTCCTTACTTGTTGGAAGTTTTAAACTTTATTGGTTTCATTTTTAGTTAAAATAATTGATGTATTTCTTTAAGTTTTAGTTTTTGAATGCAATGGAATCATCCTTGTTTGATTTTTTCTTAATATGAAAAAACTTTTATATCTATTATGTAGGCAGTGTTCACTATAACATAATGTCAAATACTTTGTGACTCAAATTTTTTTCGATAAATTTCCTTTTATTAGTGAATGCATGTAACCTCAAGAACTATTTTCAATGTTCGTAACTATGAGAATTATAACCTTTATTCACTTTACAACATAATATATTAACGAAATATTTCTTCACATGCAGAAATTTGTTTATCAACATTATGAAAACGTACTACAATATTTCGAACAACTGAACCGAATTTTAATCTGAATGTTGCGAGAATTTTATATAAAAACTTAAGTTTTTAATATCAAACCATTGTTTGAGTATAACACCTATAGTTGCATTAATTTCTTACACTATATCATTGATATGGTTACCAAGTTTCATATGATTCTGAAAAGTATTATCTTGGATTCTTTGATTTTCTGAAATATAACTCCAATAATTATATATATGCTAATATAATATGTACATTTTATTAGGATATGACGTACATGTTTTATATATGTATACATACAAAGTAAACTCCTGACTATCCGCGATCTTCCTTTTCTTTTCCTTCTTTTTTGTAACGATAAATAACGGCATAAAAAGAAAATCTACTTTCATCACTTTTATGATAAATTGTTGTTAAGAAAAACTTCAATCACAAATAAAGAAGTTTTAACACGAAAAATAAAAAAAAAGTGTTAAATACCAACGAGCTTGTTAAGTAAAGAAAAACTTCTGTTTACTAAGTCATAATTATATGCGTATTGTAAATAAAAAAAAATGTTCCAAAACATTTACGTGCTGATTCTTTCCTTGTTTGGCTATATGGCGGATTATCCGCGGAATTCGTTTATTTGCGGTTGTCGAGTCACGCTCAGTTCTGCAGGCAATCGGGCGAGTTTACTATATATAGTCCTAATATATAACATGTTAGTGTAGTACTTATGTAAGTTATTTTCGCACATATTCTTGCAGTATTTATTTTTTGTAGTAGATAACTATAATATTTATTATATAATATACTAAAGAGCTTTTTTATCATCAGAATATATATAATCGTCTAAAATGTATTGAGTATTTTACGCACATGATGGCGTTAGTATTCCAAATTCCCAGGTATGTGAGTCGTAGCGAGTCAAGCCTAACGCATTTGACAACTGACAGCTGAAGTTAGTAGATGTGAAAAAAAAAGTAGAGTTCTTATATCCAGATGTAAAGTATTGCACTGTGAAGATGAGTGAACTTTATGCAAAACTGTCTACATTTTACAGTTTTATTTCTATAAGGTCCCAAATTATGCGCTGAAGAAACAAGTATTGTTTCTATGAGCAATATATGTTATCAAGAGCAACAACCAAAAGATTTTTCAGTTGCTTTCTTTCTTGAAATGCCGATTTTCAAGATCCTCCCTGCAGAGAAGGACCAATCACAGTAAAAATTGATTGTGTTTTGGCAAAATTCGAACAACACTGGGCGTCTGGGTATCATATGATCTGACTCGATCCTGAGAGTCTCTACAGAAATCGATGGAAAGTACATAACCTACTACTACAATGTGTAGAAAGGACCATATTCGAAGCGAGGAGCTCCATAGTTTGTGTCAAAAATCCACACTGATGCCCAGGAAGGTTAGGGTGTGTTTTTGGTGAAACTGGAAGGTCATCGCACAATATTAGCTAGACTGATCGATTAACCTGGACTTGTATTGTTAACAATTAGGGCGACTGCTCCTAGCAATTCAAAAGAAACGGCCGTAATCGTTCAGCAAAAAAGGTGTCGTATACCATGCTGTTAACGCCACGTTGCATGCCTTTAGCGATCCGTCAGAAATTGAGAGAACTTGGCTGCGAAGTTTGAATGCACACATCGTATAGCTGAATCTGGCACCGTCATATTATAATTTGTGTCGATCTCTGCAGAACTTCCTGAATGGTGTTAAATAAGTATCAAAAGAGGCTTGCGAAAGCCACGTGTCACAATTTTTGGACCAGAAACCACAGAAGTTCTATAACGACAGAATTATGGTGCTAACAGAAAAAAAGCAGAACGTCATTGAACAAAATGGTATATATATACGGTTTCATAATGTTATTTTCAAATAACAACAAATATCTTCTTAATTTTGAGCTCGAAAGGCTCCAATACTTTTTAGACAAGTTGATAATAAAATCTTTGACTGTTTCACAGGTAGCTTATTCGTAAACAATGAAAACAGAAGGAGATTTTTTAGCTTTACCATTCCATTTATACTCATAATCTTGAATAGAATTACATTACCATGTTTACTTTGTATTTTCTTTTTTTCAAAATAATAATAATACTAATAACATAAATGAAAATTTGCAAAAGGCGTTCGAAGATGATAAACGTTGCTTTTATTCATTTTCGCCAAAAATAGAAATCTTTCGACTGAATAACTCAAAGATTTACTTTAATCTCGGTTTCACTATGCTTAACCTATTGGTATTGTCTGTATTAACAATCCTAACAATCTAATTAACTGATAGAACCATAAAGGATAAGAAAAGAACGTGTTTCCATGACAATAATTAAATTTCTAGTTGTGTGTTTCTTGAACAAATTACATGAACAAACCGAGAACAGAGGAATCGTAACTTGTAACAAGTAGAATATGCAAAATGTAACATTAATTAACAATTTCATGCAGCTGTCTTCTGATCAGATTTAGAGTCACTTCAAATAAAACTCGTTCTGACCTTTTTGCGAACTCGTTTTTGAATTGTTAAAAAAATATATATAATAAGTGAAAACGAAGCAGAAGTTTGAAGTTGAGGAAACCAAGCGTCGAAGTACTTACAAAGTACTATTGGTGTAAGTTTCGGCCCCATAAACAGGACAATTTTCTCAGATACAAACATGATATAAGAAAAGGTGAACACTAAATTTTGTATTTTTTTAAAGCTCTACAGCGCGGGATATCATCTCTGGTTAAGACGACTTAATATAGAGAAGAGTCTAAATGCAAATTCGGAAAATACGGAAAGACACGTATTAAAGTGACGTAATATAGATCCAGCAAAAATGATAGTTTATTTTTTCTAATGTACGAGGTTTTGGAATTTGATTGCCGCTAAGATACTATCGGAAGCACCATAATGCTCCAGAACCCAGTTTAAACTGTATATTTGTTCCTATATAGCCTTGCAGCTGACAGATGACTTAAATCTAAATCATTCAGTTAATCAAGAAAAGTGGTGAGAAGTACAATGAAGAACCTCAACATAAATTTAGAAAAAGTGGTTGCGAGTATATTGAGGAGATTTAACCTAAGTTAAGAAATATTCGTTTATATTATGTTTAATAATACAGAATTCACGTCTACATTTTTCTCAATGTATGAAACAGATATATCAACGTTTTCCTAAACCTAGATATGAATGGACGAAATATATGAAGTTTTGAAAACAATACTAAAGAAGCATGTATTTTAACAGAATTAACTGGAATATGGTAATCTATAACAGCGAAAGAAATGCTTATTTCAAAGACAATATTTAAAAAGAATAACTAAACTTATTTTGTTGAAAGTGGTAAGCATTAACAAAAGTGAGTTTGGAGTAGTAATGTTTGATTTCTTGCTTGTTATAGCTTAACGTCCCCTTTGAGCACCGAGGCTATACGAGACGTGGACTTACAGTTTAACATCTTAACTGCTACGTGAATTATACTTAACTCACGTATATAGATATACATAAAGTGACAGGAAGGAAAGCTAAAGTGAGTCTGAATTATTTATATTACGTACATATGAGAGATAAATCTTCTTCTTAACAGTTGTTATTCATGTTCCATTTTTGAAAAGGCGAAGAGAAAGAGAAAAAAAGAGAATAAACAATTTTGCTAAATAGTAATGATTGCCAACATATGGCAATTTTCCGATTTACAAATACTATTTAACAAAGCTACCATTCTGTAGATACATTTCGTTAGTTTATTCAGAAACATAACTCTAAGTACACAGCGAAGTGATAGAGAGAACTCAACAATGGAGATCAGACGAAAAACATTGAATATGCGTAATAAGGTTTTTTACTATGTTGACATCCTACAATAAGTTTTCATGAAAACATCAACAATAAAAAGTAGAAAATAATCCAGTGTTACCATGCTACCGACTTTAAAATAGAAGACATTTTTAAAAAATGTTCCATAAAGAACGCGACTTCTGGAATACCCTCCTTTTCTGTTCTAATAAGCTGGCAGCATTGAACGTTACACGATTTTCATCTCTTGACCTTGTGGTTTGTAGTCACGGACCGCCGAATAGCACATGATCGTCATCTGTTTTCTGTAAGGGTAGAAATTCACAACATTCACCAAATCTGTAATAAGTTTTCACTATGACAACACGCTCTTACGTCGTGAAGCGCTCCGTTCCTACCCGTACAGAAAACAGATAACGATCATGAGCTATTTGGCGCTTCGTGACAACTAACCACAAATACAACAGATGAAAATTGTGAAACGTTCAGTGCTGCCAACTTGCTAGAACAAAAATGGCGGCCATTTAAAAAATTGCGTTCTTTGTGGAATACCCTATAGATTTCACAAGAAATATTTAAATAGCCTACTTGAGAATATATTATTGCCATAGGGGGAAAATACAACTAAACTTTGCAATATCAATTACGGAAATATCAGTCCAGCATTTCATTTGAACATCTAATGAATAATTCTTAATTAAAATTTATGTCAGTAATATTTCTTCATCTCTGATTTAACCTCTGCTTTATCAAGAATTAAAATATACCACTTTCTACCAAAGTGAATAAATAAGTTACACTATTATTTCTCAGGAAACATAAGTTAAATGTAGCTTCCTGTCACAGTGTGTCCTGTTTCCTGGTACTGTTTTTAATTAACGACAGATATAAAATCATTACTGTAGCACACAAGGGAAATGGAAACTTGAAGCATTTTCTAGTTACTTAACTTATTTCCTCACTTTTGATATTTATTTTAGTTGTTTTCAGAAGACCCACACTTTACAACGTAATTCTCAACTCTATAATTCGTAATATGTCAACAATATATCGCAATTGTCCAAAAATAATCCTTAATATACCAACAAGGAGCGTATTTCTTGATACAAATTAAACAATTTATATTAATAAACATACTAAGAAATTCGAACTTTATTTCAATAACCAACATATAGAAGGAGACCAAGTTCTCTCTTTTTAAACAATGCGAATCTTGAAGTTGAAGCAGTTGTGTGTTATACCCCCTTTCTAAAAAGGACATTTTCCCATTTTCCAGTCGATTTTTAGAGCCAGGGAAAGAGGACATAAATGGGAAAAAGAACATATATTAGATATAAAATGTCATTAAATAAATTCATAGACAATGGACCATCGGTTTGCAAACTGCTTCGTTTGTGAAAAAAGTGGTTTGTGAACTATTTTCCCCTTGACTTGCGAACAATATTTCGGGGTGCAGACGCATACATGCGCGTATACCAACAATTCAATACGCTCAGCAGTGCTTATGTGCGTTTACCATATGAAGTGTCTGTCAGAGTGCTTGAGACTTATGTTTAGTTCTTTTTTTCCCACTTTTCTTTACTCTCATACTGTTTTAGTGATACTTACTGTCTTTAAAAAGGATAATATTTATAAAGGATTATTTTCATGCTATATTTGTTTCTTTGATTAGAACAGATTACTTGGATTCACATTAATTTCAATGAGAAAAATAATTTCGGCTTACGAACATTTCTATTCACGAATAGCGTTACGGAACTGGTTAAGTTCATAACCCTACAATCCACTGTATTATGTCATTTCCTGTATCATTGAAAGTTATGATGACCGGGCATTCATAAGAAAGGTATTGAAAACAACATCATTTTGTAGACATCAAATAACTTGCTATCCAAACCAGTATATTGTTTATTGTTATTGCATTATTTTCAAACATTTGGAAAAAAGTGGGTAGCATAACATGAATTGGAGAAAAAATTGTGGGTAGTTAACGTTAGGAGACTTGCCATAACTTTAAAAAGTTATGGGAAGCCCTTCTAATAAAAATAAGTATGTAACAACACAAATATCTTCAAATGCCTTTAGCATATCTAAAAGAATAAATAAAAAAAAGAGAACAAGCACGTAATATTGATGAATAATCTTGCACACAGTGTACATGCTTCAATATGAACATAATGGAATTTTTCTAATATTCAATGTGGAAATACGTACATTGTCTGTTATAAACAAAGAAATAAACACATTTAAGATATTTACAAGATTTTGCCCAAAAATCTGAAAAAACAGGACACATTAGCTCAATATGGAGGGCTCATCAATGATGCGAAGGGTTTCTCTTTCGACGCCTATCTATATGAATTTTTATGGATAACATTGTGTTAGTCAATCTTGTTGGATTCTGTATTTTTCTCTCACTTATTTAATGCCATCAATTTTTGCACCAATTACTAATATTAATCATTCGGCTACGCTGTAATAATTAAACTAGCTATCATTTTTACTTTATTTATCAAAAGGGAAGTTATGAAGTATCTAAGCTGGAATTTTAAGGAAAAACAACGATTATAAACTAGTATATTTGGATTCGTTCTGATCGTAATAACTTCTAAAACTGGTTAGTGATTGCCAACTAGTACTTCCATCATCCAATCAGAATGTTAAATATTCATCACGCGTAGCACGGAAGACTGATCTATTTCCTGAACCTTTCTAATGCATTTCTACGAGAAGCTTGTCAATCTATATAAAGCATTTAGATCTATCAGTGAAATATTGAAAAATGTATATTTATTTAATTTAAAGTGAAACAAATTTCCAATATTTAATACATAACAAATTTTAATTAGTTCAATGTCATTGGTTATTTATCTGTGGTAGAATCCATAGGAGAAGAAACTGTCTTTGAAGACTAGTCAGCTTCAAAGTTAGCATGCTTTCATTATGTGAACGTGAGTTCGAATTTGATACGAGTGGGAGCAATTGCGGCTTAGTAATTTATACTAAGGATTTATCTTTCCAACTTTGTTATTACCAAAATAAGATTTTTATGTAATGTTATAAGGTATTTAAAAACAAACACATCATTACTGTGAATGAATAATACTTTGATATAACCTCAATGATGGAAGGAACATTAAATTTTCTAAAATATCCAATCAAAAGATGACTAGTTCTAAATTTGTGTCATTTGGGTTTTTGCTAAACGAGACCAGCGTTCGAATCCCATGGTAGTTACAAAATGTATATCAAAACTAACACCAAAGACAAATTTACAATTATTGATGGACAGGGCTATATAAAATTCTTACCTAATATAAAATAAATGTAAATGAAATAAAATTAAAATAGTAGGAAAACAGATATGTTCTTGTTCTTTTGTCAAAAAGTTAGAAGTTTGAACTATTTAGCCATTAATCTTAACCGCGAATTTGATCCTTTTTCTTAGTCTCATTAGACGAATACAGGAATGGTTTCTTGAATGGACCTGGCTAACTTCCTTTCGACTTCTCATGGTTAAAATTTCTAATATAACACGACTTCATACAGAAATATTGAATTTAGTAAATACAGTTGAAAGAAATTCTCCTATTCTGGACAGGAAAATGTGGACTACGGGCTTGTGAAAGTAAGCCTCGATACTTGCAGAACTACGGTATATAGTGTGCGATGTGATAAGCAACACACTCCCACTGCCTTACTCCTAGGTATCAATTTGCCAGAGGCTGAGTGATCTCTCAGCCCGTCTTTGGGTGTGGTAGAACGAAAGAATAAGTCCGATCTTTATCGAAAATCGAACTCGGGCTATCCAGTTACTCATAACGCCTTAAACACTACGTCACCGTAGCTGTGCTATATTGCACTAAATACAGTTATTAGGTTGTGTTAAAAATTCTTCAAATAAATACAATGGTAATTGATAGTACAGTATATAGCATATGCATATTGGTGTCTGGTGCTTTGTGCATTGGTATTTGTAAGACACGTGGCCAAAATATTCAGAGTACATTTCTGTTTTAACTTTTAATTTGCTTTTATTCTTGATGGTAATTACTTCCTTTTCCTGTGAACGACGGATCACTCACAAAGAGAAAGTTTGTGTTCATATCTTTCACGACGAATAGTTAAGAAAAAAGAAACAGACAAGCGGGATATTAAACAGTCAATAACGTTAATGAGCAATTTAGGGAGTAACTGACCACAACTAAACAAAATATACACATAAAAAACCAGGACCGGCAGGTGTTTTTTTACTTTATACATTTTTTTAATTCTATTTATTTCATTAGATGGAGACTGCCTAGAACCAGATTCCGTCCACGACTCAACAAGAAAAAGAAACATTTTTTGTAGTCTTTGTGCGCTTGTGACCTGAAGGAAGGCCGTTCTTGTTCTTAGAATAGACAACTAACAAGTATCTTTCATTGATCCATTTCACACTACAAAAAACAAAAGTTAAAAATAGTAATTTTCTGCTAGCATTTCTTAAGGCTGTGTTCAGTTTAAAAGTGTATTATTTTGTAAAATAGATAAATGAATAAATGAAAAATAAAAACGATATTAAAATGTCAAGACCGAACTATTTAATACATGAGTATCATGTTATTATTGACACATATAAACACACATACAAAATATCAATCGAATCCGTGGCAATCGGAATAAATAGTACGTGTAAAGGGATAATTAACAAGAATTTTCAAATCTATTAATTGAATTTTATATGATATAAAACTATGTGTATTAAACATCTTAAGAAAAAAATGAAGGTTTATTTAGCAAAACAATATTATTTTTTAATTACAGTTACCGAACTGTTTTACTCGGATATCGATCATATTTTCGGATTCGAAAAATGGGGCAGGCGGGACATTATGAAAATGGAAGGATGTCTTCGTTTTCAGGATACACAGCTCATTCAACTCCAAGGTTCGTAATGAATAAATTAATATATGTTCAATCAGAAGCATGTCCAATTGTTAGTGAGAAAGAATAAAACTTAATAATGTTTCCATAATCGGTATTGTAAAAGTATAGTTATATAAACTATATTTTCTGACTAAGCCATTGTCGAGTAATAAAACTCTTTTCATTACATCTAAAAACGTCCCCCTTTTTTTTAAAAAAAAAGAAAAAAGTCTGTTCATATGACAATCCTCTCTTTAATCTCTATTTATATATAAAGTAAAATAACTACCCACATGGTGACGCCGTTAACACTATAAGAGTCCTAAAAGTGAAACTTTCTAACATTATTATTTGGAGAATGTTAACTAAATGTAATCGTGGTTGCATAGGTAGTATGCTACACCTCGTGACCTTGATAATTCAAAATTGGGTAGCATTAATAGGAATTTTGGTACCAAATTATAATCTGCAGTAAATCGAGAATCGTGATCGGCGAAATCGCGATAATCGAGCTATTCCTAAATTTACTGCATGCTATATTCTAAAGTAGTCAGCGTTTTCTAGAATTTTCTCGTTGTGAAGTACAATAGCAAAGTGTCCTTTTTGTCTCTCTTCAATAAAGTTCAATGCAGTATAGAGAAGGATATTTTGCCCAATTAGTGCTGTTTTGTTTGTTGGTTGATTTAGAGTACAGTGTGCTGTCTAGCATCAAGGCTATACATGGACCATGGACTATATTCGAGACGTGAACCTGCAGCTTAATATGGGATCCGAACCATATGAGCTCCCACAGGGAACCGAACCTGGGTCTCCCGTGCCGAAGACCTGTATTCTAATACTAGCTGTTCGGTGTGTCCTAAGGTGTCCTTTCCTCATGTCATCCAGATACGTTGTTCTTGGTCTTCCATATTTAGGTCTGCCTTCAACTTTCTTCAATCTGAGTGACGAACTAAGGAGACAATTTCTTCTTCCCTCCAAAATATGAGTTCATTTCGGGTTTTGTTTGATTTTTTGAAAATAAGTCTCTGTTACATTACTTATTTGTGTATGTCTTAGTTTGATATGCATAACTTTCTCCAGTATCATATCTTGAGTACCTCCAACTTCCTTAATTTTGTTTTCGAAATGACTAAGTCTTTGTATATTGAGTTACACTCCAACAAAACACTTAATGATAAGTTCTTCTTATTTTTGTCAATACGTTCTTCGAAGTCAGTAGTTTCTTCCTGACTGATTTGTCTGTGCAATCTTATCATTACAACTTTAATTCCTAAGAATATTGTGCTAGTCAAATAATTAATATTTTTTTCTCGAGGAATTCAACCATAAATAATTGTGATGTCACAAAACTTTAGTGTTGCATTGCTCAGAAGCAAGGAATATAAAAACTTTGACTATTTCCCATTAATATAACATTTTGTAAATTTTAAAATGTTGTTGCAAAATTTTAATATTATACCTACTTACGTATTTTTTTTTTAAAAAAAAAGAATGTTGCAATTAATTAATTGTTCATTTATACTTTTAAAAGAAGTATAACCAAATAACAATATTAAAGTTTAGAGACCACAGCTGTTTAGTAGTTCTTAAAGTGTTGTTTAAAAGACAACCTTAAAGACCCTTACTTTAGTAAGAAGTGGTCTTTAAAGTATATTTGTTAATGTAGTGTAATGTCTATTACGTTACTGGGCTAGTTAGGAGTTTAGTATCCGTTTTCAGCACCAAGGATTCAAACCACACGAATTCTCACTGAGAACTCAAAGCGAATCCCTAGCACTGAATAACGATTTAGGTGTTACGAAGACATAACTAACATAATTAAATATTATTATTCTATTGACTCATGCCTTACAAGAAGAGAAGCTACATTAGTCACTTCTTTCTCTTAGCTATAAGAAGAAATTGTATTATTTCAGTGTAACAACAATACTAAATATTGCAATTTTATTGAATACAAGTACCACTATTAACTATGTGCCTTGAGTAACTTGAACGTTCATCGCCTCAGAAACAAAACCTGGCCATTAACACGTTGGCCGCCATGTGCATAATTCTGATGCACAAATAGTGTGGTCCAAAATACCCCCAAAATTTGGCTTGGCGGCTAACGTTTAAACGTTCTCTTGTGTTAAGCCAAAACCAGTCTGGGTTCTTATTGCCCATTTACCTAAGATCCTACTTTACATTATTACCATCCCATTTTACGTTTCGTCTACCAGCACGTTCTCAGGTTTCTTCACTCTCCCCAAGATGAGATGTTTCGGTTTTATTGTATAACATTCGGAGAAATCTGCAATTATTTTACAGGTCCAAGAGACTTTCTACTTTCGATTATGCAGTTCCGTGTTTAGTACTACAAATAAGGCTTCAATGCAGTAAAAATTGAGTGAAACGAAGATTTCATGCAGCAAGAAATAGTAGTAGTTACATGCAGCATAGTAGTTACATGATTTTATGGCAGTTTTTCAAATTCACACTTTAATACAACGGAAATGAAACAAATATACGCACATATTATTATTACATAAAACATAAGGGTATGCTGCCGACTTGATGTTAGAAAGTTACCATCATAAATCCAGGGAAAAACAGGTAGACAATAAAATGAAATTGCAATTTGAAGTTTTAATGGTTTTAGACCCCAAGCATTTAAATATTGTATTAATATTCACCAATTCTACATTTTCTGTATTATATTATTATTATTAGACTCCTATTATTAATATTATATTAATATTTATGCATGTACTTTTTAATTGCAGATACTACAAGTTTTTGTTTTTTATTTCTATATTCATTTATTATGTTGTATTTAAAATGTTTCTTTTATTACTATGATTTCATGTCTAAACTGTTCATTTTATATTTACTGTAATTTGTATTATTCTTGGGGCTCTAGTGGCTGTCAAGCTGTAGTTACCAATAAACTATTTAAGAATTGTTATTATTAATCGAGTAATAATAGTAATAGTAGGATATTGTTTTTGAAGTTAGATCACGTAAATAATTTTGTACCGATTAAAAATATATGTCAGTAGTCACAGTTTATTATAATATTTCTTTGGAAATAAAAGTACATAAACTCTGGTAGATAATAAAAAAGATGAATACCACTTGTTTCAATTTTTCCCGTAGATGTCAACCGACGGAGTACGCATGCTGCCATTTAACAGCGAAATGTCTATTTTCTTTGTCCCTATAAGAGAAAATGGGTTATTGATAGTAATCGTGAAGATGTTAACGGCGCTCTATCTGTCTATTTTAAGAGTTATATTGAATAAAGGACAGACGTACTAACATTACAATCTTACAAATCTCATTTCCGTGATACCAATATAAAATACTACAGTAAATAGGCTTCATGTGCCAGTCGAGGACTTACAAAGCTCTACAAAAATAATAAATAAATAAATAGCTGTATTCAATGGTAAATAAAAACTAACTTCGTTTTTGTCAATTAAGTTAAATGGTAAATAAAAACTAACTTCGTTTTTGTCAATGTAGTTAACTTTTTTTAAAAAAAATAGGCAGAGGGCAATCCATTAATTAAAAAAAAAACTTTCTGTCGTGGCCTTAAAAATTTCTTCTTTACTACCTATGACACAGCTCTTAAAAACTTCCTTATATTTGACAGGCAGTAGTTTAAGGTAGTTTGAAAAAAGTAGGAAATGTACAGAAACAAATGGAGGTATCGATTTTGGCGATTCTCGATTTGTCGCGGTTTATAAGTGGATTCCAAAAATTATAATTATTGGATTCCAAATTCTAATTCCGCATCCGTAAGATGAAGCCTACTACATATGCAACCAGAATTACATTTAGTTCGAGTTTCTATTCGCCAGGTAGCGCTCCTGTAATGCTTTAATTTTATCCTACGAGCAGCAGTATGAAAGTTAAAGAATAATTTTGTTTTTCTATATCAGAGTTTCTCAATCTTGAGGTCGCAAACAGAAGCGAAAAAGATAAATGTAATTAGGATTTAGTAGCGGGAAATTTAAAGATTATTTGTTATTTTGATAAGTATATCTTTATGGTCATACTTCTTGTCAAATAAAGCGAAAAATATTTTACAAATTTTTAAACAGTAAAAAATGGTATAAAAACAATTGGAATAAAAGAGGAACGAAACTTGTAAAAAGATCTCCACACTGGGATACCAGAAAAATACAATTACAACAAAAATTGAATATTTAAATAGAATTCAAAGCGAAGGCTAAACTAAAAAGATGCATATCTAGATATTATAAACAACTTTTACAATGTAATAAACATAAATTCCCTGTTTACTTTTCCCTGTTCCTAAGAATACCGTACAAACATTACGTCCCTTTCCCTGACAACTTTCGTAATTGTACTTGAATCTATTGTGCTCTGAATGCCTCATATGTTTCACAGCATACTTTATATCATCTAGAGAAGGTTAATCTTTATAGAACCAAGAAAAAAATAAACAAAAAATTCTGAAGTGAAATAAATAAATGTGTTAATTATTCCAATAAAAAACATTTACTGCTTAAATTAATCTGTACTTTGTATCAAAGAAATAAATGAAACTAATAATAATAATAATAATAATAATAATAATAATAATAATAATAATAATAATAATAATAAAACGTTTATGCAAAGAGATTAAATTCATTTACAATTATTACGAAGGTAATAATGGATTGCCGTGTATCTTGGAAAATGCTTTCAGTGCACTATTCTTTACTTTATTCACACTAACATGTTTTGGAAGTCCAAAGTATGTAATGAGTGCATAAGTTAGAGTTGATCTCCTTTCGTAAGCTTATCTTCAAGTTAAAGTAGTTCTATGATGTATGAGTGCGCATTGAACTTTACTATCCCTTTTCAGAAATATGATGCTATTTGAGACGTCCGAAGCAACATAATGCATTCAATTTTTCTCCACCGGCAATCGAATCCAGGACCCCGGACACAAAAGGCGTTGGATCAGCGGAAAGGACGGTAACTTTCATGGTTGCTTGAACAGCATTGCGTTAATTTTGATCAAAACAGTATTAATTTGTGGAAGGGTATCTCCCTTATGGTATTATATTCTACTACATCAGCATCAATGTGGTTTCATAATTTAAATAATCCGAAAATGAAATTGAATTAACATCTCACGGTCATGCTCTCAAGACTAAAATAGGTAGGTAATAAAAGTAAGTTAATAGTGATAATACCTAGGTAGAACAATTGGGAGAAAGTGGGAAGAAGTTGGGGATCATAATTTCCAATTTTTTTAAAAAAATAGTACATACTCTACTGGAAATATCCTCCTATTAATAGGAAAAGCCAAGTGATACATTACAAATTCAATCTTTTATACCTATAAACAAACTTCTGACAAATTTTACAACATATTAATACGACAAATGGTGGATATTTCAGTGTAAAGGAAATTAAATTGTACAACGTACTTTCATTTCCTTCAATCACTCTAAACAATAGATGATATTAAAATTATCCAACGAAACAGTAAATGCTGTGACATTCTGTAAAATACATAATGTTTTGAAGCAACTAGGCTATTTATTGCACTATCAGAAATGTAGACACAAATTTCATTTATGAGGGTCCGATTTTTGCTACTGGTAAAAGTTAATGTAACTTTTAATAGTAAAAGTAATTTTCGAAAGTATCCATTCTTTTACGTTCATCTTAACTTTTGGGAGGAAAAGTCTCGACCTCACGCACCTCCTTTAAGTTACGTGTCTGTGCGTTATCCATTACTTCCTCCAATTTTGATGAATATTGCAAATACAAATAAATGTAGAAAGTTCTTGAAAGAATTCTATTATAAGCCATATGCTTTCTTACATTCTAGACATCTAAAGACACAGTTTATTGCTATAATTTACTACGAGGCATCCAAATGCGCTATATGAAATTGCTTTCAAAGAAGCATTATATTATTTAATAGCATTTTAGCAGCACTAAATATCCAGCTTTTGCAAAATTTCCTTATTGTCTTATTACTGATTGTATATGCTGTATTAACTTGGTTCTGCAAAAGAACATGAGGAGTGTAGCAAGGAAATAGAAGTATTACTTTCACAAGGAAAGTGTTTTTTGGTAGTATATGGTTTAATAACACAAATCTTTCAAAACTCTGTTTATTCTCGTTAATGTAATTTTTTAAGTACTGAAGAAAATTATAAATGATGTAAAGTGTATTATAACCTATTAAGGTGTAAACAAACAGTGTACAATTGTAATACTTGAACTATTATTATTATTCGTTTATTTCAGTCTCGAAAACAAGGAAAACACTTGAAAAGATTCGCGTACATTTCTACACAGTTGACAGTTAAAGGATTGCGAACATAATCTTCTAATACAATGGAATATCTACGGTGACCACTCTTGATTATATAGATGGCGTTTAATGTATATCAATGGCAAACTTATCGAGTTAAAATGAGAAATACTGATATCGACAAGGTTCAATGACTTTACAGAAAATTACGCACATGGCCAAATTACAAAAGAAATCATGCGTTCTTACTGAATTTTTTTCAACCACCAACGATAAACATAATATTCATAGCATTAGTCTAGTCACTGTTTCTGAAAATTTGATAATAGTTACTACATATATGTATGGTTAAATGCAAAATACAAATCTTTTCAACCGAAAACTTGGAACACGTTGAACACGAATCTTTAGTTATGACTTCAATGATGTGAGTGTACTTGATTTAACAAGAGAAGAAATAATACCGTGAAATTTGTAGGTAAAAGAATCAATCAAATGAGACATCTTTGTTGAATGGAATAGTGTTCACGGGCGTTGATTTAACACATTTTCTGTTCATACATGTATTTGAACACATCATGTCTACCTTCTTGATTTTGTGCACATTAATGTTCATTGGAATAAATATGAATGTGTAAGTTATATATATATATATATATATATATATATATATATATATATATATATATATATATATATATATATATATATATATATATAATACAATTTTATAAATACAATAAAATTTATATGTTAATATTTAGTAGTTAAATTTGAATTAACATGTTCCACAATTGTTTTCTTAATTAATTTCAGTTAAATGACATTGTTCAATTTATTATGCTGCACCAAATGTATTCAAAAATTCCAGAGGTTTATAATCTAACCGTGGGACTCATCTTTAGTTGATGTCAATTTTGCATAAGAATATCATAGTCTTCGTTCTTACGTTGCAAAATGTAAGAACATTGCAGAATGAACTTTTAAATAAGCTATAACGATTCACAATTAATATATGTTGTTTACGTGTTCTTATTTTCTTATTTATGACTGCCTATATATTTAGACTAAAGTAGTTTTTTGTTACTGTGTCCCTTTTAGAACTGGAAAAAGAACGTTAAAAATGTGATGTGAGCTCAAAGATAAACTATATTTAAAATATTGCAGTTGATAATATTTGAATGAAAAATTCAAATTCGTGTTTATTAGTACTGTTGCATTAGTTACATAAAGAATGTCCCAATCAATTCAATTCCGTGACATGATGGTTCAGTGGTAAAGTGCTTATCTCTGGTCTATTAAGTTTCTGGTTCGAACCCCAAGCATGTAAGTTTGTGGTGGACAACATCGTGTCCATGTTTTTTCGGGATACTCCCATTTCCTCCAACATTTCCATACTACTAACTTTTCCATTTTCATTCACTTGCCTTAATCATCCGTCTCCCTTTCTAACCGGCATAATCGTGGGATGCTGAACTGAAAAATTTCATTTCATTATTCTATATTTCTAGAGAAATGTAAGTTCCAAACTACATCTGATGTCCGTAATGAAACTGAAACTGAATCAACCATAATCTTAATGTAACGCTATCAAACACAATTGGCTATTATTTTTACAATCTATGGTTTCCTGAAAAATCTTAAGTTAGAGAGCTCAATACACTTTGAAACTGCTTACTACACTTTTCATAAGACCGATAAGTTTTCAAATATACAATTTTCCTATTTAACAAACAAATCATTATATATAATTTGTATATCTATTTACCTTGCTTTTCTGTTCTTAGAATTTTTCTCTATTTGTTATTTTACATGAAGGAGGCATAGTATATATTCAATATAAAGGTAATGCCATGTAGAGATTTTCCATACAGCGCATAACAGCAATAAGAACAAAAAGAAGAAGAGGAAATAAAATGTAATTTCCTTAAGGTTGTAAACTCGCTATTTGTTACTGTTTTGCTTACGTTAGTTTATTTTCTGTTTGCAACGGTGTAGTGTTTAAGTGGATCTACATCCATAGACTAATTGTAAAAACAATGTATAATGCTAAATTTCACTTATGAATTTAAGAACAGTATTTTCTATTCATAATTTCATACATGTCTTTTTAACACTGTTAACTATAAATATTTATGATAAACAATTGTTTCTGTTGTTGTTGTTGTAATATTCTCCTTTCATTAAATATTATTTATTTAGCATTACTTATAAACACTGCGATTACTTATAAACACTGACAGAGAGTATGCATGTTGTTTTTAAAACATTACTTACGTATACATACAAACAATGTAGTAAATCTCTAGATAACATTATCTTTATATTAAATATTTAAGATGCTTCCTTCAAATTAAATAACTAAAAGGAGTAAGAAATTTGTAAAAACAGAAAGACTAGATAAACATATATGCAAATGTAAAGATATGATTTGTATACTGTTTGTTAAATAGGAAAATTATATATTTGAAAAGTTAATATCTATCGCTCTCGTGAAATAAAGCACTAAGTAGTTTCAAAGCACATTGAGTTCAATAGCAAAAGATCTATCAGGCAATTATGAATTGTAAAAACACCAACCAATTGTGTTTGATAGCGTTATATTAAGATTATGGTTGATTCAGTATCTATACTTACCTTTTCACTTATCTATTAGAACTTGCAGTAGGCTTAAACTTTTTGGAGTCTTGCTAGGGAGATCAGATTTAGTTTAAACGTATAATTATCCGGAGAATATAAGCTTAAATTACGTATTTATAATATATATATATATATATATATATATATATATATATATATATATATATATATATATATATATATATATATATATATATTTCTTTTATATTTTTGATTCTTCCTAATGCAACAACTAGTAGAAAAAAATCTTTTCAGGAGTATGTTGTTCTAAGGTTGTTATTTTGGTTCCAATTAAAATGGAGAAGTCCCATGCGAAATTCTAGAGTGTAACGACAATAGTTTAGCGATATTCTTTCTCTTTACTGAATTTTTTGGGTATAAGAGTAAATTTAGATGCAAAGTCAGTTAATAATGGTGGAGAGAATAAGAAGAAGTTCAAAGTAGTTTAAATCTATATTCTATATTTTCTCCACAATCATTCACTGTATTTCATTTAGGATAAGAGACGGGACTAAGCAGAGCAAAAATCCTTTTCCCTTCTGACAAAACGTTAAACAATATAGCACACATTATAGATTGTGATAGTTATACAAATGTGAAAAAGAAGGACTGTTTTGTTTGTTTTATTAGAGTTTTTTTTTTTTTTTTTTTTGCATTTACACTGCTTTTAGAGTTGGACCAAGAGTTTAGTCAGTGACGCTTTAATCATATATTTGTCGGTAAGTATTACAAGAGTAAGTATAATTAAATTTGTGTATTAGTATATATGTGTAAATACTAGTCATGGTTAAATTTAACCCTGTAATTTCAAAACCTAAGGGAGAGTACAAGATTCCGTTAAAGTAGATTATCTTTAATAGTGGTATTTTGTTTTATTTTTAAAATGTAATAATGTTACTATGACGCAAGAAAATAGAAAAAGAATTTAATTGAGTTCTAGAATTGATTCGCATTACTTGTAATTTACAAAATGATAGTGCTCTTTCTTGTTAATATATCTTTTATGTGAAACTGGGATAACATATACAAGGAAAGAATTTGACTTTTGTTTCTGAAATAGAACCAAAATCATCTTACCGCTTTTTGCCTTCAATCAAGATTTACTAAATGTCGTATAATGATTGTAAAACGGAGCGTTAAGTTTTCAAATACACACATCTATCAATTAGTTTTCTTATATGAACAATAGACATTCTTTCTTTTTTTAATTACTTGTACATTATTACTTTCAACTATATTTTTGAATACCCTAAAATTTGAACAGTGAGAAGCTTTTAAAAATTAATATTGTAATACTACTTAGCTCATGAACAAAGTGCGGACAATAAACTGATAAACTAATTCTCTTAATCTGGAACTATATTTAATTCTTAAATTCTGGTGCTAAAACAGATTATATTTTCCGGAAAATACAAATAAAGTTTCTTAACCTGTATTTTTTGGCAGCATTAAAACATACACAAATATTATAAATCATGAATGATTTATTAGGAAATTTGTCAACTTTTATTACTTCTCGGCGTTATAGGCTAGAAAGAGCTCTGACCTGCCAGTTGTCGTTTACTTAGGTATTGTGTGATCAGTGCATCAGCATTCTGATAGTCTTGACCTCAGTTTGTCCCTTCTTAATTTTGACAACTTTCCAATTATCTTAGGATGCTCGGTGTATACCGATAACTGTGTCTCTCGAGGATCAAGCCTGAAGCCTCGCGTGTCCACGTATTAGATTGTTTTTACGAGATTTGTTATTGATATTACTAATTTGCGGTCTATTATAATTACAATTACTGCTTTCCTGCTTCTAATTACTTTTTCATCTGAAAATAAAAAGAATGCTGAACATTTTTTTAAGTATATGACTAGCTTTCCCATTTTTGTGCTGGAAGTTCGGATTCGATTTCTGTAGTTTGGATAGAACATTCAGCAGTAGATCCCCGGCGCTATCAATCAATCAATCAGTAAATAAATCAATCTCAAGTTTGGCCCTAGAATTTATCACATTTGTTTTTTGTTAATTAGCGTAAGAGGAATTAGTTTTTAATATCTCGTATACATTGATTATATGTATAATTAATTATGTATTATTACTCCATTCCAGATCTTTCTTGCACGATTGACACAACAATTATTTTATTGAACGTATAAACTATGCGTTAATTGTTTAAGTGAATTAGTGTAAACAATACGTACATGAAGATGACAAAATATTACAATAATATTTGGATTACAATGAAATCAATACACAATTGTTGCCTATATTGTGTGCATGAAATTAAATTGCTAGTGATACAACTGTGTGCTTTAGATAAATGTTTAACTTACTATTTATGATGTTATTGGTTGACCTTACAATCTGGTATGATAGCAGAATAACCTTTAAAATATCTATCAATATATTCATTTATTTTTATTAATTTTTATGATTAAAATCTACTAGAGATCTTACTTTCTAAAATCGTTATATTTTCCTTTTGCTGGGAAAATTATTATGAAAATCTGAAGTATTCGGGGAACATACAGAAACTTCAGTTTCTTCAAAATAGAGTAACTTTTTTTTCAAAATAGAGTAATGATAATTGTGCAGTATAGAAGAAAATTTAAGTTCAGTGTTAGTGCCAAATTAAACCATAACCAGAATATACGTTTTGCGCATGGCAAAACGTTTGCTATAATCCAGGAATTCATCATCATAATAAGAATAGCACAAAATCTTACGTTTAACATATTAAAGAAAAATAATTGAAAATGTATTCATTCATTCTAATTAGTAAATGCTATTTGCGAAGCCTTTTTAATAATTCTCTTTCCCATTTGCACTTTGCAGTAACGTCAGTGTGTGTGTGTGTAAAGGATGAAAAGTTAGCTTGTTAGTTTAGAAGAGTTAGTCCAAATTTACTAGAAAGATCTAACATGTATTTGCTAATGTTACAACATCCTATTTAATCTATTTTTTTTACTATTGAAATAATTTTACCTAAATATAGATTCTAGAAGTATTTATGAAAAGTTTGTAAACAATATGAACATTAACTGTTAGTATCAATGAGTAGTTTTTTTTATTAAAGCTTTAAAACAGTATAATGTAAATTAGTTGAAATTCTTAAGAAACATATTTAAGAAGTGAAGGCTTCGCTAAATATTGTAATAATAATAATACTAATAATAATAATAATAATAATAATAATAATAATAATAATAATAATAATAATAATAATAATAATAATAATAATAATAATAAAGAATACCATTAATAAAATGTTAAATTCAGTAGAAATTTTGAACCAAGATAAGATTTAATTTTCCTGCGTGATCTTATCATGCTCTTGAAACAAAATTTGTTGATTTCCTCGAGTTTTACTTTTCGCTTCAGCATCAAAGCTACATAAGACGTGCACAACTTAAGTAGGATCCGTATCAAATGAACTCTTTCCAGGAAAAGAACCCGATTGTCTACCACAAAAGGCAAGAATGTTAACCGTTCAGTCACGAGAGAAATCTCTCCTTCACTCGCCAGCGAGATCAGAATTTCAATACAACTCAGAGCTATTCAGCTATGATTGATAGGTTGGATTGGAGTTTTGTGTCCCTTTCAGCGAGGCTGTGTGAGAAGTGAACCTACAGCTTAACGTCGGAACCGAACCACATAAGCTCCCACTGTGACATTCAGGTATGACATACAGATGAGTGTTCTTTTCTAGACTTTCAGAAAACTAAACTTTAGAACCTTTGGGGTCGCAGGTCACTTGCTATGCTACAAGTTGGATAGCCTTGGTCAAAGACATCCAGGTATTGAACAGAAACTCTGAATTGCTTATTATTGCGTTAACAATAATATGGTTCTTGTTCAGAAATTAAATTAGTTAGGGAGGATAGTAATTTGTTGTTCCGTTGTTTATCTAAAGAAAAAAATCTAAAATGCCCCTCCTCGACCGTTAAATGAATTTCTACAAGAAAATCTCTACCAATTTCGCAGTAATATAAACCTTAGAATCTATCTACCATGGATAAATTTAAATAACAATAAACTATATTGTGGTAAAACTGAATATTTCTATTCTTTTTAGATTAGAATAATTTCTAATCTAATCTTAGAAATATTCTAAGAATTTTTAGAATAACTTAAATATCTTAACTTCATGATTATATAATTTTGAAAGTTTTCAAACTTATCTTTAGATATATCCATGGATAACAAAATGATACCTTCATTTCAAACATCTTGAAATTTAACATTTTCTACAATGATGATTTCAGAGAATTTCCCAAGGGGAGAAATTTTAATACACAGGGGGTTAAAGTAGTACTACGAAACTGCGGGTAACCTCTATTAAGTAAGATCGAAGATTTGCTCTGGGGAGAATTTCGCAGCTCTGGGGTAAAATTCTTTCCTAGTGCAGGCCCTGAAAACGTAATTGCTTACTACGAAGGTATTCTGAAATTTTTAGTAGTTCGATATAAATTAGAAAAAAAATCAGCACTTAGATGTAGCCATGATAGAAGGATTCGAAAGGTCGCTACTACTTAGAAAACGATATATTAATATATTATTTTATATGTGTAAGCACCTAATCTAATTATAACGTTTATTGCTTTGAGTTTCTGAAAATAAAGAAAGAATATGTGGAAGAACTTACTACTAACACATAGCTTGATACATATCTTAATCATTTTGTTGATATTGAGAAAAGAGATCTACTATTCCTTTTCGTCATCATTAATTATACTTCTACAGATCATATTTTATTAGGACAAAAAAGGAAATAATTCTGAGAATGTTTTATACTATAGTGACATGGTATCTAAGTTTAAAATCTTATTATTTTAAAATCTGATTTTTATTCTATTATTATTATTATTATTATTATTATTATTATTATTATTATTATTATTATTATTATTATTATTATTATTATTACATTAGTTTTGTCAATTATGGAAAAAAAGGTCTAACGTTTCAATAAAAATATATGTAGTAAGTTGTTTTTATGTACTTATTAGGCACGCACCGAAAATGCAAACAGAATTACAGTTCACACTAACATTTGAATGAGAACTGGATCTTATGGAAAAATTTGCTAGCGAAGCATGTCAATGAAATCTTTAGTAGGTGTTACGTTATAACTGTACGATATAATTGCAATCTAGAAAAAATATTCAGGCTTAGATTACTGTTTTAGGCTTAGATTACTGAAAAATATTTGTTGCTAATTCTAGAAGGCTTATTTAATTTATAGACCAACGTTTTGTTCGATCTTAATTTTCATTTTTATCATAATAAAAATATTTTCATTGAAATCCACGTACTGGAGTTACATTCTAATGTACCTCCCAACCAATCAATGATAAATAAAACGTTAACATAATAATAATAATAATAATAATAATAATAATAATAATAATAATAATAATAATAATAATAATAATAATAAGAAGAAGAAGAAGAAGAAGAAGAACAAAAAGAAGAAGAAAAGTACTGTATAGTACCAAGAACTGAACAATAATTAAACAACACGGTTTTCTTATGAAATTAATACCAGTTGTCAGCTTTCAGGGTTTTTCTTTTTGTTGCGTTATTTAAGACAACGTGAAATCGACTAAATATTTACTGTTTCGACTGCTGAAAAAATGATTACAAAATACTTATAAAATATGTTATCAATCCATTTGATTTGAAATATATTTAATTATTGCTAAATTAATGCAATATTTGGTATTTGCATAAAGAAAATTAGTGCTTTGGACTTAACTTATGCTTTTCTTTATCACTTTGAAAATCAAAATTACAACTTTTTCTTTTGTTTATGCATTATTTGAAGACGTGAAAATTAAGTTAGTATGGAAATATTATTTTTAAATTATTCCGAAAGGCAATTGCTTATATTAATTACGTAATTTCCTTTTGATAGACAATATAATCCTTATTTAAAATTACAGGCTCTGTGTCAATGCTCATGAGAAATTTCAAAGATATTTTCAAAAAGATTGATATAATACGATTAGATGAAGCTTATGTTTATTTTAGTTTTCATCCTTTAACTTATTGGTTCATTATTTAAATAAGAAAATAAAAATACAATAATAGTGTAAAACCACTTACAATAATAGGTTTTATTTTCTGTCCTTAGACGATTATATTTAAAAAAAAAAAAAAAAGAAACAGTAATATTTCTTCTGTGTATTATCATCTAATGTGGGATTCCAACCGGTCAAAACTATTATGAAAATTTAACTGTTAAAAAAGGAAATCGAAAAGAAATCCAAAAATTAAAAGAAAATTCCAAAGTGGCAAAACTGTATGTTACGGTTTGTATCGCATCGTGTAAATAAGAAATCATAAGCACACCTATAGATCAATGTATTTATTTATCACATGCAACACCCCTTCTGCTTCTCAGACCAGATATAATAATAATAATAATAATAATAATAATAATAATAATAATAATAATAATAATAATAATAATAATAATAATAATAATAATAATAATAATAATAATAATAATAATAATAATAAAAGAATTTCTTCCAATTCTTTTTGGAACTGAACGTTACACCTAGGAAGTTAACTTGCCGTAGGATATATCGCGCAATATTTAACGAGTATCTATTTCTGTAAACACGTGAATGTTAACAATCAATGCACCTACGCTCATGTAATCCTAAATGACATGATCGCTATATATATATAAACTGCGTCAAATATGTATATAAGAAGTTGAATATGATATAAAAAAACTGCAATATAATGTAATCGTTAACACACACAAAAAAGAAGTGGAAAAAAACTATAGCAAAAGGGGGGAGGTAAACAAGAAACCATTCTCAACCCTCAATGATAGAGACTCACCCTTCAAGAGAAATAACGGGGAATCCCTTTCTTTCCCCCAATGGACACACGCACACAAACACACATTGAGATAGAAGGAGGAGAGGAACTCAGTGTGAAAGAGCGGGAAAAGAAAAACACGGAAAAATCACGTGGTTTGTACGCGTTAACGCGGTTTGTCTGAATCAGGGTTGTTTTCTCCCGCGGTGGGTTGCCACGGCAACCAAATCTCGAAAACCTACAACTGCGGCAAGTGGATGCATTTGATAATGCAGTCCGCTAATATTAAATGCACCAACTTAATTATGATGTTTTGAAGAGATAATTTACACACTACTGAGGGGGCGCGGTTCAGTGCAATTGGAAACAAAACTAACATAAAATAATTGATTTCATTAAAATATGAGAATTAATATATAATAAAATTGTTCATTATAATATAAATAAAAAAAATTCAATAAGAAATAAGGAAGATTTGCTTATTTAAATTCCGTTGGAAAATTTTTACCTGCATTTGTTGACTTCTTAACTTACAATTATACTTATTTTAATGGATGCTTCTTTCGTAATGCAGCCACACTGTTATGCTTAAAACACTTTTGTAGCATCTTGTCACATCACGAATTATTAAAAAAAATCACTGATTTTTTTCTTTTTTGTGCACTTAACTGGAAGATTGTACACAAACAACGGACGTCACCATATATCTCGATACTGCCATGCACTGTCACACATTGTTAACACAGATAAAATAACTGACAACAAAAGCACGTGACTTCCCACTGACTTACCTTACTCTGCGCAGCGTAATCTAATGCCAACATACAATCATTGTATCCATTCTCCGTCTTAATAGTTGTAGGCATAGGGTTCCCACAAAATTGTCCCAGCTGACTGACAGAGTCTCTGTACCAGGGGTACATGGTGAATATGATGTAAAAAAAAAAAATTAAATAATTTTTATTTCAAAATTTTTTTGTCTTCTAATTTTTTTTGATGATGTTCAGAAATCCCAGGCGCCCGGGTGGTAGTCACTGCATTGCCGTCACGGCCATGCCGGCTAAAACCAAACACTTCAGGCAGGCAGGAAGGCTACCGGCGTCTTCGCCAAGTCCCACCGGCACTGTTCTCGGTTTGGGTCGGCTGAGCTCGGCTGCACTCGGAATTCTGTAAAAAGCGGAGCGACAAAAATCAAGGTCGTGTATATTGGACACTGCCATCAAACCACCAAAAAACATTTTTAAAAAAATCAACAACCACCAAAACAACACTGACAAAAAAAGGACATATTTCTTTCTATTTTTTTGTTAACTACTAATTTCTTTTTCTTGCTGTTTTTATAGATACATCCATCATTCTAACATTTTTATGTTAAAAATATTAAATTCACTCACTCTATTTTCGTAAATTTATCCTGGTTTAAAAATATATGCTGAATTGCGGATTAAATGACCCCGCTCGCTATTAGATCTTCTGGTGGCTGAAAATCGACCAAGAGAAGAGAGTAGTACGCTGCAGGTGGAAATCGAAAAACCGAAACACCCGCGCTTCAGAATCCAGTGTTGCCTTCCCCTCCCCCTTCTCGCACGCTTTATCGCCCCGCTTTTCCCCTCCAGCTTCTGAAAGACACATCGGGACGCCATGCGCACCGAAACTCAAGCCCCGGCCAATGTCTTTCGGCCATGCCGGTTATTGGTGTAACGCGATCTGAAGTCAAAAAACACGGGCAAATGTAACGTCGCAGCTAGGGTAGCCCGGATGTGCACCGAGTACTTTGCCCCTCCCAATTTACGTGAGATGTTCACAATTATCAAGTCATTAAGCGGTCTTTCATTTCGAATGCACTGATCTGTAGGTCGTCGTCTTTGCTTTTGGTGTCCTTGCACAATGTTTCAGTTTTTCTTTCTTTACTTTTTTTCAATTTTTTTCTCTCTGTCTCTAAATTATGAGATTCCCTTCTTAAGAGAAAATATATTTAAGCACTAAAAGGACAAACTAACTAGGGTCAAACAATTAAGGGAGAAAATACACAATTACCGTATACAAAATATAACATAAATAAAAAGAATCTGATTCGCCAATAGTGGTGAATCTTTGAGATATTGTATTCAGTATGTTGAACAGACCCTCTTTTCTGTTCTGTTCTTTTCTTTTCTTTCTTTTTCTTTCTTTCTTTCTTCATTGATTTCAGCCCAAAACTGACCTTGTTGACTCACAACGAAATTTACTCTGTAAGGCTTGGTATATTTTCTACTGCATTAACTTTGTCTCTTTTAATGCTTTAGATTTTTATATTGGATTTTGCTCCTTGTCGATTAAATTAACTTGTCGCAACTAATAAAGGCTTAGAGTCAAGTGGACTATCTCTACATTCGTGAAATCATAGGCTAAAATTAATCACCTATATTTGAGATATTCAAAAATGTTTCTAAAGATACGAGACTTACATAGCTGATCGCTATATAAGCTCACATGGTGTTCTGTTTTATTTTTCTAATTAATGTAGTTTTTAGGACCAAATAGAGTCAATTTTAGGTCAGAATAAGCTATTTCTACTATGATCAGTAATGATGCCCATGAAATGAGAAATAATGTTTTTCTTGTCTCGTCTTTTTTTTTTTTTTTTTGAACTTTCTTTTCATCTCGAATTTCTCACGAAGAACTTCTTATCGTCTCGTGTTGATGCTCCGTAAGCTCGACTCATCTTGATTTTCTGCTCTGGTTTTGTAAATTTACGGCCTGGTATTTTTAAATTTTATCTAGAAGTTATTAGAATCCTTTTGCGTTACAAGGACTGATATCATGACATTTAAATCATATTTATTGTTGGAGTATATTGTGTAATGACTTGCACATTATTAAAAGTTAATAAATGCTTTTCATTTATTTTTGAGATATATAATTATACTGCATTTATTACTCATTTTGTGGACCATATTACATTTAAGTTTATACAAAATGGTATAGAATTCATCAGCACACAAAATAAATACAAATACTTAGAACAATATGAACTTAATTACTGTTGTGTGTGTATATATATATATATATTTGACAATCCATCAAAATTTTATTAATATTTAAATTTTTCAACATTTTTTCACCGAAAATGAAAATTACTTCATTATTATAAAAATTGCAACATAAGTTACAAAAATATATTTTATATATTATTAATTAGCAGAAATTGCGTGAGTTTGGTGAGTGGAAGGTGCTTTTCATTATATTTGTACAATTAATTTACTAATTGTGGTATGAATCATGTAATACTAAAACAGTGTTTAAGATCTACGATTTGGGTGAACTAGTGTTGTCCCCGAGACTCGAGAAATTTTTCGTCTCGTGGGGAACACTAATGATTAGTTATAATTAATTATACAACATGATTATAATGATTAATCATTAATTATAATGATTAATTATACAACATGATTAAACGTAATGATGTTCTCCTGAAACATAGCAGAAATGAAACTTGGCTACTAATACATTTATATAAGGTGGAACTACTGTTTGATGTATTCAAAATGCAAGAGCTTTTAACGGGAATTGAACCCGGGCCTCCTGCACCAAAAGTATGAAGAAGTATTATTTAGCCCTAAGAATACTTACTTTGACGAATGTTAGACGTTTTAGAAAATAACTAACAAGGAAGAGCTATTTCAATTTGGGTCTCAGGTGCAGAAAGTCCACATTAACTCTAAAGCATTCGATTTGAATATATACTAGACGCTAAAGAAGATGATTCAATTTTGAATTATATCAAGTAAGTAGCAGATCTTACATAGGTAGATAGTTTTTTTTTTTTTTTTTGCGTGTATAGTTTTGGGGATCGACTTATAATGTGTTCTTAGATTATTTGGTGTTCATTCAACGTCATAAGCAATTGTGAAACTACTTGACTTGAAAAAAAAAAAAAAAAAGCTTACTCTAATCAAGAATCTCAGCAATAAAGGCATAGGCGGCCTTAGTCTTTGCGGGGTTAGGGCAAGGGAGTCCCGTGGGATCCTTCAAGGTTGGATGACACAATATCAAAGGAAATAAGTATCAACGAAAGAAAATCACCTATCAAAATATGGACATGAAAGTATAGAATTACTCTCGATTTCAGTGGTGTTTTCGTTTACGAATTGCAATCTTACAGAGAGCTGTTCAACACAATTGATATCTGAATCAAAAACAATACAGAATAATCAAGAATAATAAATAAGACAGAATAATGCTCTAGCTAGAATTGAGGTTTGTTCGTAGTTAAAGAACGAGTGTTGATGACCTCAGAGGGCACCTTGTTGATGGGTATTGATCTACAGGAACAGGAATATTACAGGATAAATTGAAGGCCAATGGGACTTAAGTAATACACAGAGTATTTAGATGGAAGCAATATTTTTATTCATGAGGCATATGTCGGTGTCCTGTAGATGGGGCCTTGTAGAAGAACTGTAAACGATTAGACTATTTTCTAAACTTCAGAATTTTCTTAAATGGCTCATAAGCTGTTGTCCATAAATATTAAAAAAAAAAAAAAATCAAGAGTAATACTCTGAAGCGACGGATCCCGGACAGTTGCCCGGTTCGCAATATATAAAGGGCACTACTGAATAAAAATGATGGGACTCGGGATGTGCTGATCAGTTGTCTGTTGATCAGCTTATGCCGGGATTTTATTAGGATCAACCTAGTGAATCTTATAAGATTCTAATGTTAGTCCGTCCGTCCGTTACTCCACATGATAACTCTAGAACAAAAGTGAGTTCTTGAATTCTATGTTTTGCAATAGATAGCTAGAGCCACATCTTAGTTCATAAGTGAAACCAATCTGTTAACATCCTCAAGAATAAAAAAAAATTTAACGATGGCCATTCATATTCCGTTCATTCATAGATGTATATGTGATCCTCTATACTGTCTTTAGCAGAGTTTATTTTATTTTATTTTTAAAATTAAATCACTAATAAGTACTATTCGTGAACTAGAAATCTTTTCTTTAAGTTGAACGTCGCATGATTATCCCCGTTAGGCTAAGGGAGACGACGGGAAGTGAATGATGATGAAAAATAGGTAGAATGAGAATATGGGAGGAAACGGAAGTACCTCGAGAATAGCCACGGACACGATATTATCCACTACAAACTTACTTGTCCGGGGATCGAATCAGGGGCTCCATGGACCAGAAACAAGTGCTCTATACTTAGCCCCCGTGCCCCCATTGTAGGGGAATTAGAGTAGAATCAAATTATACATTCTGTTGTCAGACGGAATCCAGTGATTTCAGTTGGTTAGATTCCTTCGGACGTTTCAATTTTTATTTTGAATGTTGTGTAGCAAAATAATTTCTCTATTTTCTAGACAATTTCAACTATTTTTTTTCTATTTCAACTAGCATGTATGTAAATTTCTTTTACCTGTTTTAGAATCTCTTATTAATATTGCAAACGTTGATAATAAGTTTTAGATATACTAACTGAATTAACAAAGAATCAAACCTTAGTCCCGTTCTTAACTGCAGATGTTCTAACACTAATTAATCAATTTAATACCATACACATGAACAAATTTTACTGCAAATGAATTAGTATATTTGAAACTTATAACTACTTCTCGTTTGCCTTACGCTAACTGCAAGAGTGAATAGACAGTCTGATTACAACCTTCATTTGTATGAGCATTCAATATTGTCAATATTTTATTAATATCATACTTTCATGAAAATTATCTGGAGAATATCTTTAACAATGATGACTAATTTTGGGTACGAATGACTGCAGCTGGTACCACGTAATTTGTTATTTTTTAAATATAATATATTCTACTTATCGATGTCATCGTTATGGTTATGTGTTACTATGATTACTAAGTACTTGTTCAAGAATTTATGGATATATGCTTAGACTACAGTCATTATTCTATACGAGAATAAAACATTGGTATGTTTTAAAAATCATTTATGTGTTTGTGATTTATGGATGTGCAATCTGATAATTGAATTTTGAATTTGAAAATACATCAAATTTCTTGTTATTTATTGTCATAACCAGTTAAAGAACATATGGGTTATTTACTTGCTCACTTATTACAATCAAATTGTCATTTTACATTTGAAATGAAATGAAATCTTTGAGTTCTACGTCCTACGGTTATGCCGGTTAGGCTAAAGGAGACGGTGATGATGAGTAATGAAGGAAATGGTGGAATGAAGAAAGTGGGAGGAAACGGGAGAACCCCGAGAAAACCCACGCACACTCATTTTACATTTGAGACATAAAGAAAGAAAAAGAATAATTGCAGGAACTCTGCTATATTTAGAGGTACCATTAAGAAGTTTGCCTAATGGAACTGACAATTAACCAAGTCTTAATAATGAAAGTGGAATTCGAGCTTGTGCCTTCTTATAGTAAACAAGAATTGACAGAGAAGTAAAGTCATATCCTGTAAGCCTTAGCAACACTAACATAAAGATACTTAAATTTTCAATAATAGAAAAGATATAACATCTCTAAAACAGCAATTTTAGTGATAAATTTCTTGCTTTTTTTTAAAGCATAAAATGAATATTTCAATTTTAGCTTCTCTTTTACTTTACCGTGGGAATTAATTCATACCACTCCTCCTTCGTCCATTTTATGGTACTAATTTAATTCATGAATATTTAGTCCGCAAGTGCGTAATATTATTTTATTTCCTCCCTAAGTCATTATTATTAGGATCTAGAAAGTAGTTTTAATCAGAAATTGAACTTTTACTTATTCTTCTTCGTCTTGCTATAATAATAATAATAATAATAATAATAATAATAATAATAATAATAATAATAATAACAATAATAATAATAATAATAATAATAATAATAATTATTATTATTATTATTATTATTATTATTACACACTACTACTATAATGACATATTATCCTTAAAATTCCTGTCAGGTTTTATACTAAAGATGGATAGGTACGTGCTTAACGCTTCATAACATTCCGCATTTCTTCTTTCATTTAAAAAAATAATAAAAATACCAAACGCTTCATCTTCCCAGCATCTATATGATGAACATTCCAGTCGTTGATATCCAGGATAGTACCTTTGATTCTGAGAGAGCACTTCTTCTATGAGAAGATATAGATACACACGAAAGAAAATTAGGTGTGCAATGATGATAAAATTTGGTCATTGGCTGAAATATTTTTGAAGGATGCCTTAGTAGTTAAGTGTTTAGTAGGCCTGCTTTTTAAGTATGTGGGATTACAGAAATTTCAGATTTGTTTCAGCAGAACATAATTGTAGAGCTAGTTGAATAAGAGTAAAGTCTGACTTAGAAAATCCGAAGTTGAAAGTTGATGAGTTGACCATGAATAACTATTTTGAAAATGCGTCTCTGGTTACCCATAGGCTTTCCTGTCCTGTATCGATAAAGAGTTAATTTATTTGTAATACAAAACCTTGGTAGTGTTTTATCAACACAACACACCGGCTTCAGTCGCATGAATTTATTCTATTAAACCAAGTCATATATCCTAATTACCTCGTGGTATTGTAAATAACATCAACCGAACATAGAAGAAACATATTACCATTTAAAATCGTTCTTCGGTCTTTCGTGAGCTTGACTACAATTCGTTTAGACAAATGCCGGAAATAAAAATGTTAGAAAAATACACTTATTGGGATTATCTTTGAAGTTTTATAAAATAATTGGGTTCTAGTTCCAATTTCAAGACAAATACCGAATTTTAACGTAAGGATAAAAACTGTTCATATGAAAATTCGCAACTGCTATTATTATCTGCTTGGCAGTAAATGACAAATCTCTCTACACGATCTCTGCTTTATTTTATTAGCTCTGCTTCCCATAGATTAGTCCTCCAGCTTCTAAGGTACTTAAGATTCACTTGCGAAAGAGAATGGCAAAACAAATCTTATTAGTTTCAGTTATTCATGACTCATGGCAACCTTGCTGCAACTTTTAAAGAATAATTCTCAGTGGTTTTGTAGCAATACACAGATACCACGTATATTCTTCTATTGGCCGTAGGAACGTTATATAATATATTGCATTGGAAATGACATATTTATTACAATTCACTTCGTATATGCTGTCCATCTTTTTCATTATCACAGTCCACCGCTTTCACATTCATCTCCTTTAGCCTACAGGGCACATCATGCGCCGCAACCATTTCGTCAGCATTTTTAAGTTTATAATTTCCAGACAAATTCGACATAAATATGAAAATTAATACTATAATAATAACACATGGTACTATATGGTAATGTATGGTTAGCGAAAATACATTTGGTACAATGGTCCTGGATTTGGTTCTGGTAAGATCACAATATTTTCGGTGACCACACACCGCTCAATTGAAAGAGGCATCTGTCAAATCATCGTAACGCCTGAAACTCTATGGAGATTAATATGTATTAAAATAGTAATTCAAATGCTAGTAAAAAATATTACATATGTGAAACTCAGATCATGTGAGTTCATAATAAACAATATTGTGTTATAATAGTTCTTTTCTTTTGTGTGCTTTTTCTCCATTCCACTTTACTCATGATAATTCCCTTCCATTAATCATTCGTCTTCATTAATCAGGACATAAACATCTGATGTTAAAGTAAAAATTTCACATATTAATTTTTAACTGATTTCAGTAAGCCATAAAGAAAATTACATATTGCTATAGATGTGAACCTGTAATATAACCTGACATGTAGAATACCCAAAACGTGTATGAAGCATTTCGGTGTTATATTTTCAAGGATTTTTTCCTTAAGACACACGCCCTAGACAACTTCAATAGGTAGTTGAGGAATTAATATTGTATTGCATTGCGCGATTAAGATTCTGGAAGTCAGATTATCTTGTTCTTGGGGGGTCGCGGTGGCTCAGGGGTAGAGCGTTCACCTCTGGTGCATGGGGTCTTGGGTTCAAACCCTGCTCCCTCCAAGTGAACTTTGTGGTGGACAAACACCGTGTGCGTGGGTTTTCTCGGGGTTCTCCCGTTTCCTCCCACTTTCTTCATTCCACCATTTCATTCATTTCTCATAATCACCATCTCCTTTAGCCTAACCGGCATAACCGTGGGACGTAAAACTTAAAGATTTCATTTCATTTCATTTTCAAAAGTAAATAACATGGGGAAACAGTTTTAGTTTTTTCTACTCTAGCTTGAACAGCGCTTGCCTCTAGTGCACGAGGTCATGATTTGATTCACTGTAAGATTGCTTCAGTCACAACAAAGAAGTTTGGATCCTACTTTAAACTGAAAGCCTCATCCTATATTGCTTTGCTGATGACGAAGGACAAAAATACGTGGACGGTCTTCTTAACATCCATTAACGCACCAGAGGAGAACCACGTGACGCGGCGAAACCCAGATATGCCAAATCTGTTCATTGGAGGTTGCACCTCCCCAAAACCAACATACAGACTATGCCGTTCAATCATTGTGGAGTAGCAAGTGTAAAAACATATCATTGCAATTGAAAATTCCGCCACGTGTGAACTACGTAATATAATTCGATTTCTCCAAGCGGCTGACGAGTTTCCTGAAGTTCCAAGATCAGACAGTTCAAAACCATATTCTAGCCCCTTCACATACCAAATGATTCACGCCTTCATCATGATCGTCTTTCACCAAAAATTTCCATCCTTGGCTACTATTGTCACGTAATTTGGTAAGTCTTCTTTTAAATTTTCTGTAGCACTTGTGTACACAGCAATCACTTAAAGTTCCTGTCATCATTCGACGACGAATTGGGCTGTATTATGCCTTTCCGCCTTGATAAATCGAATTACGTCATGCAATGTACCATTGACGGAGTCTTCAATTGCACTCAATGTGATTTCATGCTTGTTATTCCACAATTATTGAACAACAAAGGCTGTCTTTTGGTATAGGGCATATGCGATCTCCAATAAACAGCTTTGACCAATCCGTGTTTCGCCCTCTCATGTTCTTCTCCGCTGTCTTAACGGAGGTTGAAAAAAATGTCCTAGTATAAATCAATTAATCATGTGCTCCATGATACACTCTGCGAGAAACACTGCTTTTATATTGCCTATCATGTATGCAAGCCAGTTTCACAAAAACCTTTTGGGTTGCATACCTTTAAGGGTCTTTTCGAGAATAAACAGGCAATTATTTTTTGAATAAATAAATACATGTAATAGGGCTTATTAATTACTTCGGGATAATATTGTTCATTACCTAGGTATCCACAGCGAAGGTAGCAGGGCAGTTGCCCTCCCTTCGAAAGAATTTCAGTTCGTCGAAACACATGTCAAAATTTATTAATTTGTTTACTCACCTATTACAGCATTTAGTACATTAACTGTAGTAAATGAAGTAATGCAATGTGAGTCAGTAACAATCTAACAATTGTTTTACTTGTAATCTTATGTGTATTAAGGTATCATGACTTCGTTTGTGTGTCGGCTGTGCTGGCGTTTTTATTCGTTAGTATATAATATCACAGTAATGAAATAATTTGTATATTTGGTCGAAACTTCCAATTCACAATCCGTAGAATAACCCACGTGGAATTTTTATGAAGTACATGGAACAGTTCTTTGTTATTAATATAAAAGTCGCAATGGCACTTCGTAGTCTCAATTTTTATGACTAATCCCTATTAATAAAATGAGTGAAAAAAAAGAAAAGAACCATTAAAACAACGTGCTTTTACATATCACGGAGGAAAGAGTATATGTTATATGATGTGTGCCACTGCAAAAACAAAATGACCACAAAAAATACTTAAGAAGAAATGCATGATAAATTATGCAGTAGTTAGCAGTAGTATATGCCTATTGATAATTTTTATAATATTTGATATAATTTTAATAATTATATTAATAAATAAAGGAATACACTGTGAGTGATCGGCTATTTTTGTGAAAACAAACACTGATGAAATCTGCTAAAACTTTGTAGAAACATTAAGAAAATCTAAATTTCAATCAGAGTATGTCTGGAAATCTTCAAATATACTCTAAATTTCTGTGATAATTCTTATATATGTTTTGATTTAAAATACTATAGTAAATTTAACAGTAGTATATTTCATCTATTTACAATTGGCCTTCTATTATTACTCCCAATAATAATATACAATATCTTCAAAATAATCATATTTATCTCGTAGTATTTATTTGTGTCATGCATCTAAATTCAGAGCTTACGTGAAACGTTACTACATTTGACTGTTTATGACTAAGCGTAGCTTATACCACTTTGATATCATGGCATTTTTTTTATTAAATTCATTACAGCCATTCTTTACTTAGTCAGGATTTGAAGTCGTGCTTTCAGATCTTTTTTTAAAAAATAAACGATTTACTTATTGATAAATTGATTTAGCTTGAGTAATTGAACAAAGGAGAACAGGCACAGCCATAGATTTTCTTCAGTCCTTTGAGACGAAAGGAGCACAAAGCAGGGCAACAGATGCCTGTGAGTACTTAGAACAACAATTGTATTAGCAAATATCCCAAATTATTTTTATTGCTTATTATTTTTATGTAATGAAACCAAAACTGTATATTGTCATAGACATGACTTACACATTAAAAAGTTTGTTTGCAGTACGTATCAAACGAAACTTTGAAGTATGGAAAATTAGTCATAAATTTTGGCAGTGACGATGGCCAAGAGGCAAGGGGTTAAGTCTACACTTTAGACATATTGCAGTATAACGTAGGTCAAGTAATATAAAAACTATCCTTTCCCGTTTTCAAAAAAAGAGCTTCCCTCTAAAACTTTCTCTGTCTCTTCGTTTTCCCTCCAAGAAATTACAGCTGGCTCATTACTCTTGTTAGGGCTTCCATTTGATAACAAAATTGATCAGATTATAGATTGTTCTACAAAATGTATAGATGTTCAACCTTTAACTATTTATTCTAAGCATTAAGCTTGTTTCTTCTGATAACTTTGGTAGCCGTTGAAGTTTTTCTCCTTAGGATTTGAAACATTGATGGGAATCTGCGTATTTTATTATGCCTAAATGTACGATTCTCCTTTCGTTTTCCTTCTGTTTCTTGAAATAAATAACATTCAATCCAAATAATACATATTTGGATAATATAACTATATTTGTAAATTAATCAGTATAAACATTCTGAGAGCAGTATTTTTCAAGGCTTTATCATATTTTTATTATAAAATTAGTTAATAATTGAAACCGTATTAAAAAAAGTATAAACTTTGCAATATAAAAAAGGAAGTCCAGATGTTCAAACTTAAATCTTTAAATTCCAACTAAATTTACGTCACTGCATTCCTCGTGGATAAACAACAGTCAATATTAATTCCTTTAAAAAAAGAAAAAGAAAAAAGAAAACAAAGGGAAAACGTCTTGAAGAAATACCAAATATTCTTTTTAAATTACCCAAGAAAAAAGTATTTATAAAACTGTTATAGAACATCTATTATTTTTCTATTTTTTATTATCTTGGAGCCACCTACCTTTACTGATCAGCTGTAAGGTTACGAAACTACGCTTTTTTTTGTTTACATCCTTTTGAGTTCTTTTTTATTCAAACCGGGGTGGGGGTAACGCCAAATCTCAGCTGGCAAGTGGGCGAGAGCGCAGGGGAAGAACGTTGCAGAGATATAACAGTACATAGGAAGGGAAGGATCTGGGGTGTTCTCAATAGGGTTAGTAGAGGAGGGGGTTTAAAGAAAAAAACTAGGAACAGGATATGAACGAAATCGATAAGAAAATAATAAAAAAAGACAGACGAAGACGTGAATGGGAAGGATATTAAGAGGACATTAGGACAACGCGACGACAGATTGAAACGAAGATTTAAAGAAAGAAAAAAAAACAGATGGGTAAAGAGTGGATTTAAGATAAAGAAAAGAAGAAATCTTTCAACGGGAAAAAAATACGACAAAGTTGAAGGAGAGAAAATACGAAAGTGCTATTCCAAGTGGGAACCATGACCATTTTTTATAAATAGCGATTAGAACGTAGATACAAACGAATTATTTTTTGTAGAATTTTTCTATAATGTAGTAGTAATATTTTAATATCTACTCTAAACATACTAAGGAATGAACTTTAACGCTTAAAACTAGTAACAAAACATGTATATAATGTAGTATACTTGGCAGAATTTTTGGATAAACGTAATTTATATAAAAGTCTAAGTTTGGTCATACAGAATTGCAAATAAACTTATGTAAATTTTATTTTCTTATGTCTTTTAAATTAAAAAAAAATAACATTAATTGACTTAACAATACATATGTGTTCTTGCTCACAAATAGCCAATTTGTGTAGTAATCAACTAAAAGTAAGACTTTTGTTTAATGTACTACTTACGTGTATGCTTTGGAAAGCTCTTGAATATGGTGAGTATAAATGCCTTTAACATTGGATATCAAGGTTCAATTCCCGAGTTATATTAATGGGATAATCTATCCCCACATTAAGCTGTCCACGTCTCAAATAGCTTCGCAGCTAGAAAGAGACGTTAAATTCCAAATCAACCAACTAGGTGAATTATAAATACAAATTAAGGGTGAAAGAGTTGAGTATCGAGGGTAGTAGGAAAAAAGCGAATGACCCCAAATGAAACTAAGAAAAAAATACGATCGTATCTGCAAGTTTCATTGCGTGAAATCATACCCAAAATCCTTCTCATCGGATATGGGAGTTACAGTATATTGCTGAATTCTTTGTAGAGTAACCGTGTGGTGCAGGTCTAAGATAATAGTGATGAGTGAAATTTGACAGGTTGAAAATTATATAATTGAATTTAATCCTAAAATGAGAAAGATTCTAAACATCACGTACTACCACATATGTGATAGCGTTTCCACATCACCAGAGAGATGCTGTGATGTCCTGTTTGTTAATTTTGGTGCTGCTGCTAAATCACATAGTGTTAAAGTAGCATGTAGTTATAAAATATGACAACTGATACTGAATTTTATCTGTTTTTAACAATTACATAGAAACTAGATAAGTTTATAGGTAAATGTAGTAGACTCATTGGCTACTCTTTATCAAATTCTTTCTGTGTATCACATAATTACTAAGTAATCCACAAAGGTAAACTTATTTAATCAACTGTCTCTACACGCAGCTTCTCAAAATAGATTTCTAATTTTGCAATTAACAGACAGGTCATGAAATTAGAAACGAGCAGTGGGGGAACTTATTTCGAATATGAAGTTTGTTTTACGATAGTTTTACGTTTGTGCTTTTATAGGCGGACACATTCTAAATTCTAAGCTTTATGGATTCACAATTTACATATTATTTATAAAAGGTATTCCAAAAATGTTCCGCCTGATTTTGATTCTAGAAATAAAAAGCAATAACATAAAGTAAAATTACGAAGATAATCACGAGTAGTTCAAATTAGAAGCAACAAACAATCTATCTCCGACGCAGGGAAGACAAAACGGTGGATTCCACAGAGGTAGAGCTCAGCGGAATGGGAACCAAAGAAATTGTCCAACGTGTGGATCCTTTCACCAAGGATTCGGAAAACATTGTCCACGCGGAGGATTGACGAACAAATCGAACAAATGGTAATCCGACTAGGTAATATCTGGGTAATATAGGAAACACATTAGAGTTTCCGAATAATGTTTTATAATGATGTCACGGATCATCTTCGAGTTGTCCTAAATTAGAATAATATTTCTGCTATTGAAGTCCCTATGTTGTCATTCCGTATCTGGTCCCACCCACTTGTTTACCGTGTTGATTTGGGAGCACATGGATTTAATACTGTATTGTAATTCAGCAAAAAACAATGAACTTCCGCAATCATGTACGACTGTACAGCATGTATGTGTGTGTTCTCTAAATTCTTGAGTTCTTGTTAATATATTGGTGTTATTTTTGTTTATGTTAAGTTACTTGTCACACCTTTATCTTTCTACTGAAAAAAAGACTTTGTTTAAAAAATGTATATTGTTGTGCAGTAGAGAATACTGTATGGCTTTGTTTTCTAGATGTAGCAACAACGAAATGCTTTCAAGGACATGGAGTTATGAGCAGCCAACGATAGGTGTAACCTGATTTAGGGTAGTATACGTAATACATCGGAGGACGGTTCATACAGCGACACGGCTTTAACAAGCATTGCATTGATCGTCTGATCATGTGAGAGAAGTTCGCGATGCAGTAGTCTGCCAGAGATACAAAGCACAAGTTTCTGTTGATGTAATGTGCTTTCGGTTGAGCGGACTGAGTTCACATAGTGTCAACCAGTTACAAATGCGACGTGAAGTATCGTAAATAACTCAATTCACATTTTTTGGCGATGCTTTGTCCAGAAACGGCTCCTATCTCTGATGAAACAACAAAGAAATACAAAATTTACTTATGCGGCTTTCTGACTTGACGTCAACTCATGTACGACCCTCAACAATTCCCAGACTAGTGGGAGGTTGACATATAGTTTCTGCACTGAAATCGAATGCTTCTAAAATTCATTACATGTTAGGTCCCATTATCAGCCTGAATATTCATTTTGAGTGTCTCTTTGTTTATGGGTTGTTGACGTTCCGTACATGATGTGTCTTGGAGGATACTGTGACGTTTTAATTTGTTAAACTACCTTGTTTCTCCACTTATTTACCAGATCCCTACCGATGTCTGATACACATTCTTTTACGTTTCCTTAGCATCTGTTACCAGTTGAAACTCATATAAAGTATTCAGACCACAGAACACTATTCGAAGTTCCTTTTTCAAGTTTCTCTCGCTGATGTTCAATTAGCTGTAGCGTCTACAACTAAAAAGTTGCAAGAGGAAACACTCAATAACACGTTTTCTTTCTCATTATTTATTAGAATCAGTCAACGAAGAATAATGTTAATCATAGTATATACGTCCGTCCGTCCGTATATAGTCCGTTACTCCACATGATACCCTTTGAACGAAAGCGAACTTTGAATTCCGTTTTCTGCAATAGATAACTATAGTAATTATCTCAGTCAAATCTGCTAACGGACTCGATCTGTTAACATCTTAATGGGCAAGTGTGACTTAAGTCCGCCCGCTGCTCCACATGATATTTCTTAAAAGAGAGGGATTCTTTTTGCATTCCTTCTATTGCAATGAATAGAGTGATTATCTCGGTTGAGTTTGTTAATGGTATCTATTCATTAACGTCTTCACGGGTAATGGGGACTTTAACTATCTATGTCGCATTTTCTACTATTGAAACAAAGTTAGTAGTAGTTACACATTATGCTGTTAGATGGCAGCAAAATTCCACCAGTGATTGACATCTACCTGACAAAGTTAAAACTTCTAGTGGGTGATCTTCTTTATTGTTTACCAGAGTTTATTATTATTTCTTTATACGTCGAAACAAACGGCGTAGGAAATGCGTGTAGTGCCATTACGTGGAAGTCGACATATAATAATAATAATAATAATAATAATAATAATAATAATAATAATAATAATAATAATAATAATAATAATAATAATAATAATAATAATAATAATAATAATAATCACCATCATCATCATCATCATCATCATCGAAAGTTAATGTTCTCGTTTCAAAGCAGGTAGACTCGCATTCAAGTCCAACTGTCAGTTGTCATTTCAGCCGTTTCTCTGCGGTCTTTCCTACTCCTAACAATCGCATATTGTGATAATATCTTTATATACTTATGTATTACTTCCTTCCAAAATTCTTTCTCAGTTTCATGGTAATTTTGCCAATCTAATTTAAGTTTCATAGTAATTGCACCTGTAATTTTGTTAACAAAGAAATACAGTGTAACCTCATTTAATGGGTATCACCCAATAAGTGACACCTTCATAATACGGATAGTTTTTGACCCGACAATAGAATGTATTAGTAACAAAACGGTTGTTCTTTGAATGGAGAACAATTTGCAATCTGTAACACAATTGAGTAGTGTGGGTTGCCTAGCTTGAAAGGCTTCTGACTCCAAATTGCCTCCTCGAATCTGAAATTTAAAAACGGACTTTGTACGCGATTAAATCTGGTGAATTTCTGTGTACAAAAGCAGGTGGCTCTTGATGGCTTCTTTTTATACGATGATGACACCCATACATACACACATATTCTCTTATATATTAGTAAGAAAGGGTTACGGAATAGAATCGTCCCTTTACGAATATTCTCAGGGACGGATATAGACAGTCGTTTTCACCCAAAACGTTTTAGTATCCTCTTCATAACGAACAGAAACTCTTGTAAGTCCATACGTATTTATCAGAAAAAATACTTTCTGCAATTTGAGAAGGCTGTGATACATTACTATGGACAAAACATTCCTTCCCAAAAAGTGTCTTTGACATAAGTCAATGAATGACGTGGTGAGCCATCATACAGAACATTTGTAAGCTTCACTTAAAGTTGCTTGTTCTTGTCGAGAAATTTTTACGTTTAATGTAGCAAGTATGTAAGTTAAAAGATTTTTAAAGAGAGATGACATCTACTTAAGAAAATTACCACATACCGCAGTATATTTTGCAGTAAAATTACATTTCCCAGCGATATTTGGTGATATTTTTGTTGTCTACAGAATGGGATTCCCCAGTAAGCCCCTAGTAATTTGGACATTGAGTAAACTAATTCGATATCAGCTTATATTTTCAATTATGAGTGCATTGAAATATTATTGAATGAGTTGTAAGCACTCTAAATTTATGTAACTTTTCTGTAACAAACATTTCTTATTTGTGGACAAGTAATCATGTCCCATTGGTTTCTGTTACTCAAAGGCCTTATTGTATTTTTCGTTGAGCAGCTTGTCAATTAGGTCTTTCATGTCTAGGACTTCTACCTAAACCTAAATCGACTAAATCTCGAATTCGATTTTCCTGATCATTACAATATTTCTCTTTACTCATATATTGATATCACGCTCTCATTACGAAGTCCCACGACCCAAGTAAGAAAAGAAAGAGGGGATAAACAGAAAATGAAGTGGCACAAAGTGATAAATTTCAGTGCAATTTCTTCAATAGCACGTTACTAAATTTGTTTTTAGTTATTAACAACTAAATCTTCTGAAAAATAAGACATCAGGGTAATTTACGTGTAAATTTTGCGTTGTCTTATTTATATGACACTCTTTGTCAACATAATACAGAGAAGAGTTTTTAATTCGAAACTGAAGGGGTCACGAAAAAAAAATCCGAACTATCAAAAAATATGCATTCCTAAACACGACTACTGTACTTATATAGAAAAAAGTAATATACAGTAGATTTTACCTTTAACGAAGCATACGATACCGCAAATTAACAAACGACATTTACTCGTATATAAAATAAGCCATACTTACAACAGAAAAGTACAGCACTACAAACACTGAATTAACACATAAACCCGTACACAAGCAATAATAGTAATTATTTGTTTGCAGTTGAAGAAGATCGTTCGTTTGGTTTGAACTCATTCGTTTCAAACCACCAACAAATCCGTCAATTCTACATATTGCATGTAATACATTACGAGTAACATTTACTTCACATTCAATAGATCATCTTGAGAATAGATCACCACATTCAAAATTTCAACAATTCATAAACTTTAGATTAGATTGGCACAGGCTATTTCTTTACTTCATCGCCGATCTCGTTATTATCATCTTCTACGTCGTTAGATAGATGGTGTTTTTGTGTCACTCTTCCCTACGGGCTGCCTCTGGATAACGAAAAACCAACTGTAACGGCACTCTTCTGTTCGCAATCTGTCCAATACTAAAAATTCTTGTACTCTGCTACTTCAAATTATCCAAACAGGATGTTCAAGTATTTGATTTACCCACGATTTTTCATTTTTTCCAATACAATTTTGAAGGGGAATATACTTCTGTTTGAATTAATATTTTTTTCCTAATTACTCGAGTTCGAGTTGAATTGATTTTGAGTTAACCGTCCCGTTTAGCAACGAGGCTATATGAGACGTGGACCTACTGATTAACGTGAAATCCGAACTACATGTGCTCCCGCCGGTAATCGAACCCGGGTCTGCCACGCCAAAAGTGCGTACGCTAACCGCTTAGTCACTAAGGAGATCACTTATTCGAGTTCGAATTAACGATAGTCTGCTAGTACTATATAACTGTAGAGTTTTATTATTATTATTATTATTATTATTATTATTATTATTATTATTATTATTATTATTATTATTACTATTATTATTATTATTATTCAAAATGTGCCAATGTTAGTGTAACATCCCGCGATTGTGGTGTATAGGCTAGAGAAGACGGTTTACAAATTGAAATAGATCATAATCGGTAGAGTGAGGAAAATTTGTGGGAAGAACCATATGGATTATTGTGCATCACAAATTCAGATGCCCTGAAATTGAACCAGGAATCCTTGAAAGATGAGAATTGTACTAAGAAATCAGAGTATCTCTTCCAGAAAATAGCTTTAACTAAGCTATGTAATTGGTACTTAACAGTGTTCAATATCAGAAACAGGACCAGTGACAGTAGAGGTGTACGCCGGTGAAGCTCCGACCGTTTTCTAATTTTAATGTAAGAACTTTCTAAGCCATTCAATTATTGTCGAGTAGCAAGCATGAAAACATATCGAATACAATCGATTGGATTTGAATTTAGCTTGCCGTTCAGCAGCAATGCTACGTGAGACGTGGACCTACAGCTTGACATGGGATACGAACTACATGGGCTCCCGCCGAGAATCGAACGTGAGTCTCCCACACTAAAGGTGCGTACGTTAACCACATAGCCACGAGGCAAGTCTCGAGTCTGCCAAGTAATCTGATATAATTGGATTTGTCCAGGCGGCTGACGAGTTCTCTGAAATTTCAAGATCAGACAGTTCAGATATCATAATCTATGCATTTCACGAACCACATGATCCACGTGTTCATCAAAGTTATCTGCCACCATACACTTCCACCTTTGGCTACATTCATTGTGTAGGACTAAGTCTTTAAGTTCTTTAAACTCTCTGCAACACTCGAGCACACAGTCATCACTTCCCGCGTAACCCTTACTCATTCAAAGGTGAATTACAGTTGTATTATGACTTTCTGTGTGAAGAAATCGAATTACATTGCACAGTTTAGAATTGGATGGCGCTTTGGTTGTATTTGATATGTTCCCACTTTCGCTGCTCCACAACGATTGAACGACAGTATATCTTTTAGGTGAGGAATGAACAATTCTGTCTTATTTCTGTTTCATCCTCTCAAATGGTTTTTTCTTGTGGTTTGACGGAGGTTGAAAAAATAGACCACGTATATACAGTATATATACACAATGTATATACAGTGTGTTTTAAGAATATCCAAACTTACATAACAAATTAAAGAAGAAAGGTAGAATTATTTCAGTTCCTGACCAATCAACGTGTAATAATATAAAAGAGTTGTAATTCAAAATGCAGTATTACATTAAAAGTAGCTATTTAAGGTGTACTCATAGATCTATTATTAGTTAGGAGACATTACTTTCACATAATAGCCTACCGGTACTTCTTATTCTATTGAGTAAGATTTTCATAAATGTAATTAACTAATAACTATGTCAATATGCAAGTTTTCCCTACAGCAGTTTTCGTGGAACACTCATTGGAAAACTTTCTTAAGTAGAATATAATTTTACAGTGATTTCTTTTTATTTCTATCTAGATATCTGGTTATTATATAGGATGAGTCAATCTGAGGAAAAATATCTTGCTTATTTAATTACGAGTATTAGCTGAAGTGTCTGTTCTTCGTACGGAAAGGATAAAATGTAATCCATTTAGATCTTGAAATTTGAATATCATAGACATTGTACACCTTTCCCTGAATACACTGAAATACTTGTTTGGTTATTTTTAATGAAGATATTGTGTACTGAATTTCACATCTCCAACATAAACAAATCCCCACACTGAGCACTTCTTGATTAAAGATAGAGAAATATGAATACTATAAAAATTCTCTTTTTTCCCTCATAAAAACGGAAGTATCGAAACCTCTGAAACATGTATCATTTTATATATAATTAAGAGTTGATATTCCGAATTTCACATCAATTTTAGCGAATCATCATATTTGTCACTTACTGAATAATAATAAAAAGGAAATAATATAGAAATTTCTCCCTTTAGGAACAGATCTTTCGGAAGCAAAAAAAAAAAAAAAAAAAAAAAAAAAACCTCCTATTCTCTTATTTTTAAGAGGGAGTCTAAATACTGAATTTTACACCTTCAACTTAAATAATCTTCAAACTAGGCACTTTCTCAATAAAGAAAGGTAAGTTTGAACATTATAAAAATGAATTTTCGATTAGGATCTGAATTTTCTATGACAAAACATGTGTTTCGTTATTATTAGTTATCTATTTGTCGAATTTTACACCACCAACTTGGACGATTTCTCACATTGTGCACTTTTTGAATGAAGGAAGAGAAATTTGACTATTATAGAATGTTCCTTCTTATGAGCGGAATTTTTGAAAACGCTGAAACATGTATCTCCTTATTTTTAATAAATGGTTTATATCCTGTTTTATCTCATCTAACTTTAAAGATTGCTGAGATATGTTTTTATTGTCAACGCAACAGGCTATATAGCTCAATTACAGTGGTGAAAATTACATAATTACATGTTCATAACTCTTGATAACGGCATTTCTAAATTTCTTAGGCGACCTATCTCAGATATCCAATTCATTGTTATTTGAACATATTCTATTATACAAAGCTGTTGTTCTTGTTGTTCTCCAGATTGATGATTTCATCATTATATTAGTTCTGAATTTTTTACAGTAATATAGGCCAGTGTTTTTAAGTGTTTTTAATGAAGGAACATGAAAATTCAATGCGGAAACTAAGTCAGGACAGTCCAAGATATTTTGAGCTACTTTCTGAATGAATAATAAATCAATCATATGACGTCTTTGTTCTAGTGTTGGAAGATTAAAGTTCTAAGAATGGTTTTATAGCTGTCGTAAATAAGATAAATGTGAGTTTCTTTGTAGATTAGAAATTTTAAAAATTGTTCCTATATTCTTTCTAATTGCTTACGATTTTTAAAGTGAATCGGATTCCAAATAGTAGAAGCATACTCTAACTTTGAGCGAACATATGCATTGTACAACTTCCGTAATGTTGAACAGTTCTTAAATTATTTTAGCAATCCTTGGCAAAAATTTAATAAGTGTTTGAAACTTTTCTTATATCATACTTCATGATAAAATGAGCATTTTGTCCAAATTTCACGTCTCTGCCTGCAATAGTGTGACCTGAGCTATGATAAGTAAGTCACTTCTACTTTATTTTAATCACCAGTTTTCGTCAAGCTATCAAATCAAACATTTATTTCTATTATCTCCAACTGTTGTTCCTTGCTATTTCCAAATATTTTCCCACAATTCCCAAAACACAATAATAGAAATTCTTCAGTTTCCTCCTTATTTTGACATTATGCTGATTGCGTTCTTTTTCTGTTTCCCGTTTGTTATTCTTAAGAGGGAATGTGTGTAGGTTCACATGTTACGCGAAAACGACTTTTGTGTCAAAACCTGTTGAACAGGTCACATGTGAAACAGCCAACGAACCTTTTGCCTACAAGAAAATCCTGTTTTCTTCAAAATCTTAAAATTATATCTACTTAATAATGATACCTTAATAATGATTCCAGTCGTCTTATGTCTCCATGTAGACTATATTTTTAACACATATTCAAGTGAATTTATATCTTCAATAATGAAAAGAATTAGAGTGCCACAATAATCATTAACTACCCAAAGTGATATAACTTGTCTATATTTCAGATTTTTCTTGTTCTAATGCATAATAATAATAATAATAATAATAATAATAATAATAATAATAATAATAATAATAATAATAATAATAATAATAATAATAATAATAATAATAATAATAAATACATAGCCACACAAAAAGTAATCGTTCTGTGCATCGGAACACAGGGTATGGATCCTAGGTATTTTGTTACATAGAATCCAAATTTGGAAAGCTCAGAAGCTCAGGATGATCGATCGTGTAAATCAGTGCATTTTTTAAGAAATTGCTGCTGGGTATCCAGGCAGAAAAGGGCCCTTCACACACATGTCAGAGTTCTTAAAGTGCATTTTTGTATAATGTACACTTTTGAAATAATGACATACAAAATAACGTATTTATCAGACTTCTGCTAACCGTTTCATTTCCGATTCAACGCATCGCAATCAATACAGGAGCATTGTATGTAACCCTACTTTTCCTATGAAAATAGAATGCATGCGGTGTATTGCAGATTTCGGTATTAGATACTATTAGTACAGTTCATTAATTATGTAACGCTACAGAGCATGAGGAAGGTTTACAATTTGTTACGCTTTGTGACATAAGAGACTCTTTTTAACAATTTAACTGTCACAAACTTTCAATCATTTTGTGGCATCTCACTGATCGTAAAATTACCAAAGAAAAGGGAAAAAAACTGGCAATATTTAAGAAAAACTCGCGCTGAAGAAAAAACGGAAAAATGGACAGTGATTATAATCTGAGTATTAGAGATTCTAACATCTGGGTATAAGGGGAAAAAGAAGATGGGCACGAAGATAACCAGCGACAGATTTAGAAAAAAAATTAGTAGGGGCTTCTCTTTAGGAATACTTTGTGTTTAGAAATTTTTAATTTCAAGTTGAGGGGCTTGAAGGTTATGAGTAACATTTGATTCGTTTTCTATAGAAATCCTAAAATTTTGGAGGGGCTCAGTCCTTTCCCCGGCGTAAATCCGCCACTGAAGGTAACTGTGCAACAAATTGGGTAAATAAAGGTTAAAAATGACGCTTTGTACTTAATGGACAATCCCTTACTTTCTTATAAGTTTGTGCCATCTATTAATTGCGTCAGAAAAAATGCGTGAACAAATATCAGTTACCGATAATGCCCATAACAGACACGAAATGTTTGATTGCCAGGAGATGTTAGGCCAGGATAAAACAGATTAGGTTAAAGAAAATAATCTTTGAGAAGACTGGAATTCGGCGATAATGAGAATTGGGAATTTCTGGAAAGCGAACCAATACGAATGCAAGAGCGTAGCTCAGGAATAGCTGAAAGTTAGCCTCAACAGGCTTCTAAAATAACAACTTCAAAATTATGTATGCACTCAATATGACCCAACCTAAGCAAAAAATCAAAATTGCTTTATCAAAGTTTATAGCCTAATATGCGTCGCATCAAATGAATATCAACAATATAGAGCATAGTAGATCGGTGTGATGGTAAGATGTGTGAAACAATCACGTTACGGTAAAGAATAAAAGACAATCTGACTTTAAAGGAAAAATTGTCTGTGATCGACTCTTCTCAATAAAACGGAAATAGATGCTAAGAAATCCAATATACAATTGTCTCCAGAAAACATACAAGCAACAAAGCAAAACAAACATGGTAAGCCTAACTAATTCAGTCGCTCTACTTCCTCCCTCCTCTTCAATACTTGACAATAACCTCCTCTTCAATAGACAGGTTAACTTAGCTTCAAATACGTTGAAACACGTGGGATTACCTTATAGATAGACGACGATCCTGGATTTGACTTCACGTAGCTACATTAATCATTTGGTATGAGAGATTTTCACTAAAAAGCCATCGGCGTCGGCACTAAATCAGCAGCTCCTTCTTGCTCTACATATTGCCGATTTTGATCTAAGTGGCTATCGTCACAACGCAAAGTGTTCCCCAAAAGTGTTGTAAATGTTCTATTCTCAATATTTTATCAGAAATAATGAGTCTTAATTGTAACGAACCAAAAGAGTATTGTAAGCTAAGGATAAGTGAATATTCCATTTCATAAAAATTAAATATCCAAATAGCAAGTTGTTTTCTTCTGTTATTTTCTCTCAGAGACCATACAAAAGGTGTATGATCCAAACGTCATTTGGATCGTTACTGATGTGAGTTCGGCTTCACCCTTTCTGTCTCTTTAGTCGGTCCATTAACTTTCTCTGTATTAGAGTAGAATGAAAGTGCTAGCATCTCGAGGTACACAAATGAGTACGTGAAACGAAGGAAAGAGGAATAGCTGAAATTTCAAGAATGAAGCGCTCCAATTTTATACCTATCCACAGAATACAAGCTAAAACATGTAGTCACATAACTAAAGTATATTGAAGTAATTTTAAATTTACAGTAAGTCAAATAATTTATTGTTCAAGTATTCTTCCAGTAATTTAAAGATTTATGAAGTGCACTGTGGATCCAAACTGCTGGGCCTGGGTATCCAAGTGCTGGGACTGGGTATCCATTTGGATACAAAAAGGTAGCTTAAAAAATGCCCTGGACTGTAAATGTTTTGTTATGGGCCAAAAACTTGAGCGATTTTGGATAGGGAGGATACACGTAACACAGCTATAAAAAAAGAAGTTTTGTTCAGTGGATTCCAGGGTATGGATTCGATGGCTTTTGTTACACAGAACCCAAATTTCGAAATCCCCTAAACGATTGACCGTGGCAAGTGGACCCCAGAGTATAGATTCGATGCATTCCTGCTACACAGAATCAAAATTTTGAAACCCTAGGATGATTGATCGTGTCAATTTTGTTTTATGGGCAAAAAACATGTCCTCGCCACGTTTTTGTATTGGCTGTTACGTGTATCCTCCCTATCCAAAATTGATCAAGTTTTTCGCCCATATAAAAAATTTACACGGTCAATTGTCCTGGGGTTTCGAAATTTGGATTCTGTGTAACAAAATACATCGAATCCATACTCTGGGGCCCTCTGCACTCAACTTTTATTTTTTGTGTGTTATGTTATTATTATTATTATTATTATTATTATTATTATTATTATTAGTAGTAGTAGTAGTAGTAGTAGTAGTAGTAGTAGTAGTAGTAGTAGTAGTTGGTGTTTCTTCTCTTGTCCCCATTCTTGTCTTGAAAACGAGACGAGAGATTTCTTTTTTTTTAATTTAAGATGAAACGAGAAATATGACAATTCTTGTCTCGTTCCCGATATGAAAATCGAGACTAAACGAGAAACTGCACGACTCTTGTAAGCAACTATTTCAGCCAAGTCTTAAATCTCAAACACTATTTTAGTGTTAAATAATTCATATATAGAAATTATAAATTGAAAAGTGATTGTACGAACAGAAAAAAATGAAATGAAATCTTTGAGTTTTACGTCCCACGGTTGTGCCGGTTAGGCTAAAGGAGACGGTGATGATGAATAATGAATGAAATGGTGGAATGAAGAAAGTGGGAGGAAACGGGAGAACCCCGAGAAAACCCACGCACACGGTGTTTGTCCACCACAAAGTTCACTTGGCGGGGGCTGGGAATTGTACGAACAGAATGAAGAGCATTTATCAAATGTTCAAAGATACACAAATTATTACACAACATACTTCAATATCACACCCACCGTAATCCTTTTGTGAAGCAGAAGGATTCTGATAACTTCTAAATGAAATTAAAAAGAAAAACAAGGCATAAGCTTTGCACATAAATTTACAAAACGAGATGAGACGAGAAAAAGCTTTTCCAGAATCGAGACGAGACGAGATTTATAGAAATTTACCAGACAAGACAAGAAAACCAATCTCTCTAGACGTTTTCTCGTCTCATGGGCAACACCACTGCCGCTAGTAGTAGTAGTAATAGTAGTAGTATTTAGTAACAGTGGTAGTAGTAGTAAGGTTTCACAACAATATTGTGTTGTAGTGGACAGATGATTCAGACGGTTTCACTTACATATCGGGTCTCATAATTACCAAGGTATTATTTAAAGTTTGTAAATCAATCCGATACTTCTTAGTTCAATTTACTCCTTCGTCGTCCTGTGGTACTCCTTAAAAATTTGCTGTTTATTCAAGTTCAACCCAGGATTAACTCTTGGTTACAGTAACCTTAATTTTAATATTGAACAACCAAAAATATATGTGTATTTCAGTACCAAAATTAACGGATTGTAAGTCCTTGTTGTTCTATTTCACAATATTCTGTAGCCACAAATTGAAGGTATCATCAGAGAGACTGCAGATAATGTTAGGCAGCGTTTAAAATTTGAAAATATTGGGTTATTTCGTGCTTAAAACATGTGGTCAATTTTCTTAAAATTGCACATTCTGCGTTTAATTATACTACAATTAATTGATTTGTAGTGTTATACTATAGCTAGTAGTACTTTCCATTTGGTGGTATATGGACCTCTAGGGACTCTTAGAACAAATTTAGAGGGTCCTTGACATTATTTACATATTATAATTATTAAAATAAATTAAATTAAGAAAAAATTTGCGAAACCACACATTATAAGCTATTTGAGAATATAGGCAAAAGAATGTTGCGACGTTAGCAATCTATTGCTAAAAATAGAAGCAAACTGTAAATGAAAATCTACATTTTCCGCAAGTAAGCCATCTATCCCTCTAATATGTGCCTAAGTTGAGAAATTCTTTTTTTCTGAGAAAAATAAGTGTGTCAACCTTCACGCCAATGCGACAAACTTAGTAACTATTTCGAATATCGAGGATTAATCTGTTGTGACTTTGTCTTAATACAGGATCGTTACTCGTTATATTTGCAACCTGTTTGTCCTATTGCATTTATTATACAGGTAATTGTTTGTTACGTCTTTTAAAATGCAGACATGGTCAAAGGCTAGTTCTTTGAAATGACGAAGTGGTACTGCAGCGGAAACACAAGATTCTGAACTAGCGTCTATTTTTGTTGAATCGGAATGCAATACTATTCCTAGTGCCAGAACTTCGAATTCTATTACACTTAAAATACAGAAAAACTTCTAAAATACGGAAGTACAGCAATGATTATCTCAGGGATGGTTTCTTAAAGCTAAATTAGGAGAGTTTGAGAAAGTCGAAAAATTATACACAAACGCTTTGGTGAAATTGCTCTAAAGAATGTGACTTTTTTTTTATGAAGTTATAAAATCACTCCCAAAACAAGAATTTCTGATACCAAGCAAGGAAATGATTTTACGTAGACCTTACCTATGTGGTTTTCTGCAAGCTTGTACTTGGCGAGTTGATGTCTAGTGAAATAAGCAAAGTGACCCCATTAAATAACACAGTGAAACGAAGAATATGTGACATGCCTGCTGATATAAAAAGTCTCATTTCAAGAGTACAGTCTTGCAACATATTTTCCATTGCAGGTTAGTAATAGTACTGACAGCAATTTTCATATGCTACTTATGTGAAGGCAAAATATACGTAAACGCTTTCTTCTTTTCAGGTGAATTTCTACAGGGTACAGTAGAGTGCACTTTTAAGGACTTGAATGTCTTTTTTCAGGTCAATTCTATTTCGTAAGAGATATTAGTAGACCTGAATACAGATGGTGTGTGTGCTATGTGAGTCATAAAAAGTGGTCTTACACAGGGGCGTCATTTAGAGGGGGCAGGGAGGGGCAATTGCTCCCCGCTGAGTTTGAGATTTATATAAATTTTATCAATAGAATAGTAGTGACTTAGTGAAAAACGCGAAATTTTACTTATATCAAGGGGTCTTGCCCCCTTCCCAAGCAAAATCTGAAATGGCACTCCTGGTCTTACACAGCCTAGACAGTCTAGTCCATAAGTTCCTGGACTACCACTTTTCTACCAACACTATTTGTGGAACAACAATTTAATTACGTGCTCTAGGTCTATTTAACAAGGCTGCAAATTGGCATTGGTGTAGTTGCAGTAGTTTAGAAGATAACATGTGTGGTTCACATCCTGTTGATAGTCTAAGTGTGAAATAAATGAGAAGGACGAACCACAGGTAACGATGTCTGAAACACACACTAAAAATGATTCAGAAACATGATTAAACAGCATTACGCCAAACTACCGTTTTTGAGTGGCACAAACGGTTTCGAGAGGGTAGGAGTGAGTGAAGGATGACGAGTGCAGTGGTAGGCCCAAAACAACCTGAATCCATGACAACATCACCGTCATCATCAAAATGTTCAAAGAAGATCGGAAAGTTACGTCTCGGTTAATAGCATATACATATAATCAACATACCGAAAACTGTGATTTTACAAATTTTATCCGAAAACTCGAGAAAACAGAAAGTGTGCGCAAGATTTGTTCCGCAGTTTCTGGCTCAAAAATAAATCATAACCTTGCACCATTCCCCTTGCTCTCCAGACTTGTCTCTGTCTGATTACGAGTATTTTCTGTTCCCAAGATGAAGTTGCAACTAAAGGGTGAAAAATTCCATACCATCAAAGAGATTCAAAAAGCTGAACAACCAACTGAACACAATTCCCGCAGAAATTTTCCAAGGCCATGAAATGCTGGAAATCCATGCTCAGCAATGTATTGCTTCAAGTCGAGCCAATTTTTAATAGACAATCTTAAAATATGATACAAGCCGCCTTGTTTTTCTTTCCAATTGCCCTAGTCCGGGAACTTATGGGCCACAATGCGTATTTCTCGAGTCAAGAATGTGACACTTAGTATGAAATGGAACTACTGCAGTATTCAATGAAGAGTTTTTGCTTTAATGAAGATGCTAGAATCATTAACGGAAGTTCTTGATTAAGTAATTGAAAGTATAAATTTTATTAAATTCAACCCTTGAATTTCAGAATCTTTTCGAAATTATGTAAAGAAATTGTAAGGCAATATACGCAATTACTTTTGCGTACAGAAATGTTATCCAAAGGAGACAAATTTGTAGAAATCTTTTGAGTTCAGTGATGAAGTACAACTATTTCTGAGAGATACTAAATTTCTATGTGATCAGTTGAATAACTTCTCTTGGTTCTACATGGCAGCCTACTTAGCATATATATTTGCCTATTTAAACACTCAAAATGAGTCTTCAAGGTAGTGATATGAATATTTTGACGTTGGAGAAAGAATTTTAGCAGCAGTTACAAAAATACAGACAAGCTGAAGATGATAGTCTCACAAGGGACCATTCTTTTTCATGTTTCCTTTTTTTCTTTTCTTTCTTTATTTCTTTTCTTTCTTTCTTTCTTTCTTTTATTTTCTTTTTTTTTTTTTTTGACAATTCGATTTCTGAAAATGCTTGCTATCATTGGATGCAGCACCCAAAGAAACCAAGAAAAACAAGATTTTAGCTGCAGACCGTAAACAGGGCCGGAGATAAAGGGGTCCAAAGTTATAATACAGAACACTAAAGTGAATTAATTTTGAAACGAGTAGAGGAATTGAGATCAAATTTGAGGTGTGAGTATCGAGTTTGAAGTTCTGCGGAATAAGTATATTGCGCATCATGTCGGCCATCTTAAAAGTCGCTATATTGGAGTTATCGAAAATAAAGAAACGGGAAGGAAATCCATCAGGAACTATTCCTCATTCCTGATGGTTGTATGCCACTTATACAGCCACTGGATATATTCTTCTTCCGTCCGTATAAGAACTTTGTAAAATACATAACCAACACCATTTTCATGTCTTTGGACTTTAAAATCTGGTAACGAGACAACTTTAACCTGCAATCATTCATCCACTTCCAGTTCACAGCCCCAAGGTTCCAAGACACGATAAGATATGCATTTTACAAAACTGGATATCTTCAAGACGCACCTGAATCATTTCGGACTCCTGTCGACTACTGCTTCAACTTCAATACTGGTGAAAACTGTGATGAGCCTGATTGTTTACCTTTATCGTTCTTCAGATGTGCTCACTGTTGTTCCCACTTTTATATTAACCACACAATCATTCTAAAGGTACACAACAGATGCAACTAAACGTGCATAAGATTTTTTGTCAACTCAAGATTAGTCCTGCTTACTTCTGAACTTTAGACACCTTAATGTTTTATATCGGTTGCTCCCATGCACCTTTCTAGAATACACTAACAACATAATAGTTTCTTATCAACTGTAATAAAATAATTGTAGAACTGTTCTCAAGCACTATTTTGATCTTGGTTTACGTTGAATCGACTGAAATAGCAGAAGACACTACCATTAATTTCACCTGTACAAAATTGCCATAATCCGTAACTACTCAACATATAAGGGTTGGTAAAAACTAACTTCATATTTGAATTTCTGGAAGCAAGCTAGCCTAACTTGATATGCCACATGATTCCCTTCCCGTTTCTTTATTTTCGATAACTCCAATATGGCGACTTTTAAGATGGCCGACATGATGCGCAATATACCTATTCCGAAGTCCTTCACTGTACGTATATCGTATAATTGTAACATACACAAAAGCTGGTAATTTAATACTTGCTAATATTGCTACCTACATCTCAACTACTACGCAGATACCAAATCTGCAAGTTGTGGTGTCAATAATTTGCCTTAAAAATAAAAGGAGTCTCACAACTCTGAAATAATTGGGAATCAATGCCCTAGATTTCTATTACTTTTAAAATGGTTACTGCTTTTTCATGCAAAAGACTTGGGTTCGATCTTTGGAAGGAATGCGTATAGTTTGAATTTCACTTAAACTGAAAATTTCAAGTAGAACTTAACAACTGCAAAAATACAAATAAAGTCTGGTAGAGCTGAAAAAGCAACAAGGAAGAACAATACCTGAAGGACTATTTAACCAATCAACTACAACGGAGATTATTGCGAAGCGATAACATTAATCGTTTTATTCGCTATTGTTAAATTTATATTGTTTGTAATGATATGTCGATTATTAAGTTTTCAATTATTGATCGTAATTGAGGACTCCGATACTTTGTGTTCGAACGTACCTTTCTTTTTCCTGTCTCTGATACACGCCCCCATTCTTACGTAGTAAGTAAAAGGGTGCACGAAGTTGCGGTCAACCCTTGTGAAGATGAGCATGTTGGAAACACCTTTGCTTGGTTGGAATGTTAATATGAATTCAAATAACTAAAGAATAATAAAGAACGTAATTTTAGCCTCCTTGGACTTGACAAATTTCAATTTAATGCATAGATGTTGATCCGGTTAGAGTGTATACAGTATCCACAACCAAACTAACCTTTTCTTTTCATTACATTTATTTCTCTTTTTCTTTCTTATCTGCTGCACGTAAGATGTATGGGTCTCCTCTTTCCCTCTGTCGGGTCGTTTCGTGCTTCCTTTGGTTTTCCCAAGAGCTGCAGCATCTCTCTCTCACACACAGATTCTCCAATTCTTCACACCTGTCACTCCGGCGGTCTTTGCTCCTGTCTTTAAGATGAGGACCTGGCCAAATTATCTCTCCTCCTCATCCCACTCGATTTTCTTTCCAAGCCTTATGACCTCACTTCCCACACGTCATTCCACGCATGGCCACCAGCTTTTCTCACTTGATACACGTACAGACACCAACAAAACTGTTGCCCTCGCAACAAATGTTCTTATTTCAAAATCAGTTGAAAAAATAAATCGTTCAATAAGAAATTATTCGTTCCGTTTTTATAAATAGCCCATCTTTCGCTAGCATGTCCATTCCCATTACTAGTATTTCTTCTTTGATTTGAAAATGCTTTATTTTGCAATTCAAGTAGTTCGGTAACTACTTCGCGATACCGTGAAAACTTCTATATTTGTCACTGGGAATTGAATCCGAGATAATTGCACCAAAGATAGACATGCATAATTTTACTATTCTCTTATTTCAAATACTTGTGGAAAAAAAGATAAGAATACTTGAAAGGGGTTCAAATATTATCCTAATCGAATCTTTCTGTTGTATCAAGCTTTATTGCTATTACTAACCATAACTTCACAAACTGAGGTAGCCATGCTGTCCTCGATCCAAGAAATATTTTGAATTTTAAAAGTTAACCTAACTTTAAAAAATAATGTTTTCAAATTTTCTTAAAACAATTAAGCACAAGCATGTTGCATGGTTTTAATTAAGCTGAGTGACCGAAGAAAGTCAAGATTTTACGGATTCACTCTTGTTTCCTTTTTCATTATAATTAAGGAACAGTATACTTACAATCACTAAAATTTGCATTGTAGTAATACCAATATATGATTCCTTTTAGCATAAAGAAATCGGCAATTAGTAATATCAATCAGGAATGATCACGGGAAAACTGAGTCAGAGACAATATTGTAACTGTCATTTTGATTGTTGCGCGTTGGTTTCTTTACATATTTTAGAGCGTCAGTAAATCATGCCGAAACTCTACCACATTTTTTGTGTGTCCATAAAAAAATATGATATTGTGTTCTTTTTGATAGAGATTTTCAACTAAGAATATAGCTGAAATTTGTTTGTTGAAGTGCTGGAAGGTAGTTTAATCTGCTAGTCAGTTTGGAGACCAATCGACTAAATGGATATAAGAAATAAAGCATAGTTAATTAGCATGTTCGTTGCTTGTTGACATGGAAAATAAAATTTAAAAAAAAAGAAATCTGTATTTTTAGGTCCAGCGATTAGACCTTCAGACTAAAGGAGACAGACTATTAATAAAAGTGAATGATAAGAAAGAATTGATGGAATGAGAATGTAAGAAAAAATTGGAGAACCCCGAGAGATTCAGCATACAAATGCAGGAGAAGAGTAGTACAGGGTGTGATTGAAAAGTACCGAAACTTTTCCCGCCGCGCGGCTCCCTGGCGTTCGAAAAATGTGAGGGGTGGGAGAAAATGTGCGCGGGACCTTCCTCTTTTAAGCGGAACTTGGCCCAGTGCGCTGCGAGCAGCGGTTGAGAAAGCATCCCGGTCCGCGCGAACGTCGTTTTGGTCGTCGGTCACGTTTTTTGAGCGCCGAAAATGGGGAAGATGTGATGTCCCATATTCAGATCTTTGAGTGGCGCAAGGCCTTCAGGAAAGGCCGGGAGGACGCCGATGACGAACCACGCTCTGGGAGGCCGTCGACGTCAAAAACCGATGAAAACGTCGACCGAGTTCGCGAATACCTGAACCTGGACCGTCGGACAACCCTCCGGGAGATCAGCGAAGAACTTAATTTGACATACTATGCAGTTGAAAAAATTGTGACTGAAGAATTGAACATGCGGAAGGTGTGCGCCAAACTGGTCCCCAAGGTGTTGACCGAGGAGCAAAAAGAACTGCGAGTGAAAATGAGTCGTGAAGTGCTGGATTGTGTGGAAGCCGACGAAGAGTTATTAGACAGTGTGATCAGTAGTGATGAAACATGGTGCTACATCACATCTTCCCCAAAGGCTTCCTTGAGCAGGTCCTGGGTCTCGGTGAACGTCTTTTTTAGTTTGACACAAAACTTGATGGCGTAGCGTTGGTCAATCTTTGACTCCATTTTCGGCGCTCAAAAAACGTGACCGACGACCAAAACGACGTTCGCGTGGACAGGGATACTTTCTCAACCTCTGCTCGCAGCGCACTGGGCCAAGTTCCGCTTGAAAGAGGAAGGTCCCACATTTCCCCCCACCCCTCACATTTTTCGAACGCCAGGGAGGCGCGCGGCGGGAAAAGTTCCGGTACTTTTCAATGACACCCTGTATATTTGGTACTGATTTATCAGGTATTAATGTTGATATTTTTCAAGTATTCATTCCTAATATTCACTGTCGGTGTGCGGGATCATATTTTGTTATACTATTTAATGTTTCTCGATTTGGAATTTCACATTTCGTTCAGTACCAAAGCTATATTATACGTGGACCTACAACTTGATGTGGAATACAAACCACATGAGTTCCAGCCGGGAATCGATCTAGATACATCAACCATACAACCACGAGGAGCTCCCAGAAGCACAGATCAGATGACACGATAGGATTGTGATGGAATAATTATTAGCCAGTGATAATTTCACGGAGTGATTGGAGGGAAGAATCCCCCGCGGTGTATCTTCCACTTTGCTCAATGTGGGTTAGGAGTACTTTCGAAGTACTACTTTAACACCCGCAAAGTGTAAGTCCTCCTGTGGAAATCTGAAATTACTACTGATTGTCACCATCATTTATTTAGATCAGGTAGACACAAAATATGCCATTTTATTTGTTCAGAATTATGACAAAATTCTACACTATTTTAATTGTCAATGTTAAGATAATGGTGGACAAAAATGAAATGAAATGAAAACTTGCAGCTTTACTTCCCATGGTTATATTCTGTAGTCTAAAGGAGACGGATGATTAATAAGGGTGAATGATCATAAAATAAGTTGGAGGAATGAGATTGTGGGAGGAAACGGAAGAGCTCTGAATACAAACAAATGAACACAATGATGCTCACCAGAAACTCCAATTCCCTGGAATTTGAGACAGGCCTGTTGCCAAAACTCTAAGACAGAAGGAGCTGATATATTTTTTGGGGGAGGAGGCCAAACTTGAGATTCTTAATGATTATTTTTAAACATAAATTTATCTAAACAAACTGAAAGTTTCAGGGTTGATAAAAACCCTGGCCATCCATACCTACGTGTCTGAATCAAACCAGGGATCCCTCGCATCCCTCAGCGCGCTAGTACTGAGCCACTTCCCCCCTGTAATGATGACCAGTGGTATGCATATCACACAAAAACTTATCTCAGAAAATTGTATGATGTGCCTGAAGCTTTTCGTACCTATAACTTCAATCCTTCTCCTATTCTCTTCCTAGAGCTAATCAAGGATCGTATTAGTTCAATTAGGTAAACTAAGAAGGAACGGAAACGTCTATTCTATCCTATCAATGAAAATATTTGTACTGCAATGTAATGTATTATTGTCAAAAGAGAAAACTGTTAATATTGCTAAAGTTGTTTGAAATTGATGACCAGGGCCCGGATCTTGTTGACAAGTCAACTTTTTTCTGTTACGCATAGGACAAGGCAAGTTCAAATAAAGACTTTATCCATCAACTCTAGATTCTAAAAATATATTTTTTTAGGGTCAACTTTTGATCACTGTTTGCCATTTTGAAGTTTCATGTCACTTTTTAATATTTTAAGGTAACTTTTAGGTCATTTATGGTTTTTTATTCTTTTTCTTCTACATAAGGAAATCTTAAAATGAATACTGTTTACGGATTTGAAAAACACGAAGTTAAATAATCGCTTTCACTGCTTCGTGACTATTAGAGTGGAAAAACTGCATTCCTAACAAGCTAATGAACACTAAGCTGTAGCTGCTTGACGAGGGTAGGGGGTTGATAGGTGGCCAAAGCAGATGGATGTGATCACGTGATTAACTAAAAATAGATTAGAAGGCGTACAAAGATTTTAAACAGGGCTTTTATCTATTGTTCTCGTGTATGCAGTCTACTTGTGAACTTTTATTCTTTAAGTGTGTTTCTTAGTTTCGACTCAGAAGTGGAGTGACGCTTTCAGTACGTACAATGCCGAGGCCTAAACCATCTACATCTTCAAATTTAAGACAAATTGTTTCTGAGTTTGGTGAGGACGTTTTTAGTACTGACGGTGCAATATTGTTTTGCAAGGTGTATGTGAAGTAAAAGTGGCAGCAGAGAAAAGATACACTGTGCAAAAGCATATCAGTCGCGAGAAACATTTACGCGCAGTAGAAAACAAACAAAGAAGTGTTCGCAGTTGTTACTTGTGGAGAGTGCTTCGAATAGTAAAGGCAAATCCTCCGAGTTTTCAAAAGAGTTGTGTGAAGTTTTTGTGTCTTCAAACATTCCTCTTTGGAAATTAACAATGTGAAGTTACGGGATTTCCTGGAACGTCATACAGGTCGTTCCATTCCAGACGAATCGACTCTTAGGAAAAATTAATTACATGCCAAAGTGTTACGAGGACACAATAAGAAAAATAAGAGAGGAACTTCGAAATCAGAAATTTTTTGTTTCTATAGACGAGGCTAGTGATGTGGAGGAACGGTATGAAAGAGTCAATGAAAGTCGACGAACCTAGCAAAATATTTTTGCTAACTAGTGAAGTGTTAGAATCTGTCAACCATTTTGCAATATGTAGACTTTTCGATAAATCGATGTCCCTTCTTTGACCCGAAGGTGTCCAACATGACCATGTTCTTCTTTTTGTAACAGATGCTGCTCCGTATATAATTAAGGCTGCTAATTCAATAAAATCATTTTATCCAAAAATGACCCATGAAAAGTGCTTAGCTCATGGTTTACACCGAAAGGCAGAAGAAGTACGGGCATTTTTTTCTAAAATTGATTCCTTGGTTTCGAATGTCAAAAAGATATTTGTCAAGGCTCCATCCCTCAGAAGGGCATTCAAATCTGCCGCGCCAAACATTCCTTTGCCACCACAACCTGTTGTTACGAGATGGGGAACCTGGGTCGACGCTTGTGTTTATTACTGTGATAATTTTGATGTAGTAAAACGTGTCGTTAACTCATTTGAATTACAAGATGCAAAGGCAATCCAGTATGCCCAAGATCTGTTTTCCGACAGTGAAATACAGTGTCAATTGGCATATATAAAATCGAATTTCGGTTTCCTGCCTACATCCATCATGCGTCTTGTGGAAAAAGGTGCTCCTCTTGCGGAATCCTTATTTGTAGTTCAAGAAACAAAAGCAGCATTGGAAAAAGATCCAGGTGATGTTGGCAATAGTGTTCTGTGTAAATTGAAACGTGTGCTGGAAAGAAACAACGGATACAATACTTTGTGTGCAATTTCAAGTGTACTGCAAGGTGAAGTGTTATCCTCCAAAGTTGAAGATTTAAGCCCCAATGACATAGTTCATTTCAAGTAAGCGCCTATAGCTTCTGTTGACGTTGAAAGGAGCTTTTCCAAATATAAGAGTGTGTTAGCGGACAACAGGCGCTCATTCACTCAAGAGAACTTGCGCATGTTTTCAGTTATCTACTGTAATGCTGAATAAGGCATGAGTTAAATTTGGTAACGATTATAAAGTAAGTTCCTGAGTTAGTTTGTGTCACAGTTTAAAAAATGTTTATATGTTGCTAAAACGGATAATGCAAAGAAATGCTTAACTATTTACTAAATTGAGCAAAGTTTAGTTTTAATATTATTGCCTAGTTTTTTTTATTTATTTTTTTTATTATTATTTTTTTTTTTTACCAAAGACAAATTATCAATGGACTGCAACTAACTGACAAAACTTTTAAAAATGAGTGAGAAATGGTAATTAAAATCCAATAGATATTCAAAAAATGTCAATGTTTAACGAAATAAACATTTTAAAAATGCAAGTTTTAAGGTCAATTTTTGTGAATTTTAGGGTCATTTTACAGGAATTTTAGTGTCATTTTATAGGTCTCTTTTCAGAAAATTTTAGGTCAACAAGATCCGGGCCCTGTTGATGACTAATGAATGCAATATACCAATATTCGAGACTATAGTCATATTTAGAATTCACTATGACAGCATGCAAATGTACTACTCAATAAGGAAACACAAAATATAAGATAATAATAGATTACATTAAATTTTCCCCTTTTAAGTTTCTGTGTACGCTCTTGATAGCACCACTACCACCTATAAGTTTTCTAGAATTTTGTATTTTCCTTAACTGAAATAAAGCTTATTCTAAAATAATTGTTTCATTATTGACATTTTCGTAATTCCAAAACTCATTGTCATTTGTCATTTAAAAATAATATATATCCACACGAGTAATGAAAGAACAAATCTAGAAGTTTAAAAGATAAAAAGGCTTGCATGAATAAATAAATTAAAAATAGGTGGAACCTAAACAAACGTCAAAATGATATATGATCAAGTGAAAGAGACTGTGTGAAAATTCAATGTAGGATAAACAGGTGGAGCAAATAAAATTAGGACAAAAGTGATTACAAGAAGTTGTGTAACAGGATTGAGCTGGTTGTATACCATAACATGATTAGTTGGAAAGTTCTTTCTGAGTGGAGGAAGTTCAAAAGGGCAGGTATAGCTAAAGCCGTGATAAGTATTCGAGTTAAAAATAAAAATTAAACTGTCAAAATTAAGAAGCTGTTGCTGCTTATCAGTTACGCGCCTAAATACACGAACCTGGTTAATGCTTCTTTCTCTTCTTCATTTTTAAAACCTGGCTAGAGGCATTTCCTGCGTTGCTCTATAAGACAACTTTTAAATTCGTGCGGTATATTCTATTTATAATTTAAACCATAATTTACTACGAAGTTAAGTCACATTTAAAATTTTATTTCACATTTCACCGATCGAGAGTTAGGTTAGAGGAGGTGATACAGAAATTCATAGGAGGTTGAAGTCCTTTTCTAGAGCATGAATGGCTTTTTAACTATTCTCGAAGTTTTAGTGTTTGTGTCCCCTTGGTATTAGATTAAGTAAAACAGAGTATACGAAGATGACCAAGGTGACAGTTGTCTCGATTGAGGCCAAGTTTAAAAAGCGCTTGCTTCACGATAGGAAGATTCTGGATTTGAATCCTAAACACTTTGACTATGATTTTTACCAGACATTTTCTCCAGTTCTACCAGGCGAATGCGGGAATTGTATATGTAGATACAGATCTTATCGACTTCTTTCTCACTTTTGTTGATGTTGGTCGATGATAATTTCAAATAAATTGGCTTTCAAGTAAATCTTAAAGTTCGTTGAGTAAATAAACACATACGTTTATTGTACAAAAGACGTATCAGTAATGCATTTATTAATGGGATACAACTCTTGATATCTACATTCACATAAGAATAACTTATTTGCAAGGAAACTATTGCCATTTTTATTAATAAATCTGTTTTCTAACCTTTAAATAACTTTGGAGAAACGGTTGTGTGTATCATTACATTGCAAAAAAAAATATTTAAAAAATCAGTGTTTGCGCTATTTTTGAAACAACTTTTGATCATTGTGTAACATGTCCAAATTTTTTTTTTTTTTAAGTTTTCTGTCAGTGAACAAGAAATACATCCTAAAAGCGATCCATAGGTATTGCCCTAAGAGTGTTCAAAATGTACTTTAATTTATGTTGTGTCCAGTGAATATACAGGCAGAAACGACTTGTAAATTTATAAATGATAGTGTATAAAGTGTCCCAATTGTCCTAAATGTTTAAAAATTGTTTCTGAGTTCATATTTTCCTCAGACACATCAGAAGTTCAGGTACATTTTGAACTCTGAATACTTTTAAACAATTCCTATTAACCACTGTTCGGGGGAATTGTAGACATATTTTGGTTCACTGATAGAGCGTTGTATGACATTTTTTGACATGTTAATGATCTACAGGCATTTTTAAAAATATTTAAGTCATGTTCAAACATTGATTTATTCTTTGCTATGTACATTGTGCGATTGGCGACCACTAAATTTTATGCAAATGGCTAACATAACCTACCAACCGGAAGACCTTAGTTCGATCTCCAATATGGTGGGGTTCATTCTCTCGTGCAAGTGCGGATGAGGAGTTCACTCAATCTCTGTCAATCTAAGAGGATAAAGGCAACCGAAGAGTGCTGCTGACACATTGTCTCTTTATTTTGAGGTCATGAAAACATAGCTATTCCCATATCACTCGTTTGCCGCAGTTCCAAATTATTCCCGTACTGTCACCTTCATACAGAAAAAAAATAATAATCATTCTAACAGAAGTTTTCATTGAAAATTTCTCTGCTGATTTTCATTTCTTCGTTTCTGAAAAGGAAAATATTTCTTTCTTACTTATATGGCAAACATTACAGTATGAGAAATGCACCATCCAATTAATATTAAAATTTCAATAAAATTAAGCTTAGTGGTACTACCTAGTAGAATTCACCAAGGGTTCTGGTTGACTAGTTCGTTCGGTGAAATGTGGTAGGCACATCGAAATGGGTCACAATGACCAATGCGCGTGGTCCCAGTTTGATTCTCAGTGGGGGTATTTTTTCGAATACACACCCGAGTATTTGTTCAAATTTTATTTTAAACAGTAGGTTTAGTCTCACGTAGCCTTTGTGTTAGATAAAAATATTAAATTACAATCAACTAATCATAAGTTTTGATTTTTCATTAAAACGAAGGAGAAAGGGAAATAATTTTTTGACTGGTAATTTTATTTGTTAGTTTTTGTAGCCTACATAGTAATTATTGCATATTGCAATAAAGAAGTCTTATCAAATTGCCTTTCAGCACTCTCGGATTATCATCTATGTTTCGTGATTTAATGAATGGGTACATTGATCTAATATATCAATGGCTCACACTGACTTACTTACTTACAGTGAAATTCTTTTCGTATTTACATTTGTTGCTTTCAAAATTTTAATTTTGTTCTACTATTTAAATGTCATTATTGAGCTTACATGTTGTGAGGCTCGATCCTGGGTTTTTATTAATGTTGGTTTGGGAAACTTCTACAGATTAACTTTAGTATGAATGAATCTAATTACCTTTTTCCAATTAGTGACTATGTTGAGCAGTTGATTATTATCGACATTGTACATACTAGAGAACAAATAATGTTACAGCTAAAAATGTGAAGAATGATTACACTTATGTTAGATTTGGACTAACTGAAACTTGTTGCTTAGATCACATTAAATTACATTAAAAAAACTATTTTCTTTAATATTTCGGTTTAAACTGTATTCAAAACTACGTAACTTCTTAAAGGATAACTTCTTAATATATGAGGTAACAGACTTTTAATTTCAAATATTACATATAAATACACATCCTGTTCAATAACTTCCTCAATATCTGTCTTGAATAAATAGCGGTGCTTATAACTCTTTTTGCACTAGAGTATTAAATAAACACTATTGGTTATTATTTGTGAATGAAACTACAGTAATAATAACCATTTACATTTTTGTGTAACACCACCACACAATTACAGTTTTTCTTTAATTGAAAGTCGTAATGTTATATGTTGTTTTTATTGTGAGCATAACTCAGAAATTAAAAGAGAAGACTTTATTATTATTATTTTTAGTTATTGATGGAACAAATTGTTGGTAAGGAAATCACAGTATTTTCTTTGGAAATAAGAAACAATATTTGTACTTCGTATTCTGTACTCTGTACAATACTTGTATTCTGAAATATTGAACTTTCAATAAAGATTGGTACAAATCAAGGTAACTTACTGGTGTTTCAATAATAAACAAATAAAATGCATAACTAAGACTACAGAGTAGTAAAGTATTATTACTTCTAATAATAGGTAGAGTTCTTAATTTTTAATATGTTGTTTTCAACATAAATATTATATTTATTGATACATGTATAGGCATTCTATTTAATGCCTGAAAATAACGTATGTATTCCAATGTACGTAGCAAACTGGTTAGCTTCCATATATTTTATGTACGTAATATTGAGTTCGAATTCCATTTAGAGCAAATAATTTTTAGTCAATTGGAGAACCACTTAAATAAAGAAGTGTAGAACTCCAGAACTAATGCCTGTTGGAACCGAAATGCTGACCACTCTTCAGGTCCGTAAATAAGAACTCAACAGCATGAATTACTTTGTTGCGCGTAGTTCCAACTTTGACTCTACATCAATGTGACTTACCATGATATGCTTTTAGCAAAAGTTTCCCTTTCCTCCCATTTTATTAATGATCAATCGATTACTCTTTAATTAACTAACATTCAACACTCTGATCATTCATCTTCTTTGTCTTATTAGGCAAAATTTAAAGTCATTTACCATTTTTGCTTCTTTTTAAACAAAGCGATATTTATCTTCAGAATTGTAATAATTTGGCGAATTGTTGTGCAATTATTTTGATGTCATTTTAATTGTTACATTTCCAAAGATATTTTAAATGTATATTCATCCTTAATCGAAACCTAGCAACAGATTGTGATTATTGATCAATTTGTGCCAAAAACAATTATTATGAATCTAACAAAGCTTTTCAACAACTGTTAATATAAAGTCCAATTTGTACAGTTGTTTAAATTTTACATATTTTGATGTTTTGATAAGCTGGATTGTTATATTATAATTTTATGTCAAATATTTAACAATGAAATATTGTTTCAAATTACAGTTTGATTCAATTTATCTTAATGTTTTTTTTAATACTATTGTCACTTTCGTTTTTTCTTCTTTTTATATTTTTGTTATGGTAACAAAGTATTCCAAACTTTACTTAATTTCAAACTTTCTTCTCTATTGAATGTTATCGTGTGGTTTTATTTAAGATTGCTTCTCTTAATAAACGCAGTCAGTACTTTGAAACGTCAGTCAAATTAAACACGGAACGAATATCAAAAGATTTATTTACTGAATTGCACACAATATTGTACTTACAGTTTGATTGAATCTGTGTAGATTTGAAATTTTAAAACTATAATGGAAACATTTTCAATCTGACGTGTATGAAGTGATAATAAGAAAAGTGAAAATTCTGAATATGTTGGCTTAGCAAAAAGAATGAAATCCTGTAGTCAGTTTTTGTTTCTGCAGCAAAGAATCTTCGTGTTTTTGAAGACATGGGTCTAGTTAGTTATTGATTCAAGAGAAAGAATATTACTTTTTCACTACGTCTCATCTAATCTGTATCATCATCATCATCATCATCATCATCATAGGTATTCTGCCTTTATTGGCAGGTCACTTGGTCTAATCTGTAAATTATATCTTATCTAATATACATAGAATATCTTATCCAAGATGCACATCTTATCTAATATGCTTATCTTTATATAAAAAATATCTAATAAAAAGTATTATTTGATAAATAGTGATTTTTATATTCGATGAAAAGAAATCAAAACTCTTAATGTAATCGAACACTTTTATACTGTATAAAATAAATGCAGTAAGAAAAATGCGCCGAAGACCATACTTTGATACACCTCTAATTGCCATAGTCATTGTCACGTATCTTAGGAAATATATTTAATTCATAAATTCTTCAATTCTTTCACTTTGACATATCACTAGGTTAACATTATTCTTTTGATCTGTAAAGGAAATATTTCTTTTTAGTGTCAAGTGCTGCTTGCATACTAGATAAGATCTATTGTATTAGATGTTCTATAATGTTATAACCATATATAGAAATGATAAAATCAAAACTTCAAAGTCTTGAAATTATTATCATTACTGTTAACATTTCTTTTAATCTGCTGGTTATTTTTCCACTTGTATATGAATACTTCTTAAATTTACCAATAATAATAATTTTGCAATGGTAAATTTGATATATATATATATATATATATATATATATATATATATATATATATATATATATATATATATATGACTTCATTGTGGCTTATTTATGACAGCATGTAATTTTGGCATTTCAGACTATGCCTAATTATTAAGAAAGTCACAAAAATGAATCGAAATTAAGGCAATCGGTTGTCAATATTACTGTAGTACAAAGTAAATCTTAGTGTTAGAATATATTTTACCAACAGTTCCAGAGATACAAACACGCATCATTTCTTGAAACATTTTGCATCATTTCTTGAAACATTATTATACATTGAAGTATATTGTCTAACATTCAAATCCATACAGTACAAGAAGCTAAACTACCGCGCTTGTACATATGATATATCTTCACTTATTCAGTCGATATATAAAAGACGCACAAAAATATATAAAGATAGCATATAAAGATAACCGGTTTCTCAATGGAAGAACATTAAAATTTGAACTCATTACGGTGGACCGATTAAATTGTAGGTTCATGTCTGATGTAACTTCGGTGATAAAAAGAAAATTGCTAAACTCAACAAACAAAAACTATGTAAAGCAGAAATACATTAAACAAAGCTATTTTATATATTTCTGTGAGTGTGTGTAGAATAATTAATTCAGACATTTTCACTGACGGGAGTGGGGGTGATTTTTAACCCATCTATGAAGGGTAGCGGTTATTTTTTCCTGTAAGTATTCTCGGTTCTAGATTTCTCTATTCAAATATTCAAACTATACCCAGAAGAAATTCGTGTTGCCTTAGAAGATATATGGTGCGATTTATATCATTTTAATCAGTAAAAGTTTGTATTTGATATATTAATCCATCGATATTTATCCCTATCAATCATATTACTAAATTTGAAATTTAAAAGAAACGATATTACTCAATTTTACACAAAGCACCGTACCATATTCAAAGAGCAGTGCGTCAGAACTTAATTTTTTGCATTTATGTGTTTTGTGTCTAAACATTATGAGTATTAGAGTACACCAAAGATGAAATGACATATCGTCGAGAGATCGTTCTTAAGCCATTTCTAAAAGGCTTCGTGGAGGGAGTAGTATTCTTTCTCTTGCAGTAACAGATTTTTGCTAAAAATAAAATAAAAAATAATAATAGAAAAGAAGACCGAAGCGAAAAAAAGAGTAGAGAAAAAACGATGAAAGCAAGACACAGATAGAGGAAAGGAAGGAGGAACCAAAAAAAAAAGCGAAGACTAAACCGAGGTTGCTGGAACGTAGCGAAAATCTTCGGCGGAAGCTTTTTGATGCGTACAATGGCTTCGGAGGCAGACACAGGCGACAATACGGTCATCCATCAGAGAATGTCACCGAGTCGAGCTGACGATCGCCCTGAAAACTTTGTCTCTCTCCTTAGAAACAGGAAAACAACAAAGATATCTGGAAAAAGGAGCCGGAATGGAAATTACCAAAGGCTTTATTTCTTTTCCTTCATTCAGTGGTATATGTGTGTCTGATGAAAGGAGAGGGAAACAGGAACACTCACGAAATGGGCTTCCGTTACATCAGTCGTTAAGACGCTTGTGATTATATAGAATACTGAGTTCATACAAATGTTTATATATGATGCAATAGTACTACGTTGCGTCATAGCATTAAATCTCTTAGATTATAGTTCTTATGCCGTAAATCGCTTTCCAATTCATTGACGTAATACAATATACAAAACACCTTTTCTCAATTCAACATGTTAATTTGCATATAATAAACAAATCATACACTGTAAGCATTTCGTGAAATACTGAACATGAAAACGCGCCAAATATGTTCATGGCAATTGGGGATGAATGCATTACAAATACTCTTGGCTAAATTTTGGTATAGCCAGTACATAAATAGTTTATTACTTTAATTTCTAGACCAATATTAGTATAAGAGCTATGCATCATACAAACATAATTGTATATTATAAAACTGAGTGTTTCGAAGAATTCGTTTAAAGAAGAATTAATTGGAATTTTTACGGAAGTTATCGAAATTAAAATGAAATTTTCAAATCACTATGGATAAGGAATTCTTAAACAGGATTACCTAGTATCAGTGATATAGGCAAAAATATTGCTCGGGAGGAAGGGGGGGGGGCATTAACATTAGCTTTCTTTGTTTTGAGAGGAGCGAATACGTAGATTTCCCTTCTGTACGCCATTATCTTGGATAGTGAGTTTCAACAAGACAAGAAATCACTTATCTTAGTTCTGTAGACAATAAAACTTCCAGGCAAAGCAGCAATACAACTTTGAGCAACTATTACAAATAAACTTAGAATCCGCTTACACGCTAATCAGTCAATTACTATGGCATAATTGTGTGATACTCTCTTTTTTTTTAAAAAAAAAAAAAGAAATAAAGTCATTGTATATTTCGTTTTAAAAGATACTTCTTAAGTTAAAAGTTTTTTTTTTCTTTAATAATACGCGTCTCCCTGACAAGCATTAATAATAACGTAAAATATGTTTCTTTCCCGTTCAAGATCAAAGGAAGCTGCACTTCATAGAACAGGTTCTGTGGAAAACTATCCAACATCAACCTATATTTTTTACTTTTTATGTGAAATAGTTACAGGTACTCATATCCTGACTCAAACAGAAAGGAAGGAAATCGTAGTTAAGTTGTAGAAGTAAAAGCAATAATCTTGAAATGTTATTGCTGTCTAGCAACATTTATGGCTATAATTCATAACACAAATATGACGTAGATATTAAATAGGTGGAGAAAATTCAAAGCTTATTATATTTCAAGAAATTGTCTTTCTCATGCATAATTGTTAACAAAATCACAAATATTTCTTAATTTGTTGCAAACGTCATCCTAGACAATAACTAACAGAAAAAATGTCCATTGTGGGATGGAACAATAATTATTTTTTACCAAGCAGTGATATATGTTTATAATAGACCCACTGTGGTTCTTTCGTAGCATTGCCAACAAACATCCTTTGTTAGCATACTTGCACTACAATCAATTTTAAATTATTCTAAACAGAAACAGGTTCGGAAGCTTGCAAGTTACAATTCAAGTTGTGATTGGTGAATGAGTTGCTGTTGAAATTTTGCTACTGAGCTCGAACAGGACCTCCCATAAGGGAAACACATATCACGCAACGGGGAATATTCATCATTAATAAAACAGATAAAAGGTAAATATTTGATCCCTGAGGGATCTAGAGTACTATTGATGGAGAACGAATTGTCTGCAAATTTTTAAGGATGTAGAACTTAAAGCTACAGCAAACTTAGCAGACTTAGCAAACTTAGAGAAACTGATCTCCCGTGTTAACGAGCTTGACTATGTGGCTACACTCTGGTCTTGAAAACCAGCATATCGACTCGAGAGGGGAGTCGATATGCTGACCACCATCTTCTCAAAGGCATGAAGTCCACAAGACATCTGGAGATCCTTACTTTCCAAGAGCTATTGCGCCGGTTTAATTTAGTTTATATCACTAGATATTCGACACCAGCCCCCTACGTTTGTTTACAGTCTCGCACCTCTTACTTCAATCTTTGCTTTCGTTCATTGCACGCCAAGAATACGTATATGGTATTGTTCTTTGCGAAAAATTTAAAACCTATTCCCCCTTAGAATACGCATTTCATTCAAAGTGAAATAAAAAAAAGCCATGTTGGCTTCTAACAGTGCTATAAAAAACACTGTTAGGAGCCACTGTTAGCAGTTATAACTGATAACACTATAAGCATAGTGTAAAAGTGCTAACTATCTTCAAAAACACATTTCAGATTGTTTACCTGTTTTCCCGTGATGATGAGACTGACAACCTCGAAGTCATTTTTATATATTGAGAAAAACTAGAAATTGAGCTCTCTTCTCTCATTAAAAGCCGAATTTCCGGAAAAGCTGTCCACTTGTTTTGAATAAAAATTTATATACCAAGTTCGATAATTTTAACATATCTCTAATCTTAAAGGATTTCGAGGTTTGGCCAATTTATTATAACAATTTCAAGTCCCACCATTTTTCTTCCAAAGGGGTCACGGTGGCTTAATGGTAGAGCGCTTATCTATGGTGCGTGGTGTCCCTGGTTGGATCTCCTACCAAGTAAGATTGTGATGGACAACATCATGTCAGTGGGCTTTCTCAAGGTACTCCCATTTTCTCCCATTTCCTCTTTCCACCAACTCTCCCATCATCATTCACCATAAATGTAGGATGTTAAACTTAAAGATTTCCTTTATCTTTCATTCTAAGGGAAAGATAGAAAAACACTTAAACATGTCTTTAATTATTTCAAATTAAAAACCTAAATTTCAAAATTTTATGCCTCTAACCTTAAGGGATTTTGAGATTTAGCCATCTTATGTTAACAAACCCAACCTCACCCTTTTTCTTTCGTCTTTTTCTTGCCTTGAGGACAAACATTAAAAAAAAAAAAAGGTGAAAGCGCACCTAATTATTTTAAATGTGAAGTTCATATTCCAAATTTCATGTTTCTACCCTTCAGAGATTCGGAAATTTGAATATTTTACTATAATAATTGCCACCCTATTTTCCCTCTTCCTCGTCGAATTTTCAAAACCTCTTCCTTAGTGTACCTTACGTCACAAGTCTTATGGGTGTTAAATTTCAAGTTTTTAGCTTAAGCAGCTTCGCCTGGGTGTTGATTAGTTAATCAAGCAGTTACTCACTCACTCACTCACTTTATATTTAGATATACTAGAAAACGCCCCACTGTGGGCAATATTTTGCGTTCTGCCTTCTGATCTTTCATATAGAATACGTTTGAACTAGAGATCGCACAAAGTTCAAATATCCCCTTTGGACATCTTAAGGGAACATCGTCACCTGTTCTTCCCTTTCTAGGTCAAACAACTAATAACACAGAAACAAATATTTAATTATTTTAGGTTTAAAAGTTCAAAACACAAAATTTTATGTCTATAACCTTCAGAGATTCCGATATTTGGATATCTTACGTATTATAATAACTTCAACTCCATTCCTTTCTCTTTTCAACTCATTTCTTCAACGACAAATATCAAAAAACAATTAAGCAAGTATTTAATTATTTTAAATGAAGGGTCCAAACACCAAATTTCATGTCTTCAACCTGAAGGGATTTCAAGATACGTATATATTATAATAATCGCAACTCACAAGCCTTTTTCTTACAATCTCTTTTCTTCCCTTGTAGGTCAAATGTGAAAAAAAAAACAAAAAAAAAACGATGAAGCACGTTTTAAACTTTTAAACGAGAAGTCCATATACTAAATTTCATGTCTCTAACTTTCAAGAATTCGGAGGTATGCACTTCTTAATATAATAATTGCTCCCCCTATTTTCCCCCTTTCCCTACGAATTTCCAGAAATCCTTCCTTCATGGTACCTTACATCGCAAGGCCTGGGCGTTGATTAATCCGTCATTTATTCACTCAGTCAGGATTTCTTGTTTTATATATAGAGATAAATAGCAATTACGCATTTACCAAGAACTTGGCCAACTAATTACGTTATCAATACAGCCAAATTCTTCTGCCAAGTTATAATATATTGTAACCACTTGGCCAAGTTTTTCAAATATTTTCAGAATGAAGAAATTTATTTCAAGAACTTGGTAGAATAGATGTCAAAACTTATCTTGACTGTATCGATAACTTTAATTTCTGCACTCACTCGGAACTTAAGTTCTTTTCAACAAGAAGTGTTGTGGACTGGGATTAATATTAGGAGAATAAATGTAAAATAACTGGGCTTGTATAGATAACTTTTCTCAAACTATGATCCGTAAATCATAAGTGATCTTCAAGGTTTGCTTTTATGGTCCTTTTAGATAAAATTAATGGTTGAAACAAGACAGAAAATTAAAAATTAACTGAATTTCATATTATACACAATAATTGACAATTTTAGAGTTTGGAAATTACATAAGCAAACGTCTTTCATTGTCTCTCCCATAGCTGTCGTTTTATGAAATTTATAACTATGTCTATAAAAAATCTTGACAGTCTTCACTTATTAAAAATAAACTAATATATATTTCTCTTCTGCTAATACTAATATACTGGTAAAAGCAAGGACATTTTAATTAATATTATTTTAAATATATAAGTATATTAGTATCTCTCAAATGCTTAAAATAAATTTGTTCTTATTGTAGTGGCAATAGTATTGTGGTCCGTAGAACATTCTGATTAGTAAAAGTGGTTCTCAATTGAAAGAAGTTTGAGTACGGTGGTATAGATAAATAAAATGCAAAAAATTTATAGTAGAAAGCAATCCGAAATTTTGAATATTCAAAGTGGAGATCTACAATTTACATGAATAATATGTACGCGTGAGTCACCCAGAAAGCTTACATAATTCAGTAAAAGGAAACTTTCCGTCTTGCAGCGTACGATGGAGTTAAAAGCCTTCTGTTTTCCATCGAAAGCTCTCCTCCTAAGCAACCGAGCAGACGTTGAAATATTTCTCTTATCGTAGCAAAAGAGAAGAGGAAACGCATTTCGCTAGGCAATTGTCTGGTAATAAAGTGTTGAAACAGAAGCTCCCTGAAGCACTAGTGTAAAAGATTCTAAACGCAGTTGTAGATAAGATAAAATGATGCAGGAAATGGTATCCGGCAAATGATATGATATACAGTAAAACCAATGTGTGTCACCGAGATAGCGAGGTCGATTTTACGGTCTTGGGAAATTCATATATACTTCAATTTGTTCAACGAAGAAGTTGTAAACTGCACTGAATACGTTTGAGAGTAATAAGTATCATGTTCTTACCTATTATAAGTTTTCAACTTTTTAAAGTATATATAAAATCGGAAGACTCCCGATTTTCCAACCTAATGTGGTGGAAGACCAGGTCAGATACCGAAAAAGCCCAATAGGCTGGAGCTCAGTAATTACTCCGCATTTCATTGAAAGGACTCTTTTAATACCAATATGCGCTCTTATTCGTATTTTCTGACTTCTTCTGACTCCTTAATTCAGCTTAATCAGCACTTTATAAAATTTTGTGTGTTCTGTACTGTACATTTTAAAAAAAAGTATATTGCAGAAAAGGAAAGCCCAAGAATAAAACTATTATATAAACTTTAAGATAAATTTAATAATGTCCAACTTAATAACAGGAAACATAAAATAATGTTAACCAGGGGTTATCAACCTTTTCTACTCGCGTATCACAATCAGTTGTACAGCGGTTCGCCTACCACAGGATCAGAAATCATAATAGACACTGTACATAGCATCTACACACAATTTTAAAATAAATAAATCATTGACGCAAAACCTAGGAATAATTCTTAAAAAAAAAAAAAAAAAAAAAAAAAAAAGAGAGAGAGAGATTTAAACTTGGTTTACTGTTCTTTCATAAATTAATACATAAACGCGAAAAAGTAGGTCTAAAAAGTCAAAACTTACTCTTTCGAGTTTTGAAGAAAGTTCTTCATATATGACTGCTTCTCTCAGGAATAGTCATGCTTTTATGAAAAAGTTACAAATTGAGTAGACTGTTCAAAATAATTATTTTCTTATCATGGATTTTTTTTTTTTTTTGCCAAGTTTTGAACAAGGCTGGATAAATGGAGGCTCGATGGTCGAAAGTACACTGTATTTCGAACTCTTACTGATTGTGTTGTACATTTAATAGGAAGTGTTGCTATACAGGTTGTTCGGAAACAACATCATAAACACTTAGGAATATGAATCCGAAAACATGAAATGTTTCGACCCCACTGAACTTTGTAGTGGACAAAGATCATGTGCATGGGTTTTCTCGGAGTTCACCCGTTTCCTCCTACTTTCTTCATTCTACTATTTTCAATCATTTCTAATCATCACCGTCTCCTTTAGCGTAGCCGGCATAAGTGTGGGACGTAAAACTTAAAGATTTCATTGCATTTCATTTTTATGGGTGCGCAAATGCGTCATTTCGGAGCTATAGCGCACCGAAAAGATAAAATGAAGGGTCATAGCTCGAGAACAAAACGTCGAATGAAGGTCGGTTAAAGAACATAAGATTTATAGTGGGTCTAGAATTTATTAATGTACCAGTGGCGGTGGGATGGGGCTGACGACAAGGTTAACCTCGTAGAATAGATGATTCACAAGATCTCTTTAGAAAAGAAAATTGATAGATCAGGAACTGAAACCTAGCATCAATTTACATCCACTGTACATGAAATCAGCATGACTACTATGCTGAAAATGATGCATTTATGTATCTATTTTGGTCAATTTGTTATCATGTTTTCGTGTGAGGATTCAATACCCTTGTTTTTTTTAGGGGGGGGTGATATTATTTCCAGGCACCTTGTAGGCCTATGTATCGTGTAATGTAAAAGTGCTATTCAGTGGCAAATTCATATTCTAAAGTGAGGTTTTTCAACCTGGGGATCGGAGCTCCTAAGGAGGACATGAGAGGAATACGTGGGATTGCGAAGGGAAGTGAAAAAGATTAATGTAATTAGGATTTAGTAGCGGAAAAAAATTAAAGATTATTTGGAATTTCTTATTTCTTCGACATATTTTTATTCCCATATATATTGTCAAATATAGTTTAATATTGTCAAATATTAAACAAAATTGTAAGTAAATAAAGAAATCAGCAATAATCAAGGATCGCAAACAGAAAATTACTTATGAGGGTCGCTGCAAGAAGAGGATGTAATGAAAGGGGAGTAGGTAGTGAGATAAAATAGGCTGAGAAATCCTATTCTAAAGGAATTTTATGATTTAACCACTTGCCACAAATTGGAAACAGTGCTTGTCAATACTTATATGAAGATTCAAATTTTACCTCTCTTTTTACTCACAAAATAATCATTTTAGTTCATTCCTACATAGAAAATTTATATTTAGTGAAATATATGGCTGATCTCTTCATGCCCGTAGATAAATAATTTAAATGAACTGTTTTTAAAGTGTATAAAGAAAGCACGCAAGGATCACTAAACGCACAACTCTGAAGTTAAAAGCATTGATGATTTTCTTTGGCAAACTTGCCTGGAATTTCAGGCTTAACGACTTCGTGTTTCTATGATTCCCTGAAGAACATACGGAAATGACAATATTTTATTCTTCTCTAGGGTTATAGAGAAAGCATATTAAATCTTCATTAATTGATTTTTAAAATTCTTGCATTTTTACTGATAACATTAAAAATAATAAAAGACAAAGAAATTCCGGATAAGTTAAACACTGTGACTATTTGATTACAGATCTGACTAATAAAATATTCGAAATATGTTTTTTTTTCCTACAGAGTAACACCCTGGAATCCCGACTTAATCCGTTCCAGAACCCCAGTCGAGTTCCAATATAATTTTTCATCTTTACAACATTAATTAATCCGTTCCTGGGTCCTACGTAGTATTTCAAAATGATTTTAACATAAATACACTGGATTTTAAGATAAAATATTAACAAATAATAATACCATTTGAATAAAACGTTAAATTAATAAAAATCAAAGCCATAAAAATAGCAGCGAAAATAATATGAAATGCTTTTATTACAGCTTCAAACAATGACCCGAATGGCAAAGCGTATCGGTAATCCGAGTGCTGGGGAAACGTATGCAAAAGCACACAGTGTTCGGATTCCAGATCAGCGTTAGGATTCCGAGGCATAATTTGCTCGAATTACTCGTCCAGTTTCAAGTTGTTTGTGTTTCGGGGGTTTGGATTCCGAAGGCAATTCAGATACAGTCATGAGACCGTTTTATGTTGAAAACTAGAAATAATGGGAGTAGAAGTGGGGTAGACTAGAAACGCACAATCCTAGTTGTAGCTTCCTGAGAGTGAGGGACCTTCTGAAAAAAAAAAGTCAGAATGATCGATTGTGGCCTTTGTACCCGAGATCTCCAAATCTTTAAGCATGAACGCTGACCGTTTATCTTTTATAATTAAAATTTTGTAGATATGAGAATATCAGACAAGTTCAACCGGTAACAGAGATCAAACAGATCTCATATTTTGATTTTTTTTTTTTTAAAGAAAAGTTTTAGCAATTTTCAAGACAGTTACTAACAATTCACACATCATTGATCGTAAACGCACATATATTTAACACGAAGTTTCTTTCTTCCCTACTTGTCCTAGCATGTATGGTGTGGCATCACACATATCAAACTACTGAAGTTGTCTACAAGAATTCTGAAATGTCTGTCAACGCGGGATATCTTCATAAGAAAACACGCTTACGATCACAATGGAGACATCACAAGAAACCGTATACATGTTGCTTATCAAATGTCTCTGCCTGAAGTGTCTACAGGAGCTCTCCGGCCCAGCAGGAAACTGTTGTAATAACTTTGTTTGAAAATGGAGAGAAGTTGTACCGCTCTTTTATTGTAAGTTCTTCATCTTCGTTTTCTTATTCTCTCAACTTTGCTTTCTATTCTTCTGTTAGCCAACAAGGCCATAACTTTGGCATATTTATCCTCGACTTAAGAATTAAGAAGTGGAGATCACCCGAAGATGTATCTTAATATACCGAAAGAATTAAACAGGACTGGTTTTACAGAAGTTGTACTGTATGTGTGTGTGTGTGTGTGTGTGTGTGTGTGTGTGTATTTTCTCCATACAGGAGATTCTTTATATATGTATATATGTGAAAAAAGCGAGTGTGTGTATGTGATTCTTATTTGTTATGCTAACAAGTGCGAAAATGTTTCTATTGACCCATGAATTTCCTCCTTTAAAGAGCCAAAAATAAGAAAAAGTTATTCATTTTTAACTTGTAACATATATAATTATGGTTTCAGTTTACGGGTTCTGTTTTCCATGAGCTCATTCTTGGGTTTGTAAGCAAGTCTTCTTGATGATTCTCCTATTTTGGCTCCGTGCATAAAAGCATAAAATAACCCAAGGTCCGGTTTTTGAACGCTCTTAAATCTTGAAAAATATTGCTTTCTAAGCTGCCTGCAGGACGCCAACACGTAGTTAGTAGAATTTGTTATGTAGGTATAATGATTCTGGCAAAAATGTCTATATCCAATTATGAAGACATTACTCCAAAAATATATGCACGAGCGGAGAAACAAAAGGAAAGAAAGGAACGAACTAATATTAAAGCATCAGGTATTGAAAAAAGTTCAAAATTAAAGACGTCGGTTAATTCTTCGTGATGGTAAAGTACACGAAGATTACTGGTTGCAGATTTTGAGACAGTTTTAAATATTCATCAACTATGACTGGACCAGTACGCTAACTCGATAATCGTTTCGTGCAAAGCAAATGCAACAAAGCATACGCCTGCGGAAAGTTCCTTCATATACTTTAATGCATGAAGATGCATGTTGTCCAATCCTCAACGAAGAATAAGGTCTGTCTTCCAGAAACTCTATTGGCAAAATTGTTGAGTGTATGGTAATATTGAATAAATATTTGAACGCCATTTATATATTATTTCAGAAGATCATATACGCTCTAAGTTTCTTTCTTAAATAAGATTATATACGACGTAAAACACGCCCCCATCTCATCGTTACTAAGTTACTAGATGTCTATCATAAACGTACGTTTCTCATGATCTTCTTTATTATCTTTATATTATTATTATTATTATTATTATTATTATTATTATTATTATTATTATTATTATTATTATTATTATTATTATTATTATTATTATTATTATTAAGTATTCTGCCTTTCAACTGTCCTGGGACTAATGTAGTTTTCTTCTTCTTCTTTTTTTTTAAAATGGTTTCGGTTTCAAAATATTTCTTCCACGTTTCTCGATCTTCAGCTTCCTTTTTTTAATTCCCAATTTTTTATTCCATTCTTCAAGCCATCGATCAGTTGCGTTCTTCTTCTTCTTATGTATCTCTACACAACCGATATATATATATATATATATATATATATATTATAAATAACAAAATCAACTTAATGAACTGATTTGTTCCAATGTTAACATTATTTCGATGTAACAATTTGTTAGCAGGAAACAGTTTAGCATTTTACTCCACATTTCCCAAAATAATGTAGAAAAATCGATTAACCGGAGTTTCAGATCTCTTTTGAGGATCGAAGCTATATAAGAAGGTGCTTCAAGTATGAACCTCGACTCAGTTTGTATCCGAGGTAAGCACTGCACCGAGTATCGATAATAATGTAAAATGTTAATCCTAAATTGAGCATTTACTAAATACTATAATTTAAAGATTCAATATTTTGACATTATCTCATTGTTGAGCAATATGTTAACGAACCTTATTAAGATACAATTATTATAGATGTACTGGCCAAGAACGATTTTTCTTTTATCTGGCTATTATAAATTATAATGCGATACGGTACTTTGTACGAATTATAAAGTACATAGAGAAACTTCAATATTCCTATTAATTGTTTGCAGTTACTTTAAAAGAAATGCAGAGATCTTATTAAACGCTTGCAGGGACATGGGTTTAGAAGTAAATGCAGAGAAAACTAAATACATGGAAGTGTGTCGGGACCGTAATACGGCAAATTATGGATGCGTTAAAATATTAAATAATACTTTTGATAAAGTGGATAGTTTCAAATATCTTGGATCAATATTAACAGAAAACAATCATATTCACGAAGAAATTAAATGTCGACTAAAAGCAGGGAATTCGTGTTATTATTCAGTTCAAAATTTCTTGTCGTCGCGAATTCTATCGAGGAATCTGAAGCTTAAAATATACAAAACGATAATCATGCCTGTTGTTCTGTATGGTTGCGAAACATGGTCGCTTACTCTGAGGGAAGAACATAGACTGAAAGTATTTGAGAACAAGATCCTGAGACGAATATTCGGACCCAAGAGGAACGGGAATGGGGAATGGCGGAAACTTCATAACGAGGAACTACATAATTTATATGGTCTACCCAACATTGTTAGGGTCGTCAAGTCTAGGAGGCTTAGGTGGGCGGGTCATGTAGCTAGAATGGAAGAAAATAGAAACGCTTTCAAAGTCTTGACTGGAAGACCAATCGGAAAACGACCATTAGGAAGACCTAGGCGCAGATGGGAAGACAATGTTAAGATGGATCTCGCAGAGATTGGAATACAAAGTAGAAACTGGATGCAGTTAGCTAAGGATAGAAGTCAGTGGAGAGCTTTTGTGAACGCGGCATTGAACCTCCGGGTTCCATAGGCCATAGGGTTAGTTAGTTAGTTAGTTACTTCAAAAATTTGAGAGTAAAATAACAAAATTCTTTAGTACAAATATCATAAAACAATATTTTGTTCAATCTCAATAAATTAAAATATCTATACACATCACTTATTTCTTTGCACATCTCACATTTTGAAGATGCGAAAAATACAGTTTTCAAATCAAAAGAAGTTTTTTTTTTTCTTTTAATCGGCCGTGGGTGAAGCAAGTATTCTAATTATCGTGACTATATCGACCGAAAATAAAGTAAATGTGCTTGAAGCCACGATCTGAACTGAACTTCCTCTCACGCGAGAGGCGATCAAGCTGCTTTTCGTGATTTTAGAAATTTAGGGAAAAAAAAATTAATTTAACCTGAATAATAAGCAGACATGCTCAGGTTTTGAGTGTCAAGACACGTGTACGTTTATGTTCTCATGAAGTATGTGTTACTAAAGGTAAATAAAGTAAGTTTCGATCTCATGTTGAAATAAGCAAGATTCTTTTCTAATGTTGTAGCCACCTGCATCTTAAATTAACAAGACCTATTTGTATGAAACAAAACTTTAAGAAGCAAAACCAGTTGAATGACATTAACATCTTATGTGAAAGATTGTAGTTAAAATATTGATGAATGAATGTATTATATAAACTGGTTAATTTGTTTTATTATTCAGTTCAAAATCTTTTGTCGTGAATTCTGTCGAGAAATTTAAAGCTTAAAATACACTAAAAGATAACCATGCCTGCTGTTTTGTATCGTTGCGAAACATGGTTGCTTACTCTGAGGGAAGAAAGTACACTGAAAGTATGTCAGAAGAAGATCCTGAGACAAATATTCGGACACAAGAGGAACGGGAATGGAGAATGGCAGAAATTTCATAACAAAAACTACATAATTTATACCGTTTACCAAACATTGTTAGGGTTGTGAAATCTAGGATTCTCAGGTGGGCAGGCTATGTAGCCAGAATGGAAGAAGATAAGAACGCTTTCAAAGTTTTAGCTGGAAGTTCAATCGGAAAACGATCATTAGGAAGACCCTAGGTGCAGATGGGAGGACTGTCTAAGAATATAAGTCAATGGAGAGCTTTTGTGAACGCGGCATTGAGTCTCCGGGTTCCATAGGCCATAGAGTTAGTTAGCTAGTAGCATATTTTCGATTCAAAAGAAAGGTTGACCCCTCAACTATTGGGCATTTTTAATATATTAAATATTATATTCTATAATATTATTATTAGCATCTAAGGGGAGAAATCCCCAAACACAAGATAGATCTATATACCAATCAATGGATCTCAACGAGTAAAATAACATTATGTAGATGACTCTAAGACCTCATGCGTGGTTTTGGAGAAAATCGAGGAAAATAATTCTTTAGTAAATCTAAAAATTGAAGCTGTACAAGAATCACGCAATCTATTAAGATGAAACTAACAACGAAGTTAACCTAATTTTGACTATTTCTTAAACTTTATTTATTTATTGTTTAATGATAGGTCTAATATTATTCAAAGATGAGGCACATATCAATCGATAGATCACGACAGATAGCTAAATAGTATCAGATGCTTGAGAATAACTTATCATGAACAGTTTTCGAGAAAATCTACACGATGTATAGTTTATGTAACTAAAAGGTATGTTGTTCGTTGCCAATAATAGTTGATGAATTCTGTAAGAAACTGTTAATTTGCTTATGTATTGAATATCTGAAAAAGTGTATTGTTAATTAGCGGATTGTATCTATTTTTCTTAACGGTGGCAGACATACTTTTAACGGTTATACATACATTACATACTTAAATTTATATCAATAATGACGAAACTATTTAACATTTTACCCAAAGTTTTCAGCCATTTTCTATTTTGGGCTTACTTTATGTGTAGCTTCCAGCTGTTGGGATTATGAAGTGTTGGCTTGGGCTGGAAGTGTATAATGATAATATCATGCTAGTTAAAAGTAAATGAAAAACGTTACTACTTTGAAATATTTTGTTTTTATGGAATAGTTTGAAGTTATGTAATGGTAATGTAGGAAAGAAGTTTTTGTGTACATATTATTGTAGAAACTTATAGATGTCAGTTATCAAGGAACCTTATGTATTGAAGAATTAATGTGTTAACTGGTTAAGTTAATAAAATAGTATTTTGAGAAAGAAGGAGTATATAAATATTTGAAGCAGTCATTAGTAATTTAGTAGTTAGTGCAATTGATTTATTGGTATACTATAAATAGGATCAATAGCTAAAAATATTTTCTCTCTTTTAATTAAAGTCTAACATCGGCCAATTCAAACAATCACCAGTTTTCTTCTCAAAGTTTCCACCCTATTTCTCTTAAAATTCTTTTCATTTACTTCTTCTTCTTCTCAGCAGTTCCTAATATATTTTTTTGAATTGCTGAACAAATAATTTTCAAAAGAATTGTCTTGAGCAGGACCGTCTTAATGCATGAACGCGACGCTCACTTGACTGGGAATTTCGCGAGCAGAATTACATGTACTACGTGTAAAATTTAGTCGCCCAATACACTGTTTTACCCAAGGGACCCATATTCCTGTTTAGACGGCTGGTCCTGAGATGCCAGCCTAAGTGAGATGTTTAGTTACAATTTCTATCAACTTGTAACATGTACGTATTTGTATAACTAACTATATGAATTAAGGATCGCAATAGCTCATTGTCACAGAAGTAGCCCGTTGCTGGTTGATTCTATTACAATGAGTTAATTCTCATAATACTATTTCTTAGCATACACAACACGTAAGGGATGTTTCCTAATTGTTTTCCAAAAGAAACTATTAGCCATCTACTCTATTTCTCATATGATCTTTGTTTCCATCACCTATCTTACAATTAGTCGTTTTGATCTTGCTAGAGTTGCCCACGAAAAGATGTAGAAACAAATGTACTTCAATAGAAAAAGTATACTTTTCGAGACAAGACATTACTTTCACCATACCTTTTCGAGACGAGACTCGGGGAGTACAGTGGCTCAGTGGTAGAAATTTCACTTCTGGTGCTGGGGTCCCTATGATATTAATCACAGAAAAATAATAAAGAAAAAAGGAATACCGGTATATTGTGCCATATTTCTGTGGCTAGAATGGATTAATTGTATTTACATTACTTCCAACAGGAAAAATAACTTTGGTTTGTAAGCAAGGTTAAGAAACGGATTATGTTCGTAACCCTTGGGTCCACTGTAATATGATTCTTTGATTACTGTGGGCTAAAATTTTTCATTTTGATCGATTCCGTTTGATGGAAATATAAAAAGAAATTCTGATTGAGTCGGTTATTTGTACTTTTCCTTCATCATTTTTTTTTCCAAGGAAAAATCAACCTGAACTTTTTCCTTTACAGTTTCCAGTCAGTTGCACGGAAACACTTGCAAGACTGAACTTAGAATACACACTGGAAATAGATCATAAGATCTCTACTACGAAAATCAAGGTCGGTGGATCAACGGTAGGACATTTGTCTCTGATACACGGAATCCCTGATTCGATACCATATCACTCCAAATGGGTTTTGTGGTGAAGAACGATTCCTTAAGCTTATAGAATTTCCACCAAGATTCCGCTCCTAATGCAAAAGCATTCCATGTATTGAACACTCAAAACTTTCGATGGTTTTATCTCATTCCTCTTAGTCTAATCTGAGAGCAGCTGAAAAACTTGTGTGGTAAATTATAATTTGACAAGTCCGTTGAAATACAGGGTTTAAAGATGAACTTATTTCAGTATTTTTAATAATGAGCTTGCTTAAAGCAAATCTTGTTTAAGCGGTGAGTCTACTCAGTTCCACATTGACGCTATGTCTACACATGTCGTTGAATTTCTAGTGTTCTTCATTCGTTACTTAAAGTGTGTATAGGGTGCTGCAGGAGGTGATGTATTTCACAAGACTTTGGAGTCGAAAGGGTGGGAAAAGAATTATGACTGTTGCGTTCAACCCCTTCTGCTCTAGGATGACTCTTTAAGTAAGATTCACACATGTCCCTCCAAGCATCCGGTTGCGATATCTTTGACGTCATCGTATGTGTGGAAAACGGATGTACTCCCTCACTCTTCTGGGTGCCTGTTTGACTCTCTCTCTCTTTTCTTGCCTTATGTATGTATGTAGAAGATGCTGCTTGTTAGTCAGTCACAGATTAAAAAAAAAAAAAAAAAAAAAGACTTTTATCTGATCAAAATGGAAATTTTGTTTATAGAAACAATTCTTAGAAATAAACAGTTTGTTTTAACTTTACCTAGAATGACTCACAGAGGCTTCAATCGGTTCATTTGATATGATTTATAGTGTTGTCTAAATACTTCTTCTTTTATATATTTTGATATTATTTTGAAATATGATTACCATATTTCTGATTCTCAATTCGGAAAGATTGTTTATTGCCCAGAAACATATGTTATGATTTAGAAATCGTAGATAAACCATTAACAACAGAAAGACACAATTATGTAGTAGGACTAAAACGTAAGATAATTACACTTTTAGTGCAATACCTTACAACCGTCGGCAGTGCATGAAGCAAAAATACTTCAATAATACAAATAAATACAAATACAGTATCCTATTTATTTAAAGTAAGACGTACATCGAGTTTAAAATGTACAAGACGTAGCGAAGTCAGATCGGTTTATGTGTTTCTGAAGTTCATAACAAATATCCCTTTGTGTTTGCATGTATTATATGTGCATGCATTATATGTCACATTCACTCGCGTTCTCATTTCCATAATTTTGTGTCTGTCTATAACGATACTACTACAACTACAATATTTTATATACATAAGAGAAAATTACAATATACATTCATATGTCCTTTGTATTTGTATTTGAATTACTTTTACCCCTTCCCCACAAAAAAGTAACTCCAAATTGTCTCAACTACTATTGAATAGCATACGTAAATGAGTTTTCATTGTTGAGCAAATGTCCTTCTGCTTCCATTCTTTATGCATCCAATTTCTTTATTGCATTTATCTTGCCGTTATTAAGGTATTAGAGAATGGGTTTTATACATATTCAGCTAACTTTGTTGATAATGAAACGATTACAGGATACTTATTTTTCCTGCATTGAGCTTCGAAAGTTTTAGCAATGGAGCTCAACTCCATAAGGGCTGCCGCTAAAGGGAGAAACATATAGTGTCTCATTCACCAAAATTGAGAAGTTTGACAAATTGGCAAATTCTTAGTGTATTATAATATTGAAATTTATAACCTTACCCAAGAGTATCTAACTTTAAATTTTTAGTTATGTTTCTGATTCGTGGGCAACGCAGCCCTAGCTCATGAGCCAAATTACTATATGCAATAAAGTCCTTAAAGCCTTAAGGAAAATATTACTGGTTTAATATTCTCTTATGTTTAAATGTATATAGTTCCATTTTATTTATTAAAACTTTAAAAGAAAACCGAGATTTACAAAAAGTGTTGCACAAGTGGCAATGGAAGATTACAAATTCATCACTCATGTAGCATTTACTGAATTGTGAAAATTATTTAATTATGATATAATCAAGATTCAGAAATTACAGTACTAATACTTAGTCTTGATTTAATCTTTTATCGCATATTGAATGTTTGACTGGGTGAGGATAATACTTTAATTTTCTTCTGAACTCGCATAAAATACTTCTGTCTCTTCCGTGAACTTCAAGATACTATGCAGCTCTTGGAGAGACCTTAATCTTATGATGTTAATAGCTTTCGATACAACCTTTCAAAGGATGGATAATGTTGCTTTTGTTCTTAGGACGTAGTAGTAGTGAGGAAGACCACGATAACAAAGAGAGCCGAATGACAGTAAAAGGTATTGGACAGAAAAGGAATTGCAAGAAAACCTAAAATTCGAACGTACTAAACCGTTATCTTATTTCCAACTTCTTCACAGCTATATACGCTTTGTCACTCTGCACCACAAAAACTAGGAAGCGTCGCAAGAAATTGGGTTCAAGTTTTGTACAGAACTAATTTCAAAGTCCCGCTTCTCTGTCTGTCTGTCTCTCTCTCACTCTCTTTCTCTGTTGCTCACTCGTTCTCGCACTGGTTCATTTTCTTCTCTCTTCTACTTATAATTTCTTGCACAAAGCGTGAAAGCATGTACTAAATTTCTTTTATATTTATATCCTTAACATTGGTTAATTAAAAAGCCATTGAAGGTTAATATTGAGGGCGGCTAAGATTACATTCCGTGATACCTATTAACAGTGCTGCTTCGATTGGAAAAATGACAGTATATTATTTTAGCGCTAATGTTCTCCACATGTCTGCTATCATTCCAAGCAAACGTTTCGGTCATCTCGTCCTAAAGATGATACAATTACTGATATTTTCTTTATGCTTCAAAATTTCAAAATTTCTAATATGGAAAAGTAATGGAATTGAGGTCAAGCGAGGATGGCATATATTTCACAGTCCTCTTCCTCAATCCAGTGTCTTGAAAGCATTACTTCCAGAATTTGTAGCTATCTTGTAATTCTTTGCATACAAGTAGGAAACGGCATTTAGGAGTATTCTTAAATCCAACGTTCTCCCTGCCACAAAGTTTTCTATTATCGGCTATAGTCAAAGAATGATGTAATCTCGCGGCGTATTGGAAGTGCTTAAGAAAACTTTTTTTTTTTTTTTTTTTTTTAGATGTTTTGAGATATTTCGTGGTAATTTGTTTATACTTTTGGTTTATAGATAAGTGGAATGTATTGTCTTGTTATTTTGAGAGAAATATGAAAGTTATTTTTGCAGTTTACAAATATACGATATAAATTCATGGAAGCTGTCATGGTTCCTCACGTGACAAGAAGTGTGACGTCACAGGAAATGTTATACACTTGATTGGCGGGAAAAGGTTGGAGCTAGAGGGAGTCCGTTTAGGCGTACCAAAGTTTGTTACAGTAGAGTACCGAAAACTTGGCCTAATCTGAACCGAAAGGTGACCGAGTTTGTGAAAATGCCGGGTCATCGGAGATGAAGTTAAAAAGAAGCAAAGTACGAGTGTTTCCTCAGAAAATACAGTACTATACTTGTATGTATTGGTTGCTTGAGAATACAACAGAGAATAAATTGCCCAAACACCCTTCAACAAAGGAAAAGTACATACTTTATGAAGGTATGTAGCCTTTATTATACATGAAATAGAAATTAATGAATATACACTGTACAGTAATTTACCTGATAAGATAGACCTCAGAAAAATACTTTATGAAGGTAAAAAAGGGTCTTCGCGCGGGTTTTTTTTGCCCCGTTAGGGTGTGGCCGAGTTATCCGGACTGCTGGGTTATTGAGTGACGAGACGAGTTTTAGAGACTCTATTCTATTCTCGATTTCCTCGAAAACTATGAATAATTCATACCAAGCATGCCATTTTGCTAGATTAATACGTGACTTAATTTCGGACAATAATATAGTTAAAAAAGTTTAAGTACAAGGATTAATAGGGCTATATCTCATTAACCATACTATGTACTGTCATCTTGCTAGTATCATAATGAAAAGCTTACGAGTAACAAGTATATATTTCAGTACCAGTTTCATATTAATAGGTTGTGATTATCCTACAGCATTAGTTTTTAGGTTTACAACACCATGTTTTTCAAATTAAAAAAAGCCCCTACACATTGGGAATTACACCCAAATTTGTCATTTTATTCAGCATGATATGGTCTATCGTTTTGGTATTTACTTCATTTTTGGGCATTTTGTTTCCGTTTTACCAATATTCTTAACAATGTGTAACTTTAAGAGAAATGATAGCGAAAATTTGTTTTGTGTGTATCAAAGAATAAAGAAAACTGAAGATTCAAGGCTTTCCAGTAGGTTACTGGTTGTTGACATGACATCAATACTTCATTTCTCTCTAGCTACAGGATCAAACTGCAAGACAAACGAACACACAGAAGCGCTTCATTCAGGAAGCCAACCGTATCATTATCATCATCTCACGAAACGATCCCCTTTAACAAGGAAACAGGCTTTTTTTAAACTTTCATTCCTCCGGTTGATATCCTGAAAACAAACATTCCAACCCGACAGTCCTTCAAAGTTCTTGCTCACCATCGGAAGCAGACAGACAAGTCTATATAGAGACAGATAGAGGTAAACCTCGTACGAAGAGACATAAGATTTCCTGTGTTGTGTGAGGGCTCATTGTCAAAGGTTTGGCTCCCTAGAACAGTCACCAGCACTGTCCGTCTATCGCACTTGGTTACACTGCATCGCGTTGTCAGTCCGACTAACGTTTTCAACTGATAGATGAGAGTGCCCACGCAAAAGCTTCAATGGTACATTTACAATCATGACAGGCTACATGCTTAAGTAGCCTCAATGCTTGCAAGAGGGAAGCTTTCCAATTCTAGTTGGCAAATGCTGTCGGAAGCGCTTCATTTTTCTTTCTGCAAAACAAACAATGATCAGCTGCTGGGACTAATTATCACAATTATTCAAAAAGAACTTAGTACAACGCAACTACAGCAGAGGTATATTTAAAAAATCAAATTAATTAATTTTGGCTTAATTCATTTGTTTTCTTAAAATATATCCTATATCTCGAAAGTATATAAATTGTCATCGAATATACTTACCTACTTTATTTGAGTTTATATATATATATATATATATATATATATATATATATATATATATATATATATATATATATATATATATATGTAAATCAATTCGCTAACTCTTCGAGTAATTTAATCGATAGTTGCAGGAAGGATTTCAATCTGTTCTTTCAGTGCATATTAAAGAAAAAGAAAAGAAAAAACATTTAAAAAAATGATTTGGATCTTTTGTATAGAATGGTACGTATACTATATTTAGGTTACTATCAAATTTGCAGAATTCGTTCATAACATTTTATTCGCTTAGTGCGATTGAAATGTTCTACTGAAGTTTGCCACTGTCAAACCTCTGCCTTCCTCTCAGTAAAAGTAAAAAAGATAACTATAATTCCAAAGAAATCTACATTGAGTGCTCACTGAATTGCGACCACCCCTTCACACAAGGAATTGTGGCCAGCAGGCGAGCTGATTACATGACCACTCCGACTAGTGGAAAGGAGGGCACTCTCGAGGTATCAAGGACACTCTTGAGGATACATGTTGGGAGACAACACACTATTATAATAGGAGGTGGGCAGGATTTATTCGCATTCCAATAGAGCATGATTGTGGGTACCCGAGCAATAGGTGCGTCAATAACCCAGACAGCGATACTTGTCAGATGTATTCTTCCTGTGTAGTGAAGGTGTATAATGAATGGGAAGAAAATAAGGTAACTGTCTCCAAGATACTTAACTGCAGGGGCATACGGAAGTTCAAAACGTGGGGTGAGCGTCGCGTCAAACAACTAGTGACAACCTAACGAACCATCGGTGTCCGGGATTTACGTGACAAATACAATGGTGCATGCACAACACTCATATCCCACGCAACTATATGGCATGCACTGGGACACATGAATTGAAGTTCCACAGCAGACAACCCACTTGTCACCCACTCCTGGCGACTCGTCACCGCCGACTTTGTCACTCTTGAGCACAGGAACACGCTTAATTGTACCGTGGGTGGTTGGAAAAGGGTATGTTGGTCCAATAAATCACTGTTTGTGCTACTCCTCTCGGACATTCGTGTGCATGTGTGGTGCCACAGCAAGAAGCTATGGACTCCTCGTGCATGGTGCGCACTGTATAGGCAGGTGAGGACGGCTGTATGGTTTGGAAATGGTTCTGTTGCCATGGACTAGTACTAGTACTAATAAGATATCCGTTGTGTACCTGCAGGTGTTACAGGATCACGTATACCCTACAACGCAACACTCTATCCACACGAAGACGGCCCCGTGGAAACGTTGAAAGCTGAGTTTTAAATCTGTCAAAATTATGCTATGATCTGCAGGGATTCTGTGAATATGTACTTAAGAATCCGATGCCTTCTGAATGTTTCTAGGGATGGAGTAAAGTAAAGTACGAATAATTAGACACAAGCCACTTTGTCCAGAAATACATTGTTTATACTCAATCCTCATCTGAAATACATAAGTCAGAAAATTTATTGTGTTTACTGTTCAGCTAACTCTGTGAATGATTTTTTTTTTAATTTTTAGTTTTTGGTATAAATAAATGTATGGTATTGGAACCATAGATGCTACTGTAGCCCCTAAGCATGTATACTTAGTGTATTTTTACTTAGAATGACCATATAAAGTTTCATTACACTTTTATTTATTTATTTATTTATTTATTTATTTATTTTTGTTCCATAGAAACTTCCCGGAAATTTATTCTTGTAGGTTGGCAAGTCTACTCCCTTATCTACGTTACTGAATACATAGTATATAAAGAATTGCCTTACGAACTCCCTCGTGGCTATATGGTTAGCACGTCTGGTTAGCACGACAAAGTCTGGAGTCTGATTCGATACTGAGTGAGAGCTTATGTAGTTCGGATCCCATGCTTAGCTGCAGGTTCATGTCTCACTTAGCTCGGTGCTGAGCGGGACACTAAACTCCAAATCAACTAACCAAGAAATGCCCTAATGTTTGGTTTCTACTTAAACTATTTTTGAAAGAAAACCGTTAAATTATATCGGAAATTTATATTTGACTTTTTTTCTCTACTCGTTCTACGATCATCACAATAAATATTTTGCCATTATTGGCATGTCACTTACCGCAACTAAGAAGATTTTATGCACCATGATCTTCAGCTAACATTTTTTGTATTCATGTTAATTTTTCTGTTTTGATATTGTTCATCAACTGCTGTCTCCTTCGCCCCATCTCTCTCGTTCCTGCCACCACATCCTCTAGCACGTCCCTCATGATATAGCTTCTCAGCCAATTTTCTAACAGTTTCTCTTCCTTTTCTCAATTATAAAATATATACAATTGTCCTTTTTTCTCTCACTATTTCTAACATATTCTCGCTTGTTTTCCGTTCTAATCACCTAATTCTCTCCATTTTTATCTACACCCACATTTCTGTACGAGTAGCCCATCTGGTGAACTATCGCCGACATAGCTCTAAATTTCACTGTACCAGGTAACCTCCCCACCCAACACATAAGTGTTTTAGTAAAGATGATGTTTATTGAGGAGACGTTCTACAATAGTACGGTAAAATCCTAAGTGCATAATACTTATTAAAATAATAGTGTATTTACGTAAATATGTATAAAGGCTAATTTATTAGAAGTCAATTATCTTAGAAATTTCTATCTTATTAATTGTCCTGATTTTTTACCTTGAATTCCTTGAAAGTCTCGGTGTTTTCACGTTTTTCCTTGGTTGTCTTGCTGCGCTGTGTAACAAAAAACACAGAGAACTTGTGAGCTGAATAGGTTATTTTCAGACCGTTTGTAGTAATTAAAGGAACACAAATATTGTTAAATGCCTTTAGACACGCAAAGGATACAGGAAACAAGCATTTTACAGCTTATGCAAGCAAGGAATGAGTTTGAAGCAAGAAAAAAAAAGTACATGAAGACGGCTCCATCGTTAGTGAGGGTACACTTTTGCTTTCAACAAAGAAGTAAGATGTTTAATAACGTACTTCTATGGCAGAAATAAAGCCATATTACTCTTATCACGGTTTCTTTATAGTGAGATATGTATATGTGTATACAGTTGAAGAAGCTGAAAGTACGCCAAATTGATGTGAAGGTAAATTACGAAACATGATTTTAATTTGAGAAACAATTAAAGGATTTTCACGCTAGTGAATTCAACAAGGAAAGAAATATTCGAAAAAGAAAAAAATGAATTGAAATAAGTTTTCTCAAAAAAGAAGTTCTAAAATGGGAAAAAAGTAAACAAAGCTGAAGGGGAAAAGTGCTATAGAAAAGAATGAAAAGGAAATTTCACTCCTTAAGTGAATGATAACCAGTTGTAGAGTTATAATTCTACTGCACGTAGATACCCAAGACTTCTCTCTCTTTTTTTTTATCTTATTTTATTTTATTTCTTTATGTTTGTTATCTTGTAATTTCTTGTCTTCCATTTTTATGCATAATAAACTTTGGAATAAACTTAGTTGATTGCTTTTCTCTAAAAGGTAAAAATAAAACCAACAGAAGTTATATAATTTCAAATTTCCAATTAATCTGTATAATTTATAGCTAATAAAGACGTCCGTTTGGATAGCCCAACTACTTTTTCCGAATTTCACGAATATAGTTTCAAACGTTCCTGCATCGTTTGTGCATGTGTGTACACGCAAAAATGGTGTTTGTGCACAATGTAATTTTAAGGGATTCAAAAACTATTTTATGGAGCTGTCAAAACATCCGCCGATAGGCTTCAAAATAGTCTCAATCGTTGCAGCATCGTTTATGCACTCAAGATTTTCGTTTGTGTACAACCGGAAGTATGAGATATTGACGTATCAAGTTTCGTCGTCAGCCCCCTACCAACGCCGATTCATACAAAAATGGTCTCAATCATTAATGTACAATCAAAACCTTCGTTTGGGTACAACCGGAAATGTGAACTCTTGGCGTATCTAGTTTTGGCGCCAGCCCCCTAGAAACGCTAGTTGGCGCCACAATGGTCTCAATCGTTCGTGCATCGTTTGTGTACGTTTGTGTGCTGAAATGTTTCGTTTCTGTACAAAAGGAAGTGTGAAATTTATGCGTATTTGTATTTGGGCACCATTTCCTCCAATGTTATCGATTGGCGGAGTGATGATAACAGGACATTGTTAACAAGGGGTTCATGCGACATATTTTTTTCATCAAGATTCAAGCTTTCGCGTGAAAGTCATTGTTTTACTACATAATGGTCTTCCTTTGCCCTACTGTCCCAGTGACACAAGAAATGGCAATATTTTGTATAGCCATTCTGCATTCACAGCAGAAGCTCCAGCATTTGTGACATCACCACCACAGATTTTTCTTTTGTGGTTCAAATGGCCAATAGACTTCAGTAGTAGACTCATGTTGCCATAGGTTTTTTTTTTTTTTTTTTTTTTTTTTTTTGCTAAATGGAATAGGCCACTGGTATAGAAGTTTTCTCATTATTCTTATACAAGAGAACTTTGAGACCAGTTTATGGGAATCAATAAATAGCCACATTGCTTCAGGATAGTGAATCATTCCAAAGTATGTAAGCAGCCCATTTATGTTTGTTTAAAGGTAACCAAGAAAATTCTGACACTTTCTCATCCACCACCTTCGAACATCAATAGGTCACCTAAGAAGTACCCAGAAGACCAAAATAGTCACCATCAGCATCGACGACCTTCTGCCAACGTTCTGCAAGGTCATGGATTCCATTGCAGTAGAACTTGGTGGGCCATGAAGCGAAGAAAATATCAAGGGCATTTTGCACCTCTACTAAAGATTTGAACTGGTGTCTCTAAGGTGATTGTCCACGGAATGGATCATGTGATAATCGGACGGTGCAATGTCCAGGGAGTATGGCAAATACAACAGTATTTCCCATCCAAGGCGTAGAATGGTGTCCTGGATCATCCTAGCCACTTTGGGCTTAGCGTTGTCCTGTAACAGGAGGACCTCTTTGCGATTCAGAAGTGCTGGCTCCAGAGTTTTGAGTTTTCCTTGAACACGGCTCAATTTCTGACAGTACATAGTTACATTAATACTCTGACCAGCTGGCAGCAGTTCCCTATGCACGGTGCCGGGAGCAATCCATCAAACACACAGGAGGACCATTTTCTGGTGCAGAGCTGGTTTCGGCTGTTTTGGAACTGATTCATGAGATGATAACCAATGATGACGGCACCGTAGAATTGCGCACATGAATCACTTGTCATCATATGTCAACACTCTGTCCAGAAATGGCTCCTTCCTCGGACAAGACAGCAAAAAACACAGGTTGCCTTCTGGACCGGAGTCAAATCATGTGGGACCCACCGACCCAACTTGTAATGCTTCCCAATTTGGTGAAGGTGCTCCCGAATGGTTTCTTCACTCACACTGAATTGTAGTCCCACTTCCTGACATGTCTGGCCACTGTACGCCTCAATTGCTGCCTGAAGATCTTCATTTGGTACATGTGTCGGTCTTTCGGCACGTGGTGCGTCTTCGAGTGTTTCATCCTTAAACTTGTTTAACCAATGCTGCACTGTCCGCGTAGTCACGACACCCTCACCAAAGGCCTGGCACATATTCCGCCCCGTTGTAGCGAGGTTTAACCCCAGTTTGAACTAGTACTCTAAACACGATCTTATGATACTCTGTGGAAGTCCCATGTGCACTCTGTCCTTACGCAAGTTCACGGTGTAACTGAACTGCCATAATCAGGTAGTATGTTGGATATTTCCACACCAACAACAGACTTTCGGCTTATCTCCATTCGCATTCAACTCACGGTGTGAGGGGTCAATTGAACACAGACCTCCACAAAAGCGACAGAACTTTCTTGATTACCTTTATAATTACATTATACCCCAAATAGACCAGGTAAACGGAGTGACTCGGATAGACTCGTGACTTGGCACGACTTGCATATACCTGTGACCCGGACAGACTCAGTGTATGCGAAACATATTCATATATATTGAGTGTAATGTATATGTATCAAGCTACTAATGCAATTCTAAGCAGGGTTCGAATCAAGCTATTTTACGGGGTGGGTACTTTTCCAGATGCATATCCAAGATATTTTTATACAGAATGATGTATGTATATATGAATTGGGTAAATATTTTCCTGGCAAGGAAGAAGTTCTGCTATGACGAGAGAGGAAAATCCCCTCCTCATCCTCCCATTGATTCGAACTCTAATTCTAACAAACATCACTCTCCCCTCTCTCACTCTCTCTCCTTATTAAACTGATAACGGTCGTAATCTCTTGTGTGAATGTGTGTGTGTATCAAATTATTCAACTGAAAGAAAACTACAAGATCTATCAGAAAACATACGCGTGAGAATCACAGAAATGAAAAGCTCATATTTTCTTTCTTATAAAATATCGTCAAAATTTGCTGTAAATTTTCTTAAATTTTGAGGTGTAAAATGTAAGAGGTACATCCGAGTTCAAACAGTGTATATTAAATCTTTTTTGTGTAGTCTTTGTTCAAAACCAGTGCATTACTTTTCAGTGTGGGAAGGCAAATAAACATAAAATAATATTTGAAATAGGCAACATATGGAATGTTGATTAAGCAATGTCACACCGGAACCAAACACTGAATGTTCGAGCTCGAGTAGTGGAAATCATTAATCCACTCTAAAATACTGCAGTAATGCTGTAGAATTGATATGATATTTTAGCTGCTTCCGAGTCATCAAATTTACCTGGATTACCAGGACTGTCCAGGTCATAGCACGAAGCTCAACATTTTCATTTAATAAAAATACTCGTATAAATTGTTCTGTAAATTAATAGATTAGTTGCCATCATACGATATGTTGAATATTCATATCTCTAACCTGAAATTTCGTACAAAATGTTAATTGTTTTATTATTATAAATTCTAGTTGTTCCCTCAAGCCTTCGACTAGTCTGCAAATTTAATGCACGGCATTGAAACATCTCTTCGATTCAGGTAGGAGGCAGAGATGGAGTGAGTCAGTGGGTCTGGGTTGAGATTTGTGAGTGGATCAGCGGGTCAACAGGACGTGACTTACTGCGACTCCATTATCCACTGTGATTCATTCTGACCCACCATGACCCACTCTGATCCACCGACCCACTTTGCTCAGTGCATTGTATACAACATCTTCTGAACACAGGTGAATTTGTCTACGATTTACTTTCAAGGTCTCCATTTTTCTTCGTTTTTCATTTGTTTTTATTTACTTACTTGAGATGAGTATATATCAGTCAAAAAAAATCAGGCACTTTTGGATATTGATATTTGTAATTGCAATCATAGCAATTTGACTAACTAATTGGCCTTCCAAACAAAGTCGAATTTTACACTTTTTTTATATATAACTTCATGTTGGCCTACTTTACTTTGATTTGAGACTTTCAAATTTCATTCTATTTTCCACTGAAAAGTATCTGTAATTCAACAAGGAAATAATTAACATATATATGATAACAAAATTGAAATTCATCGTAATGTGGCCCATGAAAAAAACACTTTACCATTTTATATCGTAAATGTCAAATTCACAGGTATTGTAACATAGAGATTTTTAAGCGATTGACCGTATAAGTTCAAACTGTGATTATGATTATCTCACAACCTAGTTTTATTACAAGTATAAGCTCTGTCGATGGGTTTTGGAGAGTGGTGGATCAGAGTGGGTCATGGTGCGTCACGAATCACGTTGTGTGGTTTGTCAGTGAGTCATGGGTCAAGTTCTCATCGATCCACGACATATCTTATAGTAAGTAACTCAGTTATCGAGAACTATTAACCTGATTGTCAACTGTATTTGGAATTGACATGACTGAGAAACTGTGGCCACTTGCGTTTTATAAGGATTAAAAATATCTAAATACTTTTTTGCCTAGATATTTATGCAATTCTAACTCTTAAATGATTTGAAGTTTGCGTTACTCACAGACTGATATGGTTTTTCCTTGTAACAAGGTTAAAATAGTCAAACACATATTAAAACTTCACTTTTTTACACTCTCTATAATTAAAATAGGTTTGACCCTAGCAACAGAGACAGTAGATCCAACAGTGGGAAATGCTAGACTAGCAAACTTTGCCAACCAATGTAACTCCCACGAAAGAAATAATATAACTATTGAGAATATTGGATAAATAATGCCAAATTATTAATTGGCCAACATAATTTGAACCATGTTGGGTTAACATATTTTTCAACTTTACTTTTCCCATTCTCAACTATGCTCACCATTAGCCTACATAGAACGTTGTTTGTTTATTTCTTTGTTTAAGTTTAGCATCCCTTTTATGTACCAAGGTTATGTGAGACGTGAGTCAACAGTTTAAGGCGAAATTCGAAGCACTGTAAAGCGTTCAATCTTGTTTAATACTCTCCCACCGGGGAACGAACCCGGGATCATATGTAACAAAGGCATATAAACTAGCCACTATACTAGCTTGAAGGGCTCTACATAAATCCTTGCCAAGAATACTACTAAAGGATTCTCTCCTTACAATAAATTTGCAATAGTTTACTGTAATGTACTATTACAGTTCAGAAGACATGTATACTTGTTCATATTCCCAGTTTTGCTATTATTGTGTGAACATGAAAGAAGATAAAGTAGAAATATGCATATGAAATAGCTGTGAGCATTACTCGTTGCACTCAAATTTGAAAAGGAAGTTTATCGTATCCATACTAGAAAAATAAAAATACATGAATGAAAAAAAAAAGATGTAGGTAAAAGTATGAATGTAGAAATTGTAGAAAGTGAAACTACGAAATTGAAAAAAAATATTCTTATAGTTTTAGTGATAATAAAATAGCTAAAATATATGTTCAAAGATAATAATCAAACTTTTAACTCCCTCATAAATCACAGCCGACTCTTCAGGGAACGATAAATGATTGGAAAGGTCATTGGTACTCAATAACAGGCATTAACTCTACATGAAACACGTAATAACAATGTGTTTGTTTTGCAATTTTTTATTTATTCATCAAACCACTCTTACAGTCATTGATTTTATTACCTGCTGAAGTGATACGTAAGCAGTTGGCTTTCCATTAAAGCAGATTTTTCTGTTATAAAGTCGGCGCGAGGGTTTATTCCACGAAAAAAAAATACAGTTTTACAGTTACCATATCCAGAAACTCTCAGAATGCTGTGTTTGTCAGAAATAACACAAAATTTCAGGCATCCACACAAAATGATTTTCTGCTTACTGGAATTGATGTTGGAAATAGATGTAAGCGATATATATATACAGTTGTTTTGAAATAGACATTAATTGCTGTGTTGGATAAATTAAGTTCTCGATAGAGTTAAACACAGCAGCAGTGAATCATTTAGTATTTTGTATATTTTAGAAAGAGTTGATACTATATTTCATAGATTGAGTCTCCTTTCAATACAACTGATTCAAGGCATTCAAATTTCTTCAATATATATATATATATATATATATATATATATATATATATATATATATATATATATATATATATATATATATAAAGATTTGAAAACAAGTATCATTTCATGCCAATTTGTAAGTATTAGGCTATTTAATAACATTCCACAAATATTAAATTATCATATTTTCCAAATGTTTCTTGCTGTTGATTATTATGGGGTCAAAAATCGAGAAGTTTTGAAAAATTAACAAGTAGAGCATAGCTACACTTCAAAATTGAGTGTTCAGAGGCGTACATTTGCGATAAACAATAGAATATGTACTTTGTTTGTCATTACAATCAGACTATAGAAAATCAAATACATCCTTTTGTAATTCGCTGGTACCTTTTTCTGCATTTCATTTTTATCTTTTCTGCATTTCTACTTTCGAGCGAAGATAGGAGAGAAAAAGTACTGTGATAATTCAAAAGAAAGAGAAAAATATTTCGAAATTTTATGGGATTTACCGTTTCATGGTTCTTACATACCGAAAATATAATTTTTTCATGTCTGTTCATCTGTTCGTCTGTTCGTTCCACATTCTTGTTTTACTCTTAGAAGGTGAGTTGTGAATGAGACTTTGTTCATATTTTTATCAATAAATGTTTCATTAATAACTCTATACTATGGTCTTAGCCATTCACCTGAGAAAGAAAAAACATCTGTAACGAGAAGTTTTCTCTTTGGTTACTTTTAAAGAATGATTTTGTTTTCAGAAAGAACTCAGGCAATTTTGTTGAAACTTCATAAATAAATATCTTATTTAAAATCCTAGCGTAAGGAATAAGTGTTTTTTCACTTAAAAACCCACAAAGGATAGTTTACTTCTAAGAAGGGGTTGTTATAGACAATTGTATCAAATATGACTCTATCAATTTGTTCAAATCTTATAAGTAAATATTTCGTTAACAATCCTATAATATGAGATGTCATCTCTCATAATAATCTACAGGGGAACTTTACTCTTGGATGTGTTATTTTATTTAGTTTTCCGAATATACCTATTATAATTTTATTCACATTCCATAAATAAATATTTCCATAATAACTTTCCTATGACATGATTCAATTTAGGAAATGGATGGGAGAAAGTGTAATACAATGACCCCTATCTTTTAATGGGCATTACAGTAGTAGTATCTAACATTAAAAAAAAAAAGTCTGTTGGCTTGTGCAAGTAAATATCTGGACAGTGTATTATTACCAAGTTCCTGTACACGTACTATTCCTAGTTCTAATTTTCAGTAAATCGTTACTCTAGCTTTTTATATTTTCTTAAATCACATACAGTAACCCCGTCTCTTAGAAACGTGAACTAGAAGCCACCTACTTGCAGAATACCCAGGCATACATTATTATTCAACGGGAAAAACTGTCAAGCTAGAAATCGATTCCGAAAGGGCAACCGGATTCATTTACTTGACATCTCCTGACGTCTTAGTACCCAATTAAACATAGTACTCAATTATGATGACAAATCAATAATAAAATTACTAAAAGGGTCTATTCGCGTGTTACCGTTACAATCCAAAATGATTAATAGGTTACAACGAATAACTGATATTCGCTATTAAATTAATGCGGTAAAATGAGAAATGATTTTGATGTTAAAACAAATACTAATTAATTATTATTACTTTCTATTGATTGTTATTCTAATATTTATAGTATCAACCTATTTTCATTGTTATGTTAGCAAACAATTTAAAAACAATGTTATAGGTAAATATTTGCCAGTAATCCTTTGTAATCTGACAGAAAAATTTTACAATATGTTTGTTTATTGTGTTTTTTCTTGATTTCTTCCTTTCCCTGTGAATTATTTACTTAATTTTCATTATCTATTTATAAATAATGATACTTGGCACACTAAATCTGTGGGTCGTTAACTTCGTGATTATGATGGCTACTTTGATGTATTTTGCCGATTCCGAATAATAATAATAATAATAATAATAATAATAATAATAATAATAATAATAATAATAATAATAATAATAATAATAATAATAATAATATAAATTTTATTTACGTGCTGAGAACAGCTGAGAATAGAAATGCAGCAAAAATACAAGGCTTTATCATATACTTCAATATTATTGCAATACCATAATGTAGAAAAAGAAATAATAATTAGCTTTAACACGAATTAATAAAAAGTGGCACCTCGTAGCGTAGTCGCCAACGCTCTCCCTTTGGTGCCAGCGGTCCCGTGCTATTCCCGGTGGGGACACTCGGTCGAAAAAGTATGAATAAAACTTTTTCAATTCAATGGTCCTGAGTGAGGTTTCCCTGCGTTTTCCTCATTCACAACAGGGAAATGCCGGGATTTTACCTAACATACAGATCCCAGGCCGCTTTCTTCCTTCACTTTCCTCGGATAGTGTGATCGCCGAAGGATGTCATCCCTCATACGTGACGAGCTAACATGGACATAGATGTCGAGAAACAAGAAATCTAAATCATAATCATAATCCTATTGAATTAATAAAAAGGTGAACTCTGACAGTATATTCTATATCAATTCCTAAAGTAATGAGATGTCAAAAATTAAAAGTAAAGATGAAAACAATAGTAAGAAAAGATACAGTATTATAAGTTCTGGTCACATTTTAAGATACACAATTATCAGACACTTAGTTTCTAAACAATTGATGTAAATTTTTACACCATATAATGATTTTCCTTGAGTCTTCTTGTAGCCTAATTTTGTCCTCAATATTGTTTGCTACTCTAATAAGCTTAATGTCATGAGCAAAAAGTAAGATATTGGATCTATTTAAAACTGTCGGCAAATCATTAATAAAAATAGAGAAAAATAATGGACCCGGAGAAGAACCTTAAGGAACTCCATCACTGATAGTGGATGAATCTGATATTTTTACTTTTAATTTGATATGTTCTACCAGTCAAATAAATGAAAAAAATAGATACAAGGAAGTTACACATGTTTGATAGTTTCTTTAAGCCTTATGACCAACTGAATCAAAGGCTTACTTATGGTAACGTATATAACACCAATTTGTGATCTACTTTTCATTGCATATTAGGCACACTGTTATTTCACAGAGTTTTGTTACAATTGACTTCCTTTTGTAAAAGCCATTCTGAGAATCTTGCTGTGAAGGATACTTTCAAAAATTTTAGAGAATATGTTCAACAACGTCATCGCCTGTAGTTGTTCGGATTTAATTTGTAGTCGTTCTTGTAAACTAGTACCACATGTATATGTTTCCAATTAGATGGAAATAATCCAGTTCTTAATGAGGCATTGTATAGTTTTGAAAAAGCTGGAGCTAATCCTTTCGAGCATGCTTTATTAATATAATTAAGAAAGCGGTCCGGTCTTGAAGATGCTAATGGCAGAAGTTTACCTATTACTTTAGCAACATCATTATCACGTATTATTGGAATTGTTATATTGTTGCTGTTCAGATCACTAACTACAGCATAATCTACTATATTAATTTTGATGTTAAACTTATTATGAAATATATCTTTTAAAAACATCAGCAATTTATCTTACTCCTATAACAGTAGTACATTTGAATTAAATTTTATTTGGTAGATTTTGCTTCGGGATTTTTTAAAATTATTTGACAAATACAAATTGTTGGTATAAATACTATTTTCTAGCTCATCAAAACAATGCTTCTTAAGTTTATTGTACATTCTTTTAATATTTTTTCTTAAAGTACAGGATTTTCATATATGACTAAATTACTATTTTTCTTAAATTTTAGAAAATACTATATCAATTTATTAAAATACTATATACAAAATACTATATCAATTCAAAAATACTGTTTTTTTATTAATTAATTCTTTTAACTCTTTGGTAATCCAAGAAACTTTATATTTCCTCCTTTGTACAATAGGTTTTTCCAATACTACTACTTTTACTACTACTACTACTACTACTACTACTACTACTACTACTACTACTACTAATAATAATAATAATAATAATAATAATAATAGTAATAAATTCAAACATTCAATTGGTTCTCAATATGTTTTCTAAATATACTTGTGATCAATAGTGGGGCTATAGCAAAATATAAATAATTCTAAAATCTTTTGGTGCTAAATATTTAGTAATCAGAGTTTCTTATCTGCTGAAATTGCTGTATAAAACAATCATAATTGTTCATAATGTAGTTTTCATCCCCTACCCATAAAAAAAAAAAAGGGTTTGAGAGAAGAGAAAGTGGTATGGAGAGGACAGAGGGCCCCCCAAGTGCTTCTGTAAACTCTCCCCTGGGAAAAACGGAGAAAGACACGAAAGGAATCTAGTAGAAAATGTTGGAATAGGAAAGGACGAAAAAGTAAGAAAACAGTCCAAAAAACAAGTCTCTCTCTCTTTGGAGTTTTCCTTCTCTCTTTCCCTGTTCCCATCCTCCCATCATCTTGTTTTTGCTTCGGAGCTCGTTCCAGTAATAGCACAAGTTGTCGAAATAGAGCAAAAGGAAAAAAGGGAGAGGGTGTGAGAGGGAAAGCTTTCGGGAAGAAGGAAATATAGGAACAGAAATACGCCAAGTATTCTCGGTGCTACAATAAAAAGCCAATGGGTCTGGAAGATAGGAGGAAGAGGACATGTACAGTATATACGGATGTTGAAGAAGAGGAGAGAAGGTGCTGATTAAAATGCAAAATATGAGAACAATGTATGTCTCTGTGTGGAAGAAATTAGGTGTCAAACCATCAAGCGGTTATAAGCTTCTCATAATTTTTCCAAAGCATTATTATTTTTCATTCGTTCTTCCATATCCCGTTTCTCCTGTTGACAATATTCACAAAGAAGGAAAAAAACTTGATTTCCTTTTTTTGTCTCCTAAAAAAGTTGAATGAATTACTTTCATGTGTTTCTCCCCGTGATTCTTTTATTTATTTTTTACTGACATTTCTTCCTTAATTAAAGTGTTTCCGGTAGTATATTTATAGTACCTTATCTCTATTTATTTTTTTAAAATATAGAAACAAAAGTATAAAATCGAACCTTGATTGTGTAATCGACATCGAAATCATAGTAGAGGAGTATTAGTATGGTAGGCGTTTTTATAGTATTGTTACCACCCATATTTCGGCGAGTTTTACAAGAAGCTACTGTATATCTCTTACTAGGTCAAGGTCGTAGGGAGAATGAAATCATATGGAGGACCACCTTCCCCATTTAAAATTCTCAATCTGAATTGATAAAATATTATTTAAAAGTCATTTTCAAGTTTTCCTTGAGAAATTAATATTTTACACAATCCATCTAAAAAATCAGTATTGTACAGATGACTGTTATAAGTGGAATATTGTTATTTACCGAGTAACTACAAGTTCTCAATTAATAATAATAATAATAATAATAATAATAATAATAATAATAATAATAATAATAATAAATTTCATAGTAAAATATTACTATGTGCATATTTGGTAATGATATTTCTTACTACATATTTCTAAGCTGATACCTTTAAATAAATGTGAAACAAATTACTTATATTTCAACCAATTCATTTTCCCTCTCCAAGTATTTTTTTTTTACGCGCCACACAGCGAGATGGGAACTGACTTGGACCTTAAATGGTATCGGGAGTGCCACTGTTTATTCATCTCACTGACTCCGAATACTATGCATTCGACACTTATATCGGTTGTATCTACACATGTTACTCCTCACTCTTACCTTTTACGTGTCTTACCCCTATTGCAATGGAACTGAACTTTAGAATAAGTATGAGGAGAAAACGTGAGATGGTATACAAGCTCTTCCCTCATACTTATTCCGTTTATCAATATAAAACTTGGTGCACACATATCTTATCCCTCACAGTATTTTTCGAGATACATTTGTGCTTTTACCCCGGGCCACTCCAGAGAGGTTCAAAGTTGATGGAAGGGATTTCCGGAGGGAATTTCCCGGTTCAAGTACGCCCCAATACATAGCACCTCTGGTAAGCTTGTTTAATGCTGAAGAGAATAAAGTATAAACCATGACTTTCCAGTGAACAGTGTTGATGCAATAGCGCTTTCACTGCGAGTCTACGATTTTCTTTATACTAACAAGGTTAATGGGACCCAGGGACTTACTCCGTTGTCCATTGCACCTAGTTTTTTGTGCATGAACATATCTTTGTTATGTTTATCGAATGGACTAGGTTTGGTTCGGATGTCCGTATGGTAGGTTCATGTCCGTTTCTTGTAAGTATTTTTAAATTTCTTCAACCTGTTTAGATTACCTTTTTTTTTTTTACATTAACTAAACAAAACGTAGTCCTATTACCTAGGGACAATTTTTATGGATAAATAAGCACCCTTAGAATTCTTTGCAAGAATTCTTCGTGCTCGATAACAAGTATACTTATTTTTCACTGTGTTATAATCATGTCAATTATAGTAGTTGGGGAGAATAAAATAGAATAAATTCTTACTTTTAAGGACCTAGGTTGCTATTATTAGTGATCTTAAATGTCAACGTAAAAGAAAAGCAAGAATAAGAGAAGTCTTTGGGAAGGAGAAAAATGTACTTTGTAGTACGTTGAGTGAAGTTACAACAAAAAGTTATCAGTTAGATGATGTTTCTTGTGGAATTTATATAAAAAAAAGAAAAAAAAACATGAAAAACATTGAAATCAGTCGAAATATGTGTATAGAGAATAACAATAATAATTAGGTAGTTGGAATGAAACACCAATACACCAATGGGGAAATACATAATACTTGTGAGATTTCTGAACTCGTAAGATTAATATAAACGATAGCAGCATAGTAGAGCACATTGAGAATTTCTTAGGATGCTGTCATATCTCTCAAGTGCTCGAATATCTATCCTACACTAGTAATCCTGCATAGAAGAGTACTTCAACGTATTTCATGCTCCATATTACTTTATAACATCTTATATCGATAGTTACATCTATCTTCACAATTCTTTCTAGGGTATATGTGGTAAGGGAAACATTTCTATTTCTTCACGTAATTTGCATAAGAGTAATAGTTTGGTCAGATAAAAAAAAGAAAAAGAAAAAGACCAGACGAAGAAAAGTAGACCATCATTAGATATGCGTCTAATACAACAACAAAAATATTAAGAAGAAACGTGGAAATGTGTCGGTTTCTGTTCTGTTTAGGTCAGAGATTCTCGATATCTACTACTTTTAATATGTACTATTATTGTAATTTCTCGTGTAAATGATACCAGAACATTTGCTTGAACAAAGAAAATTATTCGCAGATTTATTTGAGAATACTGCGAAATACATTAACTTTCGGAAACTAATGAGTGTTTCATTGTTACTGCACATTGTGCCTAAAATCAGGTGTCTCATGTTACTCGCGTTTAATGAAAATTAGTTTCTGAGAGTTGGAGAGAAATCGATGTACTGTTTACCAAAGGCTCTGCAATAACAGACAGTAGCTCGCGAAGAGGTTAAAACGTTTGACAAGTCATAGTGATGTAATTGTAATAATCTAACAGGATTATTTGTAAAGTGTGACTTCCAAATAACAAAAATAACAGTGTTTGGAATATTCGATAGAGAAACCAACTCGTACCAGCAACAGCACTTCTAGAAACAGTGTGAAAGAATACTGTAGTGGTTATCAAACAATCTCACTCTTCATTTTGTTCACAGCATGTGCAGCTATCTGTCAGACACCAGCTCTTCTTAGCCACACAATAGTAATTATTTACTGCATCGATCCTATCTTCGAAATAATGTCCCAATATTAAATTTTCCCACTAAGTATATATGTCTGCAATAGGGACTGCATAAAAGGATAAACAATTTGCCACGAACAAAATTTTAGACATTGTCAAACATTTGAAAATCTTCACAGAATTCTTTGTAACTAGGATTAGAGTTACTGAAGCAGTTAAATAAAAGAAAAATCGATCTTTATTAGAATCAAGTGATATAGAGTATACAAAGTATGCAAAAATTAGAGATATAAGGACATATGCATATTTTGGGCCAAACCATACTTCATTTGAAGGAAGTAATCGTGATTAACGGACACAGCTATAGATTTTTTTTTATTTTGGATTTCAGATAAGTTGTCCATTAAAAAAGAAAAAGGACAAGACAGTCACACGTTGATCTCTGGTGTGAGTGAAAGAACAGTGAATAATCAAGCTTGTCGCTTCTAACAACAAAAGAGGTTTCATCCATTTTAGATCGCTGCACTTGTGTAGCGGCATTTGGCTCAAAAGAACCGACCTGTTTCCTTGCATTAAACTTGTCTTCCCACGTTGTAACTGTATACTGTGCCAAACACTTTGGTGTAGAAATAGCGACACTCCCGAAAGTGACACCACTGTGATTGGATTCATGTTGTGAAGAAAGAATAGATCTTTTATTTCTAATACTTTTTTATTCTTGTAAAGAAAGGACTTGCTTCTCTTCATTCAGAGAGAACAGAGCGCTTGTTGTAGCTCATTTGTCCAGAACTGATCCATTCTGTAGAGACGAACACCCATCAAGATTGCATGTCTTCCGGGTTCCTTTTCCTTGTCTATTTTAAAAGAGCGTTACTGTTCTCTTCACATATCAGAAAAGGCCCGTGTGGGCTTTACCTTTTCGTATTTTGAAAGCTCATTAACTTATTTTTCACCTATATGAAATGATTTTGAAAATGAAAATGAAATAATTTTGTACAATGACTCATTCTTTTTGAGCAGCCATAACATACTCCAAAATACATATCCACTCACTTTGTAGATAATATTACTGGGAACTTCTCTAATACGTTCAGTCTATATATATACTGGGATCCAAACTGAAAGCTTCTGATCGGAAATATGGACATAAAACTAAAGAAAATGCTAATGAAAGCACATGAATGGAATATGGCAGTCTGTAGATGTAAGGCATGGACTCAAGAAAACAAGGTAAAATGGAAATAAACGCTAACACATCTTTAATCTTGGATTTGTATGGAAGGCCATCTGTATGCAACTTTAGACCTGGATCTGAAATGCAATTTTTACTTGTTCAGAAACTTAGTTCGTTGATTGAATATCAAGAGTTTCTATACTATCAGGTTACATTGTTTATTATTCTTATTTTTATTATGTTTTCGTAGCTGGTTACGCAGTTTCATAGGTAGTGAAACGTTTAATATGTTGTACGTATTTTACCTTATTTCGTAAAATCTATGGAATTTTTATGTATTTTTCTTTGTAATATATGGCTCATAAACTAAAACCAAAATTGTGAATAGTAATATAAAATTCAAACAGGTAAAATTATAAATTACAGAAAGCATGAGTAAAGAAAAAGTAAGAGATTATACGTCAATGAAACTGGCGAGCCTCGATAATGATACTGGATAGCATGTCATTTACATATAAGATGAATAGTAGTCGAGACAACGCTGAAACTTATGGTACTCCTCGGAATTAAAGTATTGAGTATAATAGACAGACATTAGTAGAGATATACGCTCTTCTGTTCTGAACAATGTTGTGCATAAGGCGATTATAGACCATAGATAGTTGGAAAAGTGCAATTTAAATATTAACTCATTATGATGGACTTGCACAACTAAAAATGAGAGCACAGTACCTTACTAACAGAATCGGAACAGAAAAGTACCAATTGTTAATACAAGGACTCAAATATATTTTATGATTGAAAATACCAGTAATAAAAGTTTTTCTTTTCAAAATATTACATCAACAATATTTATCAAGTAATGTCATAAATAATCCATTGACTCACAATGCTTTCCTTAAATTTTGGAAGAAATTTTATTTAATTTTCATAAGACTTACTAAGAAGTACTCAAAAGTTTAGAGAAAACATAGTTTTTAATAGATTAAATATATCATTATTTATTTTTCCAAAGTAGTATGCGTCCACGTTAAACGAAAGTAAATACCAATTGGCTTTTTTAAACCTCTATCTTTAATAATATTTTATTTTCATAAACGGGAAACTCATACTAATTTATAGTTGTTTGAAATCACTCTAAGGTAGGCGTTTTCAAGAACTTTTCCTTTAGGGTAAATTTGTACAAGAGAACAGGGTTCTAAATTTAATTTTAACATGATCACATGTCACACGAAGGTAAACAAACATTTCTGTTTTATCATTTGCATTCTGTCTTAAGTACAATTCAAATTATGACACGTATTTCCATCAATTCCATCTTCCAATGGAATTAACATTTCTATTTTGTTCTGTTTCGAAATACAATTAAAAAAATAATTGTCTGCCTATAAACACTCATCAAGTTGATTGATTTTTTAGATGATGATAATTAAAAGAATAATATTTTTGTAATTGGATATCTACGGCAACGGGACTAATCCTTGAATAAAAATATATCAATACATTTACGTGTGACATTTTTAAATGAAGTAATTAGATTGAAAATAAGAGCAACAATTTTTAAATTGAATTGAAAAGGGCAGGAGAGAAATCACAAACCTGAGTATGTTATAGATGGAAACAATTAAATGATTTTGTAAAAAAAAAAAAAAAAAAAAATTGCTAGATGATTTTAATCAATGAAAGAAATTGTTGATAATGTTATTAATTTAATTGCTTGTTGGTTGGGTTGTGATTGTTTTCAATTTACTCATATCTGTAAACAAACACTTCTAAAATAAACATGAAAACACAATAAAGATAATTCTTAAATATGATGAATGACTATTTTACTGAACGGAAGCCACAGCATATACCAATTTTCTCCTAAGCAGGAGATCCTAGTTTGATTCTCTTTCAGTTCTAAGATATTTTTCTATCCTTTCCTCAAAATTAATACTAGTTGAAATTAAAACAATTACACATTTTGTCGTTACTATATTAAATAATAAAAACTGCTTAATTTTGTGTAATTGTATTGTGAAACCTAATAGATATATATTTTTTCCTATTACGCTATACATGTACAATGACCATACTTAAGATCTGATCATCGCTCCTCGAGCAACAGTACAGAGTAACATGAGACAACTAACTATTCTCTGAAACCAATGGCGGTTGTTTAATGTATATTACAGAATATTGTAAGTACAGAATATTACTGACAGATAGCTTAAATGATATGGTCACTGTATGTTCGGAACCCAATGAACAGAGTAAGGTAAAAATCTTCAGAGTTAGCGTTTAGCACCTAGCTATTACTTGAAAATGAGTTTAATAAAGAAGTTCATCATCTAAGGTAATTGAAACAAGGGCTATTTCTCTTGTTCAGTAGGATTTAACTTTCGAAACAAGACACTTAAAGCAATAATTTGGTATTTGGGAGCTTTGTGGTTCTCTATACACGAACCTCTCGTTAGCTTACACGGATGCAGAATGAGTGAAACTGGGCCCTTAAGGAGATTTCTTTTGACCCTCAGAACACGATCTTTGCATATTTAGATATAAAGGCACGGAATTTGGTACGAAATTAGAGAGGTTACTGATTCACAAAATTCAAATCTGTCTTGAATTCAATATGGATGATGTAGAGAACGTGAAAGACGGATTGATTTATAAATCATAACTTCTAAATTGCCAGATATAATGAAGCAAAATTTGTGGAAATTTTCATTTCAGAGAATACGAACCTGTCATACACTAGCCAAAGTGCAACGAAAATGATGAAGTAAGCTGGGATTAACGCAAAATATCGAGCGAGATAAAACACAGTTATGCTTATTTTCGATTTTGGTCCCCTGCTTCAAGTTCTTACTATTTTTCAGACAAGCGATATTCATCCAGACTGAACATGAAGTAAATGAGTACTATGCTGTTAATCCTGTTGCTATGCATAGCCCAGAAATTTTGTAATTCAGCAAATTCGTATAATTTATTTCATACAATGAAAGCTGTATTGAACTCGGAACTTGTCCAACTCGGAAGTTTTTCTGGACCTAAATAAAGGAAAACAATTACATTATACGCAATTATAGTGATTGAAAAAAACATTGAACTTGTAGATGGTAGTGAACGTCCTACGTGTAAATTGTTACTAACTCTGCAGCAGCACTTTCACAATAGTCAAGTCAAATCTTAACGTAATGCAGGGATTCGAGATTTTTGTGATTTCAATACCCTTACCATATTTTCGGTTGTAAAACAAATAATATTCTTTTTCTACTCTTTATTCTTCCAATTTCCGAGAGCATTTGTCCAAAAATACTTTTCCTCTAACGTTATATCTATGCCAGTGGTTTTCAACAGCCAATCCTCATTAGAAAATATATAAATTTCAATTATACTACCATAATATAAGCAAATACTCTCTCATAAAATGAACTTATAATGGTTGCCATGTACTAGAGCTACGTACAGACTATTCCTGATATTGCAATTTGTATTTGGGTGGAGCCATCTTTGGCAGAGTGTAAAGTTTCAATCTTACGTGGCATGATATCCAGTAACTCATTGACGACAGAATGTATTAGGTGTCACATTCGTCACATTGTGTCTTAAAGTAAGTATTACTTGTTTCCGGGCGTATAGCCATTTGTGAAATATTAGTTGAAGATATGAAACATTTTCCTGTAGGATTCATGTCCAGGATACTGTGGGCCATCGTGAATTTTGAACCTCATTTTGCCTCTTCTTTCTGGTTGTTTGCTTTGTCTTGTGGCATGGCCCTGTCATCCCTGAACTGCATGTCACCTCGTGGGTAGGTATCTATCTTGAATATCTCAATTTAGTGTCATTGATATGGTAATCGCAAGAAAGGAGATCTCTATGATCACCTTTCTAAAGCAAACCCTACACCATGGCACTTATTCCGCTGTATTTCACCATAAATTAGTGAAGTTGTGGTGAGTCGTGGTATGTCTATCACTTCCATACACATTGCTGACCACTTTTTCGAGAATTGGCAAGTTAACTTTCATTGGAAAACGTAAAATGATTACAAATATATGCGGCTTGGTGTATATGATGGTGACCCAATTATGTTTCTGTGTCGTTTGTGGTTTTGTAAGCCGAGGCTTCTTGTTGTTTTTATTCTCCTTGTTTATAATGCATTGCCACTGAATGTGAATACCACTGGACTGTTCGTGTGGATCTGCCATGGCTGCAATGTCATTGACAGATTTGGATAGTTGGATCGTGTAGAGTTAGTTTAGCTCTAACCGATCTTGTGTATAAGTATGCATTTTCATTTTGTTTGAATTGCGCTATAAGTAATCTTGTTAACAGTTGCTAACAAGGGGACCGCGGTAGCTCAGTAATAGAGCGTTCTGCATGGGGTTTTTGGTTCGATCCATCAAGTGAACTTTGTGGTGGACGAACACCGTGTGCAGGGGTTTCCTGGTTTTCTCAGTCCCCTTCCTCCTCCTTGCATTTCATTCCATCAGTTACTTCATGATCATTCACTTTCATCTATCATCCGTCTCCTTTAGCTCATAAACATAAGCGAGGAACGTTAAATTCAATATCCCATTTGAATTATATTAATTTTAATTTGCACAATAATAATAATAATAATAATAATAATAATATGAATATGAATATGAATATGAATATATGTGTACAGTAATTATATTGAATATGAAGTGATTAATGATATAAATTATAGTAGATAATATCAGTATCTACTATATCATTATAGTAGCTAAATTTGCGACCACAGGCGAACTGGTGTCAGAGTTCCAAGTCCTCCATAGAACACCGTTTGCTTTTCTAGAATGCCACTGAATCATATATATAGGTAAAGTTCTTTCAACTCTCAGAAGTATTCGGCCATGCCCTCCTAGCAAAATATCCTAGTTACGTCAATGCTTCTGGTATTATTTCGTGGTTAATACAATGCATATAATTTATCTATTGTTATACACTGCTGGAAATGTATTTAAGAACACATATTCGCTTCGAATATATTTCATTCGCTTCGAACAAAATTCATAATACAGAGTATGATGATATTAGTTTAAAGGCATGCTGATTTTTGTTTGAAGATCCGAAACATATCGACCACAGTAAAGGGCAGGTTGATTATAGTGTCTGTATATAGCACAATACTACTAGTTTTAGAGTTGTTGTACAACATGAAAACTGTAGTGCGTGTGCAAATCCACTATAAATGGTTCACAGTCTGTGCCTGAAATGCCACAATGACATTAGCGAATTATTTCAAGCATGATCATATATTGGAGCTGCGAGATTTTGGGTGGTCATTCCATAGAATTGCCGCTCTTGTAGATCGTGAAATGTTAGTGAAACATTCATAGTGTACACAATGCGAGGCATAGGGTTTCCATAGCAGATATGAATGCTTAATGACCCAGTAACACACTGAGGAAAAACTGAACTGAATGATTATTCGGGCCGCCCTAAGTGACACTTTGCGACCGTCAGTGCAATCAAAGACACCGTGAAATCCCATGTAAGCGAACGAACACTAAAACAATCGATTGTTAGAAGTAGATGTTAGAAGACTGTATGAAGTCCTCTCGCTCAATTTCCCTTAAGACTTGTTTATGGCCAAGAACTTAGTCGGTGGCATCGGAAGAGAAAGCTATGTGCACAATCGATTGAAGGACAGTAGTACTCAAAGAAGAGAATTGTTTCTGTTTCTGATTAATAAAAACAGCATCTTTTTTGTACGCATCATATAGGTCCGCACAAGGCATTCTGGTATGTGGACAATAAAGAGAAAATTTCTCCCACCTATGATCTTCATTCAGGGGAGAGAAATGTAAGATTAGCGTTGTATAGTCTTGAAGTCATCAATCGTATCCTCTGACCCTGTCAGAACACTATGTATATTCTAGCAAGATAGTACGTGTTTCCACAGGGCAACTCAAAATGCTCTAGAGCAGTGCAATTCAACCGGGGCTACGCGAAAGGTTTTCTGGGGGTTCTAAAATAAACAGATTTCCAATATTCATTAAGTCATCATAGTTGGAGAAATTATTGGATGATCAGTGCTTTTTCACATCTTCTTCCATTTCCATCAACATATTTATGTGAATAGAATTTCTCTGCATTAACATAAACAAAAACGAAGCACAGAAATTCCTTGGGTCCAGAATCAGCTCTGATTCTCACACTCTCGAAGATTCGACCAAAAATCGAGGAGTTGGCGTCTCGGAAACAAGCTCAGTCATCTCATTAACAGGTTAGTTCTAAAGTTACTTTTAGTTTTTGAATATTTAACATTCAGTGTGTGAATTATCAGAGCGGATGAGGGGAAAATTCCCTCCGTAGAACTGCATGTCTCCCATGTGTTTTGACATTTCTCATGTTAATTGTTTCGGACTTTATCCCCACTTTATCCCCCTGTAAATAGCCTTTGATTGGCACTCTGATTGACCTTTTGTTGGGTCTCTATTTGCCCCCCTTTTAATCAACAGAATATGTGTATTAATTTTTATAAGTTTTTTCGATTTATCTTCTTTTAAACAGCTTCAGGGGTACACAATTGGATGGCAAACTGTGTCTATGGGTACCCGAGAAAAAAAGGTTGAATAGCACTGCTCTAGAGCATTCTATGTCTCCGAATCTAAGCCCTTTTGGTGAGAGCCATTTTAGAACAGCGTCTGACCTACAGTAAAGCTCCGATAACGGTTATTACCTAGCTTAACATGCATGAGATAAAACACTCCACGCTGTATAACTGGGTGGCTATCTGCTCAAACAGATGATCGTGTGGGCGCTCGGGGCGGTTTATATATGCTCTTAACGCAAATACTATATGTTTTTGTACATCCTGTACAGCATGTTTTGGACTATCACGGGACATGGTTGGGATCCTATCACCTACCGTCATCCACTTGTATATAAAATTTGTGCCACATGCGTACTAGACGTTTCAAAATATGTTTCCGTTAGTATAGCTTAACATTATTTGTTAAAAGGAAACTTGTTTATATAATAGAGAAAAAGACAGGCAGAGAATCAAATATAGAGTGAGTATGAGTGATGTGGTGAAGACATTTAGCATATAACTAGTATACTTGCAGTTCCATCAGATGTTAAGAGAATTTGGCTTGGAATGTTATTGCTGTTCCGTGCCAGATATGCCAGTCAGCCGGCGCTAACCACATATATGACGGAATGTTCCATAATGCTCACTTCAGATGTGACAAAAATACGCACAACCGGACGTTTCTTACAATCTGTCAAATATTAGTGACCAGTGATCTGTGTTTGCATATGATTCTGAAACGCAGATTAGTCCCTAGGGATACCACATAGGATTTATATCTTCCTTACAAAAGCAGTCACACTCGCCTAATCCCAGCAAAAGTGATGCTTTTGGCTGGTACTAATATAATGGTTTTAAATTCCACTAAATCGAAAACATTTTGTTTAAGAAAAGAAGAAATTTAATTATAAAAAACGACTTCTTTCTTTTCTTCCTATGGTGATCTTTTAAATAATAGGTATGTCTTTCGATGAAGCTCGGGTCCCACGATGTGTTGGGAACAACTATTCTGGAAGCCCTGCTCACGTTTACTGCATAGTAATTCGTATTTTCTTCTGTGAGACAGTTCAACAATTTCCTTTAAACATAAAATATCTAATTAAGACATGTTTTCATTTCAAAATATTGCAGAATCATGGGCAAGTCTTCCACCGAGTGGAATGAAGATTTCTTGGAAGGGCTTGCTTCAGCTCCTAAGCTTTTGCACGTAGAAAAGCCGATTAATTAGTGAACAAAAAAGAAAAAAACGAAGAATAAAAGAGAACTTGCATTGTCATTAGTCGGTTGTCTTGGCTCATCTAATAAGTCTGACAGTGTCGTATTTCAACCTTTATATAGCTGCGGATGAATTGATCACGGGCAGTCAGACTCCTTTTTTTATCAATTAATTGATCTTAATTCATTGTATTTGTGCTAAACCCGCAAGGCGAACATTGACCCTCCTTTGGAAGGGTGGGAAAACGGGCAGAAGACAAGTCAGCTTAAAAGATGCGTTTTCTTTTAGCTAAGTCTAAAGAACATGAGGGTCCTCTTACTACACCAATTAAGTCATGTGTTAGTCAACTTGTTTTCCTTTTTGTTTCCTCTTTAAAGTGGTTATATTTCAGCAAAGACGCTGCAGTTAGAAAGTACATACATTGTTCTTGGTATTCTTGTAGAAAACAAGTTACTCGTTGCACATTAAAGGATTCAATGTCTATTCTTTTCTGCATCCCTTTCTTTACTTTATAGTCTATATTTGCACCTTAATATGAGACAATCAGAAAGGAGAGTATTAGTGCATCACCTATGAGAAAGTTATTAGAGACACAGTAAAAGCTATCTATGTTGGCTATCCGAAATTGGCCAACGTAAACAGGTAATCAACGTGTAAACAGGTAAACAGGTGATACAGAAGATAAAGTATTTTCAAATAATTATCAATTGTAATATAGATACATTATTACCTACGTGTTAGGTTGTATTTTATGGATAATATGTAATGAAGGCTATTTTTGCAGTATAAAATCATTGCCTGTGAAAGATTAAACTACTAAATTTCTAGTAATGTGGAAAACTATGGATGGAGAGGTATCGCTTCATACACTCGCCGACAATAGATAAAAAAAAAAAACAATAAAGTGTACCATCGTTTCCTGCATTTTTGGAAAAGTTACTTTCAAGAGAAAAGTTTACGCCTTTGTCTTCATTAGATTCATTGAACTTCCGAAATATATAGCAACAGTTAAATATAGTCTGCAAGAGTTTCTAAGAAATTACAACGGTCATGTGTACTCTCTGATGTTCAGATGCCCAATATACAGAAGTAAATCCAACATTAACATTATAAGAATAGCATGGCTTTAATGCTGCCAACTTCAGAGATAGATAGGCAAATAATACTGCAGATGCCGAGATAGGAATATTGGCTTTCTTCATTCTCGAAGCACCAAGTTTATGAAACTGCTGCTGTAAAGGATCATAGCAACTGGTCAAATAGTTTTCTTCTCTAAGGCTATAATAGCGATCTGTTTTTCTGTATGTGTATGTGTGCATTATATCTTCAGTGTTATTATATGTATTTAATTGTTAATTGTACATATTGTAATTTACGGTGTTAAAATTTTAGCTCTGTGATCAGTAAATGCTAAGAAATTATTAAATAAATCCCAAGTATCATCACCTGTGAAAATGTTATGCACATCGCGATTTGTACCTTGGCTGCATTTCTGCAACGTACATTGGCAGTAGTTAACAAACTTTTCTCTTTGGTCAGTCATGGAACGTGAGATTTTCTATGGATATATTTAGTTCCATAAATGCAAGTGTTCAGTCTGCGTCACTGCTGATCCAATGCTGAGATTCGTTCCTATCTCAAGAAAGGAGATATGAGGATTATTATTATTATTATTATTATTATTATTATTATTATTATTATTATTATTATTATTATTATTATTATTATTATTATTATTATTATTATTATCCCGACAACTTTGATATTTTCAAGCATAGCTATAGTGTGCGGCCGACCCAGCATTTTCAAATGATTCATGGTTCCTTCCTTCCAAATTCATGGTATCAGTTCCGATTGTGACTTGTGACAGAGCAAATTCTACGAAATAATCATCAAACCATTGATGTTTCAACGCTCTTAGATGTTCATGGTTCGAAAGTCTCGTCTGAACAATTCCATTATGGGTAATGTTTTGATTCACATAAAAATAATCGTCCTTCCTGTTGATGGCACAAATAGAAGACAAGAATTTTCAACGAAGTATAAATCTAAATAAACTTCGTTCTATTTACTGTGCCATCCAGGGTGCAGGTTTTTCATTAAGGTTAGTATAAAGTTTTGTCGATAGATGTCACTACAGTCTTCGTTTCTCTTTAATGTATTTTTAACCTTTCACGAAAATTTACCATTTCTTTTACAAATTTCAACCTAGAGACTTCAAATTTTTAGAGAAGGAACTTCATAATCTATTAAAGGGAACAATCCGTGCCAATTTTTTATTTAGAATTTTCTTCATTGTTGAAACAGTTCCATTGTTAAAGGTTTGGATATCCATTTCAATAATCAAGCCATTTCAACAATGGGTATAGGGTAACTCAGTTATTATCAGAGTTACAACAAAATGTAAGGGGGTAAACCGTCTCCAAATATGATGTTTTCAATCTAAAGTGAAGGATATTTTTATGTGTTGAACACTCTTCATACGCTCAATGTTAAATGAAAATGCAACGTTGCCATTTACCGGGAGGTGGATAAATTTTGAAAGAGTATTATGAATGGGGGCATGTTTGAAATGGGGGCTGACCATCGACACGTTAGCGTAAAAGACAGTAACTTCATTCACTTATGTCGTGAGTCCCGGTAAGTGTCAACGTTGCCTTTTCATTTAACATTGGGCGTATAAAGAGTGTATAGCCCAAACGGCTCGTCTAATTTTTTTAAAAAAATCATTCATTTTAGATTTAAAACATATTTGAATATGATGTTCCCTATTATATTTTGTTGTAACTCTGATAACAAAAGTATTACCATATGTCAGGGGACTTTTGAGACACCTTGTACTTTATTCATTATCTACACATAGTAGGCCCTTTATGTTTCTTGTAAGCATGGGCGGCGATTAGGGGGGGCAAAGGGGGGCAGTTGCCCCCTCACTTTTTTGAAGTGACCTATCATTGTATATCATTTGGAAATGTAAAGTTATTGTATGTATTACTGGTTCATAGAAAAAATGATGCCATATAATATTTGCCGTTACGTGAGTACGTATTGATTGTCTTCCCGTGGAGTTATGAAAGCTGCACGAATTATGTTTTAATTGCCACGGAAAATGGCCCAAAATTAACCTATTTTAGATCCACAATTCCAGCGTACTTTCATTTCTTCTTACAAGGGCTCGATATGTTAGTCAGCCGCTTTGAAACTAATTGAGATACCATTTAGAAAAAAGAAAGAAAGAAAAAAAAGGGAAAAGTTTTTCACAAGTTATTCTTTAATTGCACAAAAATTCACAGTTATTGAAATGTCTTTTCTTCTTTCTAATAGTAAGGAATATTGATTAAAAAGAGAATAACAAGAAACAACTTCTATCTTTTATATTGTTTTGCAGTGTAATATACTAGTGAAGTGATGTGTTTAGGGGTGTACGAGTGTATAAACAACTAAATTTAGTGAATTCAACAGAATTCTAGATTTTAGGATTATTTTGTATAATTGGAGTGTGGAGTAATTCTAAGATTGTTGAGTTTAGATGTATTTCAAGAAAGTGAAAACTGCACCTAATGGCAATGAACATGTTTCGGGAAGCTGCAAATGTATTTATTTAAATGTCGTAGCATATGCTTGTAGTATTTACTGTCTTTCTAAGAGTAATAACATACATTTAACAGCATGTGTAGAATTAAAAATATAAGATGTTCATTAATCCCCAGTTTCAATATAACTTTTGAAAAACAAGGCTCATTATTCATTATTGTGATTAATATTATCCTTTATATTTACTTGTTTTGCAAATTTCTTATTAAATAATTAGATCATACAATTTTCCAGACAGAATTTTAAGATGTTCATGAGCAATGAATCAAATTTCTTCTTACACCATCGTTGTATAAGAGTACAAAGGGCTAGTACCTACTTGCGTTTCTCTTGTCAATTTACTTAATAAAATATGAAATACGATATACAGTATTTTAACTGAAGAAGATAGTATCCTATTAGTTATACAACCTTTCGTCAAACGAAGTGTTAGCATCAACCAGGAAAACCAACATTGATATACAAATATTCAGATCATGTCTTGCCCCCCACTTTTAACGTCCAATCGCCGCCACTGCTTGTAAGTGTAAATGTAATTCTGTGGTTGCTGTTTTCAAATGGCTGAATGGTTGAATACTGAACTGTAACTGATGATTTTAACTTTATTTATCTCAGAAGGAATACCAAAGAATTCAGAAAGCGAGTGAATTGTGTGCAGCTGCACTGACAGCCAAACCTGGAAAAATTACATCAAGAATATTGAAGGAAGTATTCGAATTTCAATGAAATTAAGAAGGATACGCAATCTAGAATACCATCTGATGAAGAGATATCTGCAAATATTCTGCGTTCATATTCACCAGCATTTCATTTTGCTGTTAACTGTTTGTTTTGTGGTGAGCTGATAGATATGACGATAAGTGGAAGGATCACTGTCTAATTCCACTAAAAGCTAACAGTTTTCAAGAAACAGTATTGAAATTATGTGCGAACACAATGATGATTGAGTCATGACTGTAAAAAGTTTATTGTATATACCAGAGATTTGTTTACGAAAGACGCAGTGTACCACACTACTTGTAGTGTAAATTTTAGAACAGGAAACGGGACTGCAGGAAAGATGAGGAAGCGGATGTCATCAGGTGAATACGAACCGAAGTAAAAAGGCAGGCCCATGCAGACTGAAAGAGAGGATGCTTTTTTCCGAGTAGTTGAGTATTTGTGGATGAACGATGATAGCAGGTTACCATATGTGGTTTATTAATGGTTATAGAACAGAAGTAGTGGTATTCAGAAGAGCAAACGTAGTCTGTCAGATACTTGGAAGCTAAACTATTAGAATTATTTGCGGGAGGAATCACTATATCTTAAATAAATGTTGAAGTAGAGTTGTTACTTTCAAAGAGACATCTGCAAGAATCCTTCAAGAGTTTTATGAGGAGATCATCAGAAAATATATTGCACCTCAGAATATGAAACGCAATACCAGTGACGGTACAGGGTGTCCAATAGAAAGCGGGAACCAAAAACGTGATGCATCTGCAAACCTAAACCAACCTGTAGTGGAGCTTGCATCAGTTTTGGTCGAGCTAACTGGATTATACACTGACCCAAGGAAGCTATTTTGGTTTCAGTGTGTGTAAATGTAGCGATATCTTTTAGAAATGCTCTTAACACCTCAGGAAAAATGGATGACATAGCACTTTCAAGAGTGTACCTGTCAGTGGAATGGCAGTACTGTTTTGATGTTTCCATGGACTTTGTTGCACACTTTTATTATCCTTGCTGCAGTTTGCACTAATCTCAACTGCTCCTCCACAGTATTTTTCTTTGATGTTCTCCTCATAGAAGTCTTGAGAAATTCTAACAGATGTCTCTTTGAAAGTAACAACTCTACCATTTATTTCAGTTATTGTTCTTCCTTCCCTGCTATCATCGTTCATCCCCAAATACTCAACCGCTCGCAAGAAAGCATCCTCTCTTTCAGTCTGCATGGGCCTGCCTTCTTTCTTCGGTTCGTATTCACCTGATGACATCCGCTTCCTCATCTTTCCTGCAATCCCCTTTCCTGTTCTAAAATTTACACTGCAAATAGTGTGGTACACTCTGTCTTTCGTAAACAAATCTCTGGCATATTCAATACAACTTTTACAGCCGTGACCCAATCATCATTACATACTATACATAATTGCAATATTGTTTCTTGAAAACTGTTAGCTTTTAGTGAAGTTAAACAGTGATAATTTCATTTACCGTCATATCTATTAGCTCACCATTCCTCCTATCTATCAGTTCTTTCTTAATTTGACTGATATTTGAATCCTTATTTCGGGATTTTTGATGTAATTTTTCCAGGTTTGGCTGTCAGTGCAGCTGCACAAAATTCACTTGTTTTCTGAATTCCTTGGTATTCCTTCTGAGATAAATAAAGTTAAAATCATCAGTTACAGTTCAGTATTCAACCATTCAGCCATTTGAAAACAGTAACCACAGAGTTACATTTACACTTACTATGTGTAGATAATAAATAAAGTACAAGGTGTCTCAAAAGTCCCCTGACATATGGTAATACTTTTGTTATCAGAGTTACAACAAAATGTAAGAGGGAATATCATCTTCAAATATGTTTTAAATCTAAAATGAATGATTTTTTTTTTAATTAGACGAGCCGTTTGGGCTATACACTCTTTATACGCCCAATGTTAAATGAAAAGGCAACGTTGACACTTACCGGGACCCACAACATAAGTGAATGAAGTTACTATCTTTTACGCTAACGTGTCGATGGCCAGCCCCCATTTCAAACATGCCCCCATTCATAATACTCTTTCAAAATTTATCCACCTCCCGGTAAATGGCAACGCGGCATTTTCATTTAACATTGAGCGTATGAAGAGTGTACAGCACATAAAAATATCCTTCACTTTAGATTGAAAACATCATATTTGGAGACGGTTTACCCTTTTACATTTTGTTGTAGCTCTGATAATAACTGAGTTACCCTACATCAAGGGACTTTTGAGACACCCTGTATATTAGAGGTATGTTTAATGCCTCATTCGAAAGGGCACATAATGGTAAACAACTTTAACTGGGATGTTGAGTCTGTAACTTTGTTTCAAAGTCACATAATTACTCCATTTGTTATTATGTCTGTCGTAAATGACCACCAATGGCCGCCATATTGGATTTAACGACGTTCCAGATTGAATATTCTTGAGGACTTTTTCAGTTTTGCTTAGAATGTGCCCAGCATCATTTTGAAGCATGTTTCATTTCTATTGCAATTTGTTCAAGGTCAATCCTTATCTTGACTGGTTTACATATAGTCTTTAACGCAAATGCTTTTAGAAAATAGTGTTTCTCATACACTTAGTTAATTTAATGATGTGCACGGAGTTAATATTTCATCCTAGAAAACTGTTTTAAGGCCCTCTTCGCTGGTTCAGTGGCTAGGGTGTCCGCCTTTAATGAAGAGGATTCAGGTTCGATTCCTAGTAGGAGAGCATCGAATCCATTACGATAGTTTGAATTCTACTTTAATCTGTAGGTCCACATCTCAAATAACCTCGGTGCTAAAAGGGCCGCTAACAAATAACAAATGATCTATTTAAATTAGAGTTAAATTATTAAAATGAGTTTACGTTACTTCAGCTATGAACATTAAACGAAGTTATTATCTCCCGTTAAAGAAAACCATTAAAATCAATTTGCAGAATGCAAAGGACCAATCATTACTCATTCATTCTGCTAATAAATTCTTATAATAGAAAATAATTGGAAGTGAACATTGATTTAGGAAAGGATTCCTCTAAAATATTTACGCATTCTCATAACAGAACTTAAATCTTTAAATTTCCTCTGGTTGTTATATCAAAGAGACCTGGGATTGTCACTACCTAAAAATGGAATTGTACTTAGCGCCTCTGAACTAGGAGTAAACAACAGTTCAAGCTTCAATAGTTTGTAGTTTCATGTAGCATAATTTTATCATTCAGCCATTTATTCGTCTCATATTATTTACATAGAACGAATTAGTATCTGATCGAAGACTGACGAACGCAGTGTGGCCTTCTACTTTTCTCAGTGTGAGGCATGAACTTTAGAAGAAGATAAACGGAGAATGAAAGCTTTGAAAATGTGGTATCGCAGAAGAATACTGAAAATTAGATGGGTAGACAGGGTATCAAATGAAAAATTCTGAAAATTGTAGGAGGAAAAATTAGTATGTTGAAGATAGTTTCAAAAAGAAGAAATATAATGATTGGACACATTACGAGATATGCAGGAATCACGCTGTTTGCTATGTATGAAATGAGAAAAGTAAAATTACCAATATATCGACCAAATAAAATAAATTTGGTGTAACAGCCCATTTAAGGGACTGAGACGCTCCAACGCCATCTGTCAGCGACTGGCTGAACTACGACCAGCCTAGCGACGAGCACATGGTCAGTGCGCTGCGTCGTCCTGTCACTAACCGGCGTATCGGGAGCTTTCTAGACCTAGTGGCCGTCACGTCTTTCATTCAAGCGACTCCCCAATTTGCCTCACGACGCTGGCTGGACGCCGAAAATACTTGTACAAAATATAGGGAAGAGAAAGCATATAGAGGTGTAAAGTCTGGCTCAGGATGTAGAAGAATGGAAAGCTGTATTAAGCCAACCAAGAGATTGCTGTTCGTGTAAGAAAAGGAATAATTATCATTTTCATTGGTGTTGTATATTTCAAAGGAAAGTATGCTCTCCACAGCATATATCCTGAAATATTCTGAACCGTGTTGAAAGAATATGAAGGGATCTTTCCAGTGGATTTAATATACTGTATTTAACAAATTAAGTTTGTCTCAACTTTTTTACGTCACCAAACACTGTAAATATCATTTAGGTTCCTTAGAACATTTTTATTGCTTTAAAAGTGTTTTGTATGAATTTTTAAATGGAAGTACATGAGAAGTACAATGGAAGACAAAAAAGGAACACTGTTAATTCCTTCAGAGCAACTCGAAGAAAATGAAGTTGTTTGTTCGCTAAAAAAAAGAGAAAAGGAATGGTAAGCAAGAAGAGGTCTATGAAAAAAAGATTGAAAAGAAAAACAAATTTCTATAACTCTATTAACGAGTTTTGCACTGCAAGCAAACAAGAGCCCATATGAGCTCTCCCTTATAGTTATGGGTTGGATTTATTGCTTAAAATAAGGTCTTGCAGCACTGGAGATTGTACGAGGAGAGCAATACAGGTTATTACCACACCACTCTTCAGAGCAATATGACCCTTAAATTATGTCTGTGCAACAGGAACACAACATAATCCACTCTTGTTAAATGCAAATTTTATGATTTAAACGAGAAAAATAAATCATATGGCTTCCTCTTAACTTACTATAATCCTACCGTAAGTAGAACTTGAACAAGGCTAGATTACAACGTATTTCTTTCGGGACTTTTTTCTTTTGTATAATAAGTTCATCTGATTGTTTCTGGTTACAAACGAGAGAAGGGGGCAAAATAACAGGGCATTTCAATAGAGGAGTGGGGAAATAATGCTTGCTTCCTTCTCCTCTGGACTGACCTTTCATTTAAAGGCAAAGCACTAAACACTCTACAAGTAGAGGTTAAGTGGTATTGTTTTTAATACAACCACATACTGATTATAAATCCAACATAACTACAAACTCACACGGTTTCAAATGACCATGAAAGAAGGTTTGAGTTCGAGATCAGGTTACTTTCTTGGGTATAAAGGAAGTAGTTAAATTGCAAGAAGAGGACAGTAATAGTAAAGTGAAGTTGAATAACTAGGACTAGAATATTTATTGCCTATAAGTAGGTATACTAAAATAAAATACTGAAGACCAAAATATAAAATTAAAAAAAAATAAAAGTCAGGGTAACTTGACATATCACTGAACTATTGTAAAGTTGCGATCGCAAAATTTTACGTAGAATATAATGCATATAAAATGTACAAGTATGCTGTACTTAGCTTTTCAACAAAATAACATAAACATTATTACCGGTATGTAAATTTTTTCATTGTATGAAAATTTTTATAATCATTTTTATTATCACATTCATAAATATCACGAAGCACATGATTCAGATTTGCACTAAACCTAAGATAATCCGGTAGTCATAACTTAGTAGGTAGAGTTTGAGTACTGCAATTAAAACAACTCAAACAGAATATGTAGTGAAACTGAGAAAGTAGTAATTAGAAATTATTCATTTTAACTCTAAAATGCATTTTGATTCAAATTGGCATCATAGTGAATCAATAACAATAATAATGATATTCTTAAAATATGTATATTAGCGAATAGCGCATGCCGATGCCATGTGGCACCAATTGAGTTAAGCTTTCTACTACACAGTTTTCGTCTAGTGGCATAGGTCGGACAGAGAGCGTCAGAAAGCATATAGAAAGCACAAAACGTGCACGTTTGTTACTTGTAAATTTTTTCACAAAACCTTTTTGTTCTCTTAACATTAAAAAAATCATTGTTTTACAATCTTCCATACCACATGGTTTCTGCTGATATTGACACTAAACTCTGTTTTCACTAGTGTAATACAACCATGACATCTATCCTGTAATTTGATACCCCAAAAGTAAAAACATAAACAATCATATTATTGGATATTATTTACATTTGTCTACGTAATGCATAAAGAAAGAAAGAGTAAAAATAATTTCAACACGACCAAAATTAATTCGTGCAATAAACAGTTAAATAGATGCGAAATAATGCAGTATTGTTTTCCAATAAAATATTGAGAGCTCCTCCGTGGCTAAGCGGTTAGCGTACGCGCCTTTGGCGTGGGAGACCCGGGTTCGATTCCCGGCGGGAGCTCATGTGGTTCGGATTCCACGTTAATCAGTAGGTCCACGTCTCATATAGCCTCGCTGCTGAACGGGACGTTAAACTCAACTCAACTCAACTCAACCAATAAAATATTGAACCCTTATATTAAAGATATTGTATCGTTACAAATCTTGGTAGAACTATTTAAGTCAATCAAGTAAGTTTGGTAGGAACATGCCAAAAGTAGACATCTTACAAAATGTATACCATAGACATTTTACAAAAGTCTTCATTGAAACTTGTAACAAAAAAGCATATCATGAAACATTTTTCCTTTAAACAATCTGTTTACCTATTACAAACGAAGCCAGCCCGTAAACACCCAGCATGACCATAATCAGTAGCAGCCTTTGCATTTAATAACATTCTGAAGCTAAGAAAATCCCGAATTATATAACTGATTCGTAAGTCGTTCATCTGCAGGACACACGGGCACCATGAATTAAAATGTAATATTTTCATTTTCTCTCCATCTAAATGTTCGTGTTAGTGACTTCCGTTGCCCTTCAATTGAAGAACTTTAAAATAAAGTCTTTACAATATAATATACAATTAGACAATAAACAAAAGAAGTTTTCAACTGCTAATTTTCTTCTGGAAATTTTCTACTTTCGTAGATAACAATATATTGTGGTTCATGTAATGGACAAAAGTCTTCCAAGAGTCGAAAAGTAGTACACAAAAACCCTATTCACGGATTTCTTCAGAAAAAGTAGAAAAGGTAATCTGTGAACGTGAGTTCTTGGAGATCAGAGAAGAAAAGCTAATAACCATAAACCTAAAAACTTAACTATTTCATCCAGTATATCTATTTATTACATTCTTTTTACATACCGGTAATGCTAGAAAATACTTTATTAGCATACTAGCTGAATACACCCATTCTTCGCATGGGGGCTGTATTTGGAAGTCAATGACTATGGGAGTATCACCATTCATTTCAGCGACCGCGAAGACTATGGATTTGACACTATAAGTCATTTTGGGCTATTTTTACATGTCTCGGTATCCCTCCCGCTGAACCCCAGTTTGCATTCAATGGTAGCTGAATTTGCAAGTGATCGTTAATGGAAGTGTCACCATTGATCTCAGAGACCGCGAACACTATGGATTTGACACTAATATCGGTCATTTTCTACTACTTTTACATGCCCGGTAAACGCCCCCTGAGCCCCCCTGGTTTGAATTTTGAAAAAAAAACGCTTCGTCTTGGTCTGGGCCTGGACCAAGGTATAGGTGACCAAAATTTGGTAACTCTCGGTCAACTTGTCTGATCCCCAGGCCGGTCCCGGTAAAGACCACACTGAAACCCCCTGGTTCGAAATTAAAAAAAAAAAAAAAAAAAAAAAACGCTTCGTCTTGGTCTGGGGCCTGGATCAAGGTAACTCTCGGTCTACTCGTCTGGTCCCCAGGCCGCACACAGACAGACAGATAGACAGACAAACACACAAACAAACTCTTTATTTTATTTATATTACATTATGGATATTAGCTGTATAAATGCATATGTACTGTATTTAGCATATATTTGCGCATGTGCATACATGTGTAATCCACTTGCGGATTAGATTAGGTACAGATTTACATACGATTGCAAAGAAGAATGTAAATTGTACATAAGCATTCTCCAGACAGAAGGATGCACCTTTTTATAAACTCATAAACTAGCGTACATAAACAAATAAAATATTCAGAAGGATAAGGTTCTGCATTCTCCAAATCTTTTATACGTAAATTTTCCTGGCCTTTCACACCTTACCAGGGTGACACGTCTGTAACTTTCTGAAAGCACTGGACTAAAATAGATAACAAGCCTCATTAATGAGAATTTTAATGTCATCTTACCTCGATAGTAATTTAAAATAAAGTGTGTTTTAAGATTTGGTCAGTGTTTCTTTTGTTAAAATCATCTTACCTCATGTAAACTTAAGAACTACGCAAAATGATCTGATCCATTCATATCCCCTTGATAAAGGCTTGTTTGTGAGCACACCCACTCTTTCTGCGTGGGTTATTGTTCTAGCTTCGTAATCAGAAGGTCACATCTTTGAACTCTATGATCGACTACTCTGAGTGATTATTAGGATAGCAGAGGGGGTAATAATAGAATAGAATTTCCGGATGGCATTTCAAATACGAACCTTATCTGTTAAGTAAAATTCCTTCAAATACCACATTGGTTGTTTAGATTAGAATGTGTAAAAGGACCCCAACCCAACTCTGACTGAAACTACGAATTTGTGTTAAAGAATGTCACAGTAGTACTTCCGTCGAATGCATTATATATTTACATTACATTATATTCCAAGGATGTGATTCACGTCTCATTACACGTATGTTGAACACAGCTAAGAAAATTGCTTAAAAGCCTAAATAATATATTCAGAATTGTTTCTATATAGCTACCTTTACGTACATAACGTCTAATGTTGATGATAAAAACGTCACTAGTAATTTTTTACAAAAAAAAAAAAACCTGAAAACATCATTTACTGTAATAAGATACATGGAAGAAATTTCGAATCAAATAACACAGGAAGTCATTTTGTGTGTGAACAAAATCAGAAGGGAAAAAAGATTTAAAGCACAGATTTGGAAAGTCCCGTTGAAGATATACCAAAATCTACAAGTAAGTATCATACAAATAATTTTAAGTGAAGTTCGTTGTTATTGTTCATATGATATAATGACAGTTAAAATAATTTAAAGATTTTTTAATAACAGGTAATTTATCTATCCTTTAAAAATAAAAACAGTCAAGTCTGCCAGACAGTTTTCAACTGGATTACTAACGAGAGGAAGAATTTTGAAAATAGAGTTCATATCGTTACTAACTACACCATTTCATCATTTTCAGTATATTCTATTAAAAACTGATACTTAACACAATGAAAGGATGAGTTATATGTTTTTCGCAATTAGAGATACGTTTGATCGTGACTTTGAAAACAATTGTTATATATATCAATTATATCGGGATATATATCAGGATATGATCCGATTAAATAATAGTTTTGAAGTCGATTTTTGTAATGTTATAATTAACAAATGCAGAGATTAATATAAAGTTTTAGACCAACGTGAAACAAAATTAGTAACAAAGTGAAATTCAAACCATAATTATACCATGCCATAGAATTAGGAATCTTTACATACAGATGCAGAAAAGCAATATTATTAGAAATTTACATATCAGATTAGATGTTATTTTCTTTGTAAAAATTCCAAATGTAAGTGTAGTCCTTAAAATCAGAACTATTGGTCAACGCTAGTAGACTTAACAATTTGAAATCACATCTTAGTTACTGAGATATAAATAGATCGTATATAATGGGAGTAATACAAACTTTTACAATTTTAAAGAAGTTAATCTTCAATTTAAACAAATAACTCGTATATATTTTTAGGAAATTTAGAGAAGACAAGATTACAGAGTTAAACAGCGAAAACGTCAGTGCGGCTTCATTTTTCGTCAATAAATAAATAAAATGCTTGTAGCGATCACGATCTCGTGAATACAGAACATAATTCAACGATTGTGTTCACCTCTGATCAAAAGATTTGAAATGTGTTCTCAGACCTCGTCACGTGACCTATAGAGTAGATCAATACTATATACATAAATTATCTCCAAGTATTCTTTACGTCATTGTTTGGAAAAACAAAACATCAAAAATACATTTTTTTGTTATTTTACAGTGTATAATTTTCATATACACTACATAGATGACTTACCTATTCCAGCAGAGTAAAAACTAATAATTCATCAGATTGGCAACGAACGACAAAATTCTTTGAAACCATTTTTTTACTCGATTTTCTCGATGATTACTCATAATTATTTACTCTCAAGCGTGCCATTTTGTTCAACTTGATGCGATCTATCATTTCATATACAATTCATCTTTGCAAAATTTTATAATTAAACAAAAATAAGGCTGTTTCGAGTTTTAGAGTTAAGTTTTTGTGCTATATTTCATTAAGGTATCGCAGTTTATCATATTGGTAGTCGTATGTTGAAACGCTTAATTAGTGTAGTGATTCTCAACCGTTGTGTCGCAACACATTGGTGTGTTAAGCAGTCCCCTAAGGTGTGTAGCGAAATTTTAAAATTTAAAAGTCATGAAGAATTTAATAACAACTAGCTTCAATTACCCGCTTCGCTGGGTTAAATTAAGAAAAAATAGTAATGTTTTGTTAGTCAGTCACTTTTTACTACCACTAAAGCGCTCCTTGATATTGGCCATTTTCGATGATTTTTATATATCTCCTCTCCTCCCAATGTTGCGGGCCACGGTATCGGAAGTGTCATTGTTCATCTGAGCGTTCTCAAAAACTATAGATTCGACACTAATATCGGTCATTTTCAATCATTTGTAAATGTCTTTTCCCTCCTTTAAGTTATATCGTCAAAGTGACATGACAAAAATCATCTCATGTTCGAACTTCATCTAGGTTGAAAATTTGATCGAGATCTGAAGGTGGTTCAAGAGTTATTAAGTTTTATTTATTTGTATATATATCTCTCCTCCTACCTTCTCCCCTAAGTTCTATCGTCAAAGTGAACAGATAAATATTATCTCAGGCCCGAACCTCCTCTATGTTGAAAATTTGATCGTGATCGTTCAGGTGGTCCAAGAGTGAAGTCACATAGACTGTCACTTTAGTATTTTTTTTACATATATCCCCCCTCCCCTTCCCCTACGTTTCACCGTCAAAGTCAAATGATAAAAATTATCCTAAGCCCGAACGTCATCTATGTTGAAAATTTGGTAGAGATCGGATGGGTGGTTCAAGAGTTATTAAGTTTTATTTATTTTTATATATCTGTTCCTCCCCTTTCCCCTAAGGTCCACCGTCAAAATGATATGATAAAAACCACCCCAGGTCCGAACTTCATCCATATTGAAAATTTGATTAAGATCGGTCCTGTCGTTAAAGCGTGATGAAGTCACAAAGACAGTCACTTTTATTTTTATTCTTTTTACATATATCTCCCCCTCCCTCTTCCCTAGGTTCCACCCTAAAAGTGAAATAACGAAAACATCCCAGGCCCGAACCTTATGTATGTTTAAAGTTTGATCAAGATAGGTCTGGTTTCTCAAGAATTATTAGGTTTCATTATTATTTTTTATAGATTTCTCCCTTCCCCTTCCCTTCCCCCTCCTCTAAGTTCTACCGTTAAAGTGATATGTTAAAATCCACCTCAGGCCCGAACCTCATCTATGTTGAATTTTTTTAAAGATCGGTTGTTTGGTTTAAACGTGATAAAGTCACAAAGACAGTCACTTTTATTTTTACTTTTTTGACGTATATCTTCCCCCTCCCCTTCGTTGCACTGTAAAAGTGAAATGAAGAAAACATCCCAGTCCCAAACCTCATCTACATTGAAAATTTGATCAAGATCGGTTGGGTGGTTCAAGAGTTATTAAGTTTTATTTATCTTTTCTATGCCCCCTCCTTCCCCTAGATAAGATGTACCGTCAAAGTAAATAGCTAAAAACACTCCCAGCCCAGAACTGCATCTACGTTGAAAATTTGATCGAGATCAGTCGGGCGGTTCAAGAGATTAAGAGTCATAAACAAAGTCACTTTCAATTTTATAATATAGATTATTAAAATCGAGACAGTGTATATCAGTCAACTCCTCCAGCGATAGCAATAATAGCCTACTCAATGCTGTGTAAATAGGGCCGCGGTGGCTCAGTGGTAGAGCGTTCACCTCTGGTGCTAGGGGTCCCGGGTTCGATCCCAGCCTTCGCCAAATGAACTTTGTGATGGACAAACACTGTGTGCGTGGGTTTTCTCGGGGTTCTCCCGTTTCCTCTCAATATCTTCATTCCACCATTTCATTTATTACTCATCATCACCGTCTCCTTTAGAATAACCGGCATAACCATGGGTCGTAAAACTCAAAGATTTTTTCAATGCTGTGTAAAGTCATTATAAAAACTAATTTGTTTTCACTATTATAATAGATATTATTATTATTATTATTATTATTATTATTATTATTATTATTATTATTATTATTATTATTTATAATAAATATCAAACAAGTGTGTCCTGGACGTTCAGTAAAGTGTGTCGTCAGTCAAGAAAGATTGAGAACCACTGGATTAGTGTATGCTTCAGTATCAGTTTCAACTTGATAAGTGACATAGTTATGGTACAGCATCCACTTGTAAGTTTACAAAAGAGTTCGTTTTTCTCAATGTTTTTCGAAAACTGTGTATGAGGATTCAAATTCACTCATATCATTTGTTCAGCTCAATGAGATGTATCAATCAGTCTCATCTTTGGACAAATTGTTTTCGTTAAGCAGTAATAATATTGCAGATTTTTTTCAACTTATTATTCAAAAAATTACCTATATGATCACGATAGTATTTACATTCTCTTTACTTACATACAAACAGAAACGAAACTATTGAGCAAGCTTTTATTTCTAGCTAAGATTTTTTTAGTACTTAGAATTGTAATAGTTTGCACATAAGAAAAAAGATATGTATCTGTTTTTTAGAATTCTACATATGATTGAGACTACAATGGTTATTCTACATAGGACTTTCTAAACAGAGAATAGGCAGAATTTGGAACTATTGGTGTATAAATTAACAAAACAAAATTTTAAGACAAATTATAACAATAGATTTGGTTTTCCTATATCATAATTGATTGATTTTAGTTTGGAACATCATAAAATTATTTTTATAAAGCGCAGGAAATAAGCTAATATTCTACACAGCTGTCAACATCTAAATGATGTCATTGTAGTTAATATTATTCAAATATTATAGGATGACTTCATCCATACTGTTATGCGTGTATTACATATGGAAAGTCAGCAAAATTCAAATTATGTGAACATTTCTACTTCAAATTAAGTTCTACTTTGTGATGTTTCCACAGAAATAAACATGCAATAATTGATTGTTTGTTGGTGTTTCATTAGCAATTTATTTAATTTTTAAACCCATTTTCCTTACGTTAAAAAAAAAAAAGAAACTGCACTGTTTTCGTCATCAGACCGATCAAAACTAATTTAGTTAATAATTTGCAATTTAACTAATTTTAACAGCCTCAACGACAAAAGCAGTTATTCTTTTTAAGAACATTGAGCTTAAAATTAAAAAATAAAACAAAGAAAACCGATTAAATATCAAAAAATATTTCCTTAAGGCTATTAACATTATTTCTTTTCTTATAGATGTAATATAGAAATTCATAACTGCTCATTGAAACAATCTCACTGATAACATTTTCATATTTCTTACTTGGTACCTTTGTAATTTACTTAGATAATCGTAAGGAAGTACCAATATGCTACCAGTATCAAGCAGTTTTAAACTCTTAGAAGTACGGGTCACCATTAGTAAGTGAAAATTTATTTTTAACCAATAAACTTTTAAACTGCAATTTACATATAAATATTAAGGTGTAATGACGAACATATGAATGTCGTAAAGACATTTTATATTATTCCTGCATCTACATAGAACTACTTCGAGTTACGTGACACGCATTGTGAAAACAAGAAACTCTCTTGTATTCTAACAACAGTTATAGGTAATAAACCAGACATATTTTACAAATGTCACATATTAAAGGAAGGAGGTCTTACCATTTAAAACCTCTCGGTGTCCTTTACGTTCCTCAATGTGTGACGGTACTTAACTTTCTTCGTAAATCATTAACATATTTCTTCAATTTTATTGATAATCAAAAAAAGTACGACTCTAAGCTACTTTTTGAGTGTGTAAAAAAAGTTATATTTTCAACTCATAATTTAGATATTAACGTTATGTTATACGGTAGTGTTACTTAACATTTTTTCTAATTTTGAAAAAATATTGTGTACATTTCCATTGGAAAACCATTCGAATGTATCAACAATTTTCATTACAACAAATTCGCATTAGGGACATGTGGTGCGTTCAGACCACAAGTGAATCAAACCCAATTGCCAAATTGTGACAAAAAGAGACAAACAGTTTGGAAAACTTAATATTGTCTTTTATATTATAAGAATTATTTTACATTTATACTAATAAAGGAAAAATGTATGCTATTTCCTTAGTATTTAATGAAGATTGGTTTCTGTTCGTATGACTTTTCTGAAACATCATACATTATCAACATCATCAGGAAATAATATATGTTGGTCGATGCTTAGTATACACTGGTTGACAAATTCTAGGGATGAAACACATTTAAAGCCATAATATTTTTCAACATAATCAGGGTTCAGTAAGTGACCAATATATGAGTACAGATATTATGGATGCTTTATCGACTAAATATGGCAGGAATTTATCAAAATGAAAAGGAACAGGACGTGAAAAACCAAACAAACACATTGTAAGAGCTATGGAATAATAACAGGAAATACCAGGTACCATGAATGGAGAGGAATTCTGGCCAAATCAGTAAGGGAGTTAAGGAGTCAGGAATTCTGGCCACCTCGAGCACCAATGCATACATCATGTCTGTTTGCCATGCTGTCCACGAAAGAGTTCATGAGTTCCACAGCTATGTTGTTCCATTCTCCCCTTAGTACAGTTTTCAGATCTTGTAAGGCCAAAGGTGGTGGATTTCGCTATGCAATTCGTAGTTCAAGAGCATCCTGGCCATACTCAATAGGATTAAGATCTGGAGAATACGGTGGCCAGTCCATATGGATGATATTCTCACTCACCAGGGTGTCTTCAACTTGGGCGGTTATATGTGGACGTGCCTTCTCTTCCATGAACACGAAATCTGGGTCCCTGCAGCATGAAAAAGACCAACATATCCTGTCAAAATCTCATTACAATACCGTTCCCTGGTTACGGACCCGCCTACAAAAATGTGCAGTGATGTTCGTCCATTTTTCATGATTCTTGACCATACCATGAACAGCAGTGCCACCATACCTGTCCCATTCAGGAATGTTAGATGAATGGTAACGTGTTCCTTGTTCTCGCCATACCAATCAATGTCCAAAATCACTGAACACATAGGACCATCTCACAGCATTACATTTACCTAGTTCGCCTTGATCCCAATCAAGATGTACCATACACCACTATAATCTGCCTGGCGGTGGGTGAGACATATTGGAACACACTTAATGGTGTTCAGTGCATACAACCTGACACAATTGAGTCGTCACGAAATTTCTTGGCGGACACACGAACACCTGAGACCCAGGCAAACTCACTACCAATTTACTAAGAGGTGGCACCTATTCCTTCTGGTTAATTGGCCAGTGTAGCAATCCTGTCGAGCTATTGTACTCCTACCTCTAACTTTACCATGCACTAGTAAGTGACCATGCTGTTGTGATCATTTTTCTGGTCACAGCAGGTTTCTTCAGTCAGGAAATAACGGTTTGTGCTACTCCCATCACAGTGCAACCTCTGTAACACTTTGAGCTGCATCAAGACGACCAACAGCTCTTCCACGATCATAATCACTGAGAATGAACCCTTTGCGCCATTTTCCAACAGATCAATAGCTTGCACTCAGAGCCGTAGCTAGAGATTTCGGCGCCCGGGGCGAAGTAGAATTCGGCGCCCCCTACACTCACTTTATCAATCATTATATATATATATATATATATATATATATATATATATATATATATATATATATATATATATATATACAAGGGCGGATCTAAGGGGGGGCTACGGGGCTATAGCCCCCCCCCCCCTTGACGCTCAGGTTTACACTGGATAAAATGGGCTTCAATTCTGCTTTACACTGGATAAAACGGCAAATTATGGTTTAGCCCCTCCCTTGATCATATCCTGGATCCGCCACTGTATATATATATATATATATATATATATATATAAAAGAAAAGCAGCTTTTGTTGTTATGCTACGCTGAATTTTTATTAATCTTGGAAAGGCCATTGCAAAAACCAAAAACGATCATTATGTATCCTTTTTCAAATAAAAGCTGTTTTCAAGTCTCTTATTTTGGACTTTTTGTTAAACTTGACAAAATTACCTTTGGTTGTCTACAAATTCACTAGGAGAACAGTTATGGAAAGTTACTACTATTTACAACGTTTCATACTATCGATAAGAAACGAAATTTCAATACATTAAAAACTATGTGCTTCTAAATTGTTCGAAATGGGTGACAGCAATAATTTCCAATAATCATTGTAAACTTTTTAATTTTATTCTGTATGTGACCACATCAATAACATTTTAATTTCGATCTCTTTATGGTAAAGAAATTTTGTGAAATGTAGTGGAAATTCAGAAGGAGTCTTTTTTGTGAATTTCTAAATATTGATCGATGGAGGTGAAGAATATGTTCTGTGTTTGTACTTAAAATCGAAAATATACTTTGGCTACTACATATGTCTGAAATTATAGTAATTAATTTGTTAATGAATGAAAGTTCCGCATTTAAGGTACTTATTATTAATTAACATTAAAATACTCTAACACGTACATATATAAAGAATGTGTGTACTGATGTTTTGTATGTATGTAAATAAAAACATCACACAACTAGACACGTATGCACAAAATATGCTGGCGATACAAATAATTGATGAAAAAATGACCCCAATAAATTCCTCCAAATTGGAAGCATTCGATACATCAATGGAATTTGAAAATAAATCATTGGTAGTGATTATTGTCTGAAAAAGTCGAACTTCTTAGGGATAAGTTCTGATTACTTCAGCCCCTATTCTACAACTGTTTGAAGTTCGAAAATATTATTGTTTCTCTCGTTTACCTTTATTTTTAACATTCCCGCACAAACAGCAGCTTGAATGTGTCTCTTCACTCTTCTCACTTTCATATCTTCATTCTCCCGTCACACAGTGGGGCCTAACCAGGCAATTCTTAGCAAAAACTCGAAAAATGAAGTAAAAGATTGACTCGATATAATTTGTTATAATGAAACCTTAATAATGCACACATAAGATAGTGTGCAGGAAAAGACGTGATAGCAGTTTACAATGAACTCATGGGACGTATAAATTTGGTTATCCGCCGAAGCCTGAAAGGCGCTGCTTAGTGACAGAAGAAAGGAAATTGACTTTGAATGCGACTATTCCTACATTGCATGTAGATATTCAGTGGCTGGTAAAAATGGTGACACGTCCGATATGTATACCGACATTCGTTTTGTATATTTAGAATGTTGATGTGATGTGTAGTCAATAATCATATTTGAAATGATGCTAATATCTATCATATGCCTATGATAATCCCCTACTTAACATCATATTTGGAAAATGCTGTGGTACTGAAAGCATATAAACTATGGTCAAACGATAGAATGGCGTTTTAGTAGAAAATATGACATAATATGTCTGTGGTTTTTTAATATGTCGTAGCGGAAACATTGTTCTTACTGTACGCAAAGAGAAAACCTGCACATATTTGCTTTCTTGAGAAATATAGCGCATTAAAATGTTTGAGGAAAACCGCATTCTAGATGCAATGCTGTTTTTGAATTGAGCTGGAATGAATGTGAGAGCAAGTGTTAGGTTATTAGACGTGTGATCCCCATGCACGCAGTGACAAAGTTGAATATAGATCGATTCTGGAATTTTGAACCCAGATCTCGTTGGGGGGCTTCGCCCCAGGACCCATCTTGTTTCTAACATCTAGTCATACTTCTCTGGCATTCACTAACAGAACTAAACTCTAGTCAAACGTATTTGATTAATGGTGGCGACATTTTGAAACGCCAATGCTAAACCATCTATGGCCTATAAGGTAGAACCATATTCAAAATGGTGTTGATCAATTCAGTATTGTGTTTTTTGTGATGCGTGCACAAAAGTGACATTGGAATCAACTGTAATGAGCCTACGCTCGCTCCAGCTCAGAGTGTCCCAATCAAACCCTGAAATGAGCTCACGTAATACACGATGCAATATATGAAACAACCTGAACAGGTTACTGATGCTTGTAAATCATAATGGGCCTTATGCAGAGTCGTTCTGACGCTTAATTAGTGCCATACTCAAGAGTTCAACTAACGTATGTTTCCTGCAGTAGTCAGGCTTTTAGTATGACACTAATCATACGACAAAACGACCCTGCATAAGGCGGCATATGTTTAATATATCTGATAATATATTCATATCGAGAACTTGTGATGAGATAATTTTTATGTATTGAAGCGTCCTTGCATCTTCATTGTCATAACGAATCCTCCACAACTTTGAAATAATTTTGAGAAGCAAGAACTTCTCTTCAATTTTATTACTCTTCAGTTGTAAAATGAATAAGTACACTTTTTTCTTTCATGCGTAAGAATGTAAGCCAATCGTAAATTTCCAAATCAAAGCATATTGCCCATGCGTTTGTTTATGCCAATCACATAATCTGTTATATAATTTAGGCGCGAATATAAGGAATGTTTTCTTTTATGATGTAAAACTCTGTTTCTGATGAAATAATGTCGAAATAACATTATTGTAGCCACTGCACACACCGAAATAATTGGTTTCCTTTCAATTTTCTGCTACATATTGCGAATTCTTATTTTTGCCAAGAATTCAGTGCTTTGGCCACACTGTGCGTCGAGATTAATCTGATTGGATAGAAAAACGTTTTGAATTAAGCAAACTCATCACTGTCAAAACACCGAACACGACTTTGCTCGTTTCTGATTATGAAAATGCTCCTGCGTACACTATAAGTCATTACTCGGCAGCTTGTATACCACATGTCATTAAGAATTCATAATTCATATAATTTCATATCATCTACAATAACTCTTTAAGTAATAAGTAAAAACTTGTTGTGACTTATTTAAACTCTTGGATTGCGAGCGAAGCGAGCAAGAAAATTTTTAAGAAATCTACGTATTTCATTGATAACCGACAGCAATATTGATCGAATAGGGCGCCAATACTTTCTGGGGGCGATTCGTCTTTTACTCATGTCCAACACTACTTTTTCTTTTTCCTTGCTCGTCCGGCGCCCCCTTGCTATCAGCGCCCGGGGCGGGCGCCCCGCTGGCCCCCCCTTAGCTACGGCTCTGCTTGCACTACAGTATTGTACTCACAAGCACGAATGTCGTGCTTGGCCCTGTCTTTTGAGTGGATGTGGTGGCCCTGTCGTTTGAGTGTAACTTTCTGTCTCAATCTGACAATCGTTCGTGAGTAGAAACATCGCATTGCGCGGGGTTCCCTCTCCTTTTAGAAGCAATGGTTCATTAATGTCTTCTACTGAAATATTTATGCCACTACATAACCATGAAGCTGCGTTCTCAAACTTTATGACTGAAAATGTGTTTCATCCTTAGCAATTGTCAACCAGTGTAAACGTTGAATATACCGCGTAAAGTTTCGTAAATAGTAAATATAACAACTAATACACACTCTTTTATTGTTACTTATGATACCCTAGGAAGCGATGTTGTTGGTATTAAAAGAAACTTAAGAATGTTAGATAAATTGAGTCGTTTTAACACCGTATTTGTGTGTGTGTGTGTGTGTGTGTGTGTGTGTGTGTGTGTGTGTGTGTGTGTGTGCATAAAGACTAACAACAGAACTAGTACGGAAGTAACCAGTAGCTAGACGAATGCCCAGGTGATGAACAAGTCAAGTTGTTTCAAGAGAGAGGAACAAGCAGATGAATAAACAATACAACCAAAGTCTAACTTGGATCGAATTAGACTACGTTATAATCGCAATAGAACAATACAATCAGCACCCTGGTGCAGTGGGAAAGCACTCGAACCAACTTCATAGCTCGGAGATTCCAAATGTATGGTGCCCATCTTAAATGACGATTAAAGGTCAAACCCAGAAATCGAACAGCGTCAACAAATGAGAAACGAGTGCCACCGAGATACAAGTCCAGAATAATAATAATTAAAGATCTATTGGCGGTACAGGTGTAGACTATAAGTTTTTTGGCCGGAAAACTGAGATCCTGTTTCAGTCTACCACTGAACGCAGAGTTTTCCAACTTGGGTATTATGTGATAGCATTAAAGGTGCCGAGAGATATGTTGTTATAAATTCAGAATAGTAAATACATAAAGAAATTGTAACATAATATTATGATTTTTTCTTTTCATCCAGTGCATTAAGTGCATGATCAAGATATTAATTTTAAGAAATTTTCCCTAGTATCATTCAATGACGATACTAGAAATCTATTGTTTTACGTGAAGTAGTGATGAAAAATGTGATGTTCCAAGGGCTTCGAGATTTTCAGACTAAAGACCGGGACACCCTGCTAATAACCGTGACACCTTACTAAAGTTTATCATAGTTATGCACTTTTTTTAAGTGGAATATCAGATTTAATTGAATAATGGGCCACACCCACTAAAAGTGAGTAATAGATAATAGATTATTCTTATTATTTGAATATACCTAGGTAGATGACTGACAATAACAGTGTTTCTTTTAAATATCACACTTATGTTTTGGAGAAAAATCTGACATTTGCAGTTTGAACATTTTGGGAGACGGACATATTAAGTAAAGCTGAAACTATCCCAGCTAAATTAAGACGTCTGGAAGCCCTACTTATACCAGTGTTTTTTTTTTATGCACCCAGATGCTTTTTTTTAAAGTATTTTCTAAAATAAACAGTAGGCTATACTGCTAGTATTTGCAGTACCTTCCTTACAAAACGAAGGCTTATACGGACAAGCATCTCAGCCTGCGAAATCTTTTGTTTTGTAAAACCCTGATAAAGAAGATGCGTGTGACAAATAAATATGAATGCCTACTTAAGATTTGGTTCCTTCCTGTCTAATATGAAAAAAAAATAGTTCTTTTTGTGATTGCTTCTTTCAGATTAACGCTTATCTTAAAGACTATTTGAAGGTTGTTTGGACAAGTAGAAATGTAGTGTGTAGTAGTTATATCATTTACAGTATTTTACATTATATACTTAGCGAATCAACAGTCGAATAGATGCTCTAGCTTTTGTTGTCCAATTTTCCAACTGGATGTGTGATGCGGATTTACTACAACAGCTCTATCAGGGCATCAGTATCCAGCTACACTCTCCATCCGTCTGGGAGACAAGAATTCAAAAACTACTTCACAGTTCAACATCAATTCCATCCAGAATATAGAGGGTTAAAAGTTAGGAATCGGGTTCTTGATGAAGGTGATACTCAAACTGGAAGTGTTCAACTGTTTCCGATTTTTATAACATACTGATCACTTTAGATCAAAAACGGTAACAGATATTCGAGAAGCGTTCCTACAATCGATTAAGTTTCAAGAGTACATTTCTTCCCCATCTTTAACTCTTTACTAAAACCTGAAGTGAAAGAATTCGTCATAACTTCAGTTTTGATATTGACCTACATGGAGCAAAAGTGATCAGAGGTAACTAGAAGCATTTTTTAGGGAAGGAAATCGATTTAGAGTTCTACAAATAAGTACCATTTTCCTTCTTCACCCTATACCAAAACCGGAAGTAGAGTAATTCAAGAAGTTCTTGTTTTAATGTTGATCATGTTGGAGTAAAAACGGTAATAGATATCACGAAGCGGTTTTCTGTAGTCAATCAAACGTTCTTAGAATATATTCCTTCTATACTCTAAGCTCTCTGCTACAACCAGAAGTGGTAAAAATGTATTACCCATTCTGGTTTCAATATTAATTGAGATAATATGTTATAGAAACCAAAGTTCTTTACGTGTTGTACACGTGTCACTATTGGTTGTTCATTAAATTGCTTCCACGAAATAAGGGATGATGGTTCAAATTTCATTGTTGCTTTCTCTTCATTGTGTGAATCTACATTAGAAACTAACCTAAGTACATTCGAAGCATCATTTTCTTTTCTGTTTATTTTACGTGCACTATTTAATATTTATTTGAAAAAGTAGAAATGAGACGGTGACTCCTATATTTTCTTTAACTTTTTTAAAATTAAAAAATGTGTCCATATGGTTACAGTAGGCGGCTTTGAACGAAGGATATTCAAGCTTAATTCCGGTGGGAGCCCATGTAGTTTAATCCCACATTAAGCTGCAAGTTCACGTTTCATATGGCCTTGGTGCTGAAACAACCAACCAAACACTTACCTGAGGAATAAAATAAATTGTGACGCTTAGCTTGTAAAGGGCTTTGACGTTACCAATGAATGTGACAAATTGGTCAACGTTCAACTGGAATATGGGTTGATTTTGATTTTAACGTCCCTTTCAGCAGCGACACTATATGAGACGGGACCTACTAATTAACGTGAAATCTGAACTACATGAGCTCCCGCCGGAAATCGAACCCGGGTCTCCCACGCCAAAGGTGCTTACGCTAACCGCTTAGCCACGAAGGGGCTCTTCAACTAGAATATGTGTGTTCGTCGCAGCGACTTACAACACCGTTATATCTAACCTATGAGTAGAAAATTCCTTATTTGGGTTTCTCATTTATTTTCACCAAAAAGAAAAATACTTAGCACCAGTAGTATATTAAACTGGGAACTGCTCGTACGAAAGGTGAAGGAATAGGCTACTAAGGTCTGACACAACAGCGTTATCAATTCTAGTCAAAGCATTTCATCTTCTTTTTGACTATGCGACAAGTTTGGTTTATTCAGTTTATTGAATGAAACAAGTGTACTAACTGAGAATAAAATTAGTTAGCTTTACTAAAATACAACAGCGGATAAAATATTGCTAGATGAATCTGGAAGCAAAAGTATAACGTTAAGTTTCTCCTATTCCTCGTTTGGAGAATATGCAATGTGTGCTCCACTGAAAGAAATTTATGAAACACGACTCTTATTTATGCTTATTAGATAAACAACGGTATTCAAAAATTACACTTCAGGATTTTTTGATCCTTGAAAGATATTGCAAGCAAAGGAAAGAATGAAAGAAAATTTAAAGAAGTGAAGAAAGAAATCAACGAATAAACTTGAACGTTTTCATTGAAAAAGCGGTCGTGCAGCCATGGCAGGGTATCCAAGTCACGAAATACTATGCCAATGAACATACGTTACACGCTTCCCCTTGTCCTCCTCCTCTTAAAATGAAAATAACGTGAAAAAAGAAATCTATTCAATGGAAAACTTGTTTTATTTGAGGTATTTTCTGTGAATGATGAAGACGTGAGCTGAATGGAAGAGATTAGTTTCAAGAAATCTTCCGATGATTTATTTCTTTAACTTTGAGCGTGATTGTTTTTGTCTCCCTTTCTCTCTGCAACTACAACGGGAATACGTCTCATCATCTCACCACACTTTTCAAATATAACCTTACCACAATTTACACTTCGCAACGTGATCTTTTCATCAATCAGTTTTTGCTCTAACATCCACCAGTGTTACATGCTGTTTTTTCTTTAGCAAGACACAACAGTCTTTCTTTTCAATCTTTGAGAAACAAATATAATAATTTCTCTTTCTTTCTAATACAATGTTTTTATTTGCGGTGTATCTCACATGTACAACCATATTAACAAAGTGGCCACTCAACTATTTTTGTTTGATTGATTGATTAAGTTTAGTATCTCTTTTCAGCGCAAGCCCATATGAGACGTACATCTACAGTTTAAAGGGAATCCGAATCACCGTAATATCTTCAATGCTCTTCCATCGGGAATCAAACGCGGGATTCCGTACACCGAAAGCACACGTGCTAGCATCTTTTATATTTTAGAAAAGCTTTCTAACTATTATTTTCTCATTCTGACACCTTTCATGGTTACCAAACTCAACAGAGACACGAACATAGAACCATCGATCACAGTTAAATCTTTCATGTTCTTCAGAGAGGCTTGAACCCCAAATGGGTCTCCCTTCATAATCGCCATCCTAACGCCTCAGACCGCTCTATTGCAACACACCAGCAGGGAGGACTGCCACTCACCTATCTTTCAAGAACTTTCTATTCGAGTCGGTGCACACCAAATATCTCAGTCCTTCATTCTCTGTGTAACGCTACTTACTAATAGTAAATATTCACGATAATAGGTATCGGTACTTACGCAGCTTCCCTGTTTGACGTAAAATGACGTCGCTATTGTTGAGACAATTAACCGATTTTACAAGGTGCATCTGAAAAGTTTTATTCAAATAGATATGGTATTTATTCAAAAGAAATTAATAATGTCCCATTGCATAATCATCAATGAGAAATAATCATTGAACAGATGAACAGATTTTACTGATTTTTTTAACAATACATGCGAAGAAACTCATACCATTTTTGAACAATATCCTTTTTGTAGTTTTACGAGGTAAATTGAAGTATCATATTATAGGTCATTAATGAAATGAGATTTCTAATTTTACATTCCACGGCCATGTCATGTAGGCTAAAGGAGGCGGAAGATTAATAATAGTGAAGATAGAATTGATGACATGAGAATGTGGGAGAACCTCGAACAAACCCACGGACTCGATGTTGTCCATCACAAACACATATGGTCTGGGTTTGATCGAGGAACCTTTCGCACCAGAGGTGAGCGCTCTACCACTGAGTCACATTGTTCTGTGTAGGTCTTAATGAACTATTGATTTATAAAGTGGGGACAAAATGTTAAGAGTCGTTTACAAATTAACTCACTCCATCGTTAAATTACCCTATCTAGATTCTTATATAAAAATAGATAGCACCAAAATCAGTCATTAACAACATGTTTGTTTATGAAATCTGAATAAAATCAGTAGATGGAAAAGGTCGTATTAACAAAACTCATTTTTAATCATATGCGTCCACGGGATGCTAAGAAAAGCAATCTTAAATTTGGGAATTAAATATATATAAATAACCCAACTTTGAGGTAACTTTCCTCGTGACTGTATGAGTGATTATGTTTGGAAGTAGTTCATTTGACTCAGGATTCTCAAATTAGTATAAAATGCGCAACTAGAAATGTATCCAAGCATGGATGGTATAGCGACACCTCGAATCTCAAGTTTCTCGTGACTAAAAATAGTTTAATTGAATTCAGGAACCTCAAATTAGTGTAAAATGTTCAATAACAAATTTATCCAAACGTGGACAGTCTTTAACGATGGCATGGTTCTATAGAGTAAGTTATGATTCGTTGAATAATTGAATGCCCTCCATACAGTCAGTAACAAAAGTTCTTTTCGTTTGATGAAATTCGTAAATAACTTCAAAATGGGACAATTTTAGAACAGTTTTCAGTAAATTAAAAAGAATGTAATTTTCTGTACGTTCAAGTCATACTACCGTTGTACGTTCCAGCTATACCACAGTTATTCCCAAAACAAATTTTACCAAACGGAAAGGACTTTTGTCGCTGACTGTCCATATAAGGAAAAGTCAGACCACAGTAGGAACCTATATTTATAATAATAGCAATAATAAACAAATAAATAAAATAAACTTTCTCAGCACCAAACCAAACCAATACCATCTACTACCGGTACGTGTTCCTGACACATGACTCTGCCTAGATATAATACTTACGAGGCAATTATGTTGTTTACGATTTAGAGAAATAAAGCAAAATAACTGCAGTCCACTTATATAAATGAGAGAAATTCTGTTTCAAATTGCGTCAATATTTATCAATTAACTTCATTGAGAGTTGAGAGTAAATACGAATGAAATCCGATTCTTGTTGGTGTTTGTGTGAATGCATTTTGTGTTGTTACGCGTAGGTGTATGGGAGAGGAAGGAGTTTAGCATATATACATACTGTACACAGACATATAACATACCGAAGAAGTAATAAGTCTACTGTTAAAAGTTGTTGAAAGATCAAGGCCTCATCGTCAATGGTACATTTAATTAGGCCAACTGAAAGGAAAAAGAAAACGAAGACACAGAAAGCGACGACAGGATTACAAATAGCATCGAGTGTCCCTTGCTAATTACATATACGATCGACGAGAATAAGCCTCCTGCACTTGTTGTTGAGGCCACTCCACTAAATGGAAGAGCAAACCATTGTTCTCAGGTTTGAACAAAACCTCTCAAAAATTAAAAAAAAAAAAAAAAAAGAAAAACATAAAAACGAAGCGAACACAATAGCATCTTCGATAGGCTATTGGAGAAGAGCAAGAACCCAAAGAGGTTATAGAGTGAACTCCTGCACAAAAGGGAGAGCTGGTATCAGCAACACCGACAAAGCAGTTGTATTCGACACACAGAGATTGGGCAAGTTAAACGTTAACCATCTTCTCTAAATCTCATTAGCCCAAAGAATGAGAAACCAATTATGGTTTCTATACACAGTAAATTTCAGTGGCACAACATCCATATTCTGCTTAAACAGACTTTCTTTTCTCTTCTCATTTTTCTTTTTGTTTTTCTTTTTTACTTTGTACGCTTCCGAGGCGAACCCATTGTTTGTAAACTGTATCCGCTAATTTTTGTTTATAGCATCACAGACAGCTTATAATGCTTCTGGAAAGAAAAGACAAAAATCATCTTCCTAAACTCTTGTAACGGATAATAATTGTCGGTTTACTGACTTCGCATTTTGAAAATGCTTCAAGTAATACATATCCTAAAAAGTCACTGCATTTGTTTGGTGGAATCGCTGTTGTGTATATATGATATTATTGGTTGAAAAACTTGTCGGCCATAAATGAACATGGAGTAGGGTCAGTAAAAAAATATTGATTGATTTGAGTTTAGTCTCCCTTTGAGAAACAGCTATATGAGACGTGGACCTACAGCTTAACGTGGAACCCGGACTACATGAGCTCTGACTGGAAATCAAACCCGGATCTCCCGAACCAAAGACACTACGCTAACCGTATAGCTATGAGGGAACTCTTATTGACTTTAGTAGCGGTATAAGAATTCTTTAGAGATATGTTCAAGAAAATCACTTGTTTTGTCAGTAACTACTGTAATTTAAAGGAGGTATTTTCAGCAGGCTCTAAATGGAATGAAGCTTATACGGAAACAGTGGAGTACATAAAGGGAGATTCTAAACCCCTCTCCTTGAATAAGATATAAAAAATAAACATTTACTATGTTAAAATACAAAGTATGTATATAAAAGTCTTGAGAAGTTATGAGCTTGGAAACTTGACCTCTCTTGATGAATTATGTGTACGCTACTGCAAAGAAATTTGTCTTAATTTTCTGATCTTTCCGAATACTATTTCATTCGCTGAAATAATACATTTATCTTTCTACAACTTACATACAAACTTCTGGTCTTGTATGCCGGGTCTTATGTTGTCAATGTTGTCAAGAATGTATTGCCATGAAAACGCAACTTAATTAGGCATATTTCTCAATGCATTTGCCTATTAGTGATATGATAACTGAAGAAAATTCATTATTATTCCTACTAATCACTGGATAAAGGCACTAATAAACGAGAAACACGAGTAATAGGAAATGCTTATTGATCTGTCTTAAAAATCGCTTATAAGAAAATCATAAACATAGGTATATACCTATATAAGTATATTGTCATAGGAACAGTTGCTTCATAATACGTACAAAGAAAATAAGTACGCGTACTACATGTTGCGATCGAGCTTTCAATCGTTACCATAATCATCACTGTACTTGTGTATTGTTTCCAAACCAAAGTACAATATAGAATAAACTTATAGGAATAACAATATTTACTGTTTTAAATTAGCACATCATGGTATAATACAGCGGTGTAGTCAGCAAATTATTCTAGAGGGTACAAAACTTTTTTAATGTTGGGCTTTAATATATTAAAAGCAAACCAAAAATCTTGTTCATGAACGCTAAAATTATTCACATACAAACATGCATGCATATATACATTATTATTATTATTATTATTATTATTATTATTATTATTATTATTATTATTATTATTATTATTATTATTATTATTATTATTATTATTATTATTATTATACATGTGTTTGCAATATGTTACTTAGTGAAACGGTATTGGCAGTGTGTGTGAAGTCAGAGTCGCAGGTTGTAGGAAAGGTATCAATAAACGATTCATAAGGAAACAAATATTGTTTATGGAAGTAGATTTGTTTGATTTTGTGTTTATATGACTCAAAGAAAGTATAAGATCAAACTCAAACACTGCTAGACAATAGTATAGTAATAAACTGGTAGTTATGGTATCCTGCTAGGCAAATAAATATGATAAAGTGTGGATGACGAATTTCATATGTTTTTAACTATTTTATAGTGTTGATGTGTTGTTTTTGTTCAAATATATTTTTTCTATCATGTTTCCTTACAAACATTCTTCATTTGCTGTAAGTAATGAACGAGTTTAATAAACACATTTAGAGAGTCATGCACGAATCGGGAGAGATTGTTATATTCTGCTATAATTAATTTCTTTTTCCAAGGATTTTAAGACTTTTTCCTACCGGACGTCGTTGAAAATTGACTTTAGTTTTTATTATTATTAAAAGACTTATTTAATTTTCATTCAAAATTGATATCTTTCCTAGCTCTGCTGTGCTGTGGCGCACACAGAATGTTCAAACGATTTTTTCTCTGCGAGGTATATTTTTTTTTTTTAAAAAAAAAAAAGGCGATTCGAATGAAGCCATGACCGAATTGAAAATTATACCCTACTTGATGTTGAATGCATTTTGATTTGCTTGTTAAAATGACGTACACTCACCTTCCCACCAAACAATGAACGGGAATAAAGCATTTACCTTGTAAGATTTTCTTTGCATAACGATGTGCTTAATGATTATAACCGCATTAAATTCGTTGTTACTTCAATGATGTTTAGTTGTTTTAAAATACTCTCTTCCAATGCACACGCTTACATGAAGTAATACTAGTAAAATTTTATTTACTGTCTGCTAGAATATATATATATATATATATATATATATATATATATATATATATATATATATATATATATAAAGGAAAAAAAAGTACTTGGATAGCGTATAGCCCCTTCAAGCAACCAATTTTTATTGCGTGTGCAACTTCAGACCACCCTAGACAAACATTTAGAAAAGCTGCATCTCTCGCAGTTGTTTGTTCGTGCTTGTTTGTCTTAGAACATTACCAAGCGGGCAGTTAACAACTTAACAACTGACTCCATTGCAAGAAATAGCTCCATAAAAAATCAGAAATATTTCTCCAACTATATCAAGCGCTGTGAGACACATCAAACGATCTCCTATGCTTTATTTAGTTATATATATGCTAGCATACTGTAAATAAAAAGTTTACTAGTATTACTTCGTATAAACGTAATAAGTGAGTGAAGAGGTAAAGGTGATATGTGCCCATATATATATATATATATATATATATATATATATATATATATATATATATATATAACTACCTACTTTTACCCACCGAAAAAATCTATAAAGTATTAAAAATATCATTTGAAAAAAATAAATCGGTCAAGAATGATGTATTTCCGCCAATACATCCGGTATTACTGTTTCCGATGGGTTCCAAACACATAAGCTACATGCAGAAGTTACATAGTAACGTTTTGCATTGCCCTATAAATATTATAATGTAAGAAATGATTAAAATTTTCGTTTAAATATTCTAAAGAACTAATTTTAAAAAACAAATCGTCAAACATAAAGTAGAGAAGGAATCGTATTTATATAAAAATAAGACGAAATACACATCGGCCTATGTTTTGTTTACCTAGCAGACGTTTTGTTTGAAACCGTAAATATGAGTTTCGGAATTTTGCACTTACGTCAGGTTTACAGTGAAAATGACGAAGTTACTTGATTCATCCTAAATACCATTGGTCATAGGCGTAAAATAATAGTGATAAATTTTCTGTTCTTATTTAGAAACGAAGAAAGAGAGAGAAAAGAAAGTGTTCGAAGTATGTGATAGTATCAAATGCAACAACACAGCAGTACGTATGGAAGAAAGCTTCTATTCCCTAACATGAGAACACACATCAGCACTATATTCTCGTATTGTAGACAACTGGTTGCAACCGTAAGTCTACTTTCGTTATAGTTAGGAATTCCCCTACCTAGTAAGGCTTCACTCAGCCACTCGCTGCATCTTGGATTTGAGTGACGGAGGAAATGAACCCCAAGAACTTGGGAAAAAGAGGGTGATTTTTGACAAATATATACAAACATATTTTGCCAAGGGTAAAAGTGAGGGGAACGCTGGAGGATGCCGTTACCCCACTTCCAAAAAATATCTACGGTGTCCCCTACTTGCTAAAGAAAAATTACAATGGGCAAAAATAGGCACGGGGGACGGCGTGACTCCATGCCTCGCACTACCTTTTCAGGTCCAGTTTTACCCCTGTGTTTTGCAAAAAGAAACACAAAAATTGTGAATGTTGGTTTTTGTTCCAAATCCATACTAATTATGTTATTTTCTATTTAACTATGAAAAAATGAAATGATTTCTTTAGCTTATCGTCTCACGGCTATTTCCTTTAAGCTAAAGGAGACAGACAATTAATTGAAGTGAACGATTGTGAAATCCAATTTTTCGTATTTTTCTGCTGGAAATCGACCAGAGATGACGTGCACCAAAAGCACATACGTAAGCTAAGACCAGTGGAGATTTTCTATACAGATGTTGAGGAATAATCATTAATTATGTTTGAAAGTAAATAATACACGGATATTTAATCAACAGAAATGTAAAATTAAATCAGTAAATGGGAAAAGGGAGAAAGAAGTTACTTTTCCTGCCCATATTTTCCAAATAGGAGCAGGAAGCGTGCCAACACGTGCTCACATTTCTTTGATATTACAACCGCTACTAACGCAAACCACCACTTAATACTGTCGAAGTGTATACTTTACTACAGACACTACTTTCCACACAGGACATCTTTACCGGCATAACCGTGGGACGTAAAACTCAAATGTGTGTGTGTCGCGGCCGCGGTGGCTCAGTGGTAGAGCGTTCACCTCTGGTGCCAGGGGTTTCGGGTTCAAACCCTGCTCCCGCCAAGTGAACTTTGTGGTGGACAAACACCGTGTGCGTGAGTTTTCTCGGGGTTCTCTCGTTTCCTCCCACTTTCTTCATTCCACCATTTCATTCATTACTCATTATCACCGTCTCCTTTAGCCTAACCGGCATAACCGTGGGATGTAAAACTCAAAGATTTCATTTTTTTCAAATGTGTGTGTGTGTGTCAGGACATCTTTAATACATACAATGTGTGTAGTATTACTTTTTCCATCTACTGTTATAATTTTATTTTTAACTCACACAATTTATTAGTTAAATTACATTAGTACTAAATGTTTCACCTAAGTTTTCCTATCCACCACCAACTTCTAGTTGACATAACTCTGTCATTTTTTCTTTTTTCTTTTTTTTCTTTTCTTTTCTTTTTTTTTTTACGAGAACACTTCATATAGCTCTATTTTAATTATATATAGATGCCATGTTGTACACTTACCACAGCTCATGAAGCATTATAATCCTTCACCTGAAATACAAGAACAAAAGATACTAAAAATTGTAACGAATAATGCAATAGTTGAAAATACCTTAAATAAATTTACACTGCCCATGTAGTTCTGTAAATGTACTCAGTTATCTTTGTACATCGTAAAATAAGTTGCGCTTATAAACCAGTATGTTCATGTAGGGGTCTACTGATTTTACATCAGTAGCCGAACTTGCATTTCTTTATAGGTGCCACCCACTGAGTCACTGGAGTTCCTATAACAGTTAGCTCTAATGAAGTAAAGTTACATTTTAACCCTAGTAAAATCTTATTAAATTATAAAGTGGAATTAATTTTTCTTTTATAGATTAACTAAGTAAAGAACTGTTCTGTATTGTATTTATTACGCTAAACACAAAAACCCCTGATGCTACAGAACATGGAATGTAGCAAATCAGATAGTGCACACTCTACTAAATGTTACATGATCAACACTGCTTTAACAGGCTGACTGCCATGGGAGTACACGTTATGAGTCTCCACTACTCCTTTCATGAAGCTGAGACACCTGTAATACCACTGGCAGTACAAAGTTAGTTATATATTACCATTTCTTTTCAGTTGTATTGTAACTAACCTGACAAGAAATACTGTGAAATGAAATAAAGGAAAACACCAGATTACAATGAAAACATACTATTAAAACGCACTGCTTTGTCCATCGTATGTTAAGTATGCTATTGTTTGTTGGTGTCTGTTAGCGGGACACAGATTAGTACACAGAAGCAACTTGAGTAATGAGAAATAATGGAAAAGAGAATTACAGTCACAAGCCTATAATCACATGATTTGTTCAAGAGTTTTTGTTTAACTTATAAAACGATTGGTAATACGTTAGAAGGAAACAATAAGATTTTCTTTAAAACAGCAATAACCACTTCCTTATTGAAATACAAACACCATAAAATATATCCGCCGTTTAGTAGTTTACGGCAAGCTTTTTACGATGTGATGTTGTAAGAGTATTTGAGAATAATACCGAAAAATGTACAAGAAAGTGTTAAATAGAACTAAATATGTTTTTCGTTCTGTTTGTATAATATATCACGTTTAATTATTGTTGAGGCTTTCTCGTTCATTATCCACCCTTTAATGAACGAAACTTAGGTTTGATCTCAAGAAAGAGCTTGAGCTACCTCGAGGCTATATGGGTAGCGCACATATGTGTTACGCGCTAGACCCGGGTTCGATTCTTAGTGGGAACATATGTGGTTAGAATCCCGTGTAAAGCTATAGGCGCACGTCTCATATAGCATTGCTGTTGAAACAGGCGCTAAACTCAAATCAAAATAATAATAATAAAAAACAATACAGAATGTAGATATCATGTTAAAATGGAGGCTTACTCAGTATTAACTTCAAATATATTATTATTATTAAATATATTTAAGAATGGACCAGCTGAAATACCCGGCGCTGCACGGGAAGACTAAAGTTTATTTACAACATTTGAAACTAAAGAACTAAGTAGAAGCTTTGTTAGAAAATAAAGATATGAGTACTATAAATAACGTTGCTCCAGTAAAAAGTAATGAAATTGAATAAAATATATAACCACGAGGAATGTCTTCGGAGCTGACCATCTCAATTCCCGGGGAAACCGACATACATGTTCTCGACTAAGCTTTGTCTTAAAAGACATTGGAACTGTCATCCATCAGCTTAGCGACTCCGAAAACTATTGACTCGATACTACTCCCGATTATTTCGGTCATTTTACCACCTCCCCACGCTGATGGGGACTGAACTTAGATTTAGATAGGATTGGAAGTATCCCTATTCATCTCAAGGACTCAGAAAACTGTGGGTTCGGAACAAATTTACAACGTAACTGAGTAATGCTGAAGGTGCAGTTAGTGGATGAATCCTGAGAAATATGTTTGAAGAACCAATGGGGTAGTAGAACAGTTATGCGTTTATCTATATTCTGGAGTTCACACTAATAAATGAAATAACGTGTGTATGCATCTGTCATGAATGTCGTCTGTACGTGTGTCTATCTATAATTAAATTTTCACATAGAAAGGAGTCACTTACAGCCACCAAATATTTAGATCTTCATATCTAATCAGGTACGAAGCAGTTTTTCAATTTTAGGAAGGACTGGGGAAGTCACACTTTTTGGGGTTGAATAACTATAGTCTCAACCGCCCCTCAAGTTAGGCAACCCAAACTAATTTGATGCGTTGCATGTTGCATACTGGTCAGTCCGTGTTAATATGAACGAGCACTTCTGTTAGTGCAATATAAATGTTCCCCAAAGTGACACCTCAAGGCAATCACCGATTTAGCCTTTGGCAAGAAAATTCTTTTGCAGCAAAATGGAGTCTATCGACAGGAAGTTTACAATTTATGAATTTTCAGAAACTGATTGGTATAGTCCTATAAATAGAACCGGTTCTATTGATAACTTTTTTTCTTTTTCAAGGAATGATTTTTCTTCTTTTTTCACCTAAGTCGGAATAAAATTTCTGGAGTGCTTTCTATTTGAGAACTGATCAAAAGTCTAAAAGCCATTAATTAGGCACCACCTCATGCAATAATTTTTTTTCTAACGTACGATAAGCAATGTATGCCCTACAGTCAATTGCAGCCTTAAAAAAAGAAAGAAGAAAGATAGAAAAAAGAAAGAGATAAGCTTATCCCTTTTTTGTGACGTGTGGACTTTGTGGTGGACAAACACCGTGCTCGTAGGTTTTCTCTGGGTTCTCCCGTTTCCTCCCACTTTCTTCATTCCACCATTTCATTCATTTCTCATCTTCACAGTCCCCTTTAGCCTAACCGGCATATTCATTTTCCCTTTTTTTTGTGAGTAGTTTCAATCAGATAATAAAGGCAATTCTTAAATATAAAAGTAAACACATTATATGATTAGTAAAAATTAAAGAATTCGAGCAAAATTTATCGCAAAATGTGTATTTTTAAGATGAATAAAGTTTTTCTCATATTCTTGATTGATATCACCCCCAAACAATGTGTACGATGGAGTGTATAGATAAATATATGCTCAGCCGAATAGAAGAAGTAAATTATACGCCAAATTCCATATTGACAAACAGTTACCTCACGTGCCCTTAATGTTCGTGATTTCGAGTTAGCTTTTTGGTGGGGGCACAAAAAGTTTTGATGTTGACTTAGAATTGTGAAACAATACTGGTAAATTACTTGAATTAAGAAAATAGTGAATTCCAGTCTAGAGATGTGAAGATGACAGCATTGGAAGCCAATGCTCTTAGTACTTAACAATCTGAAACCTGTCTGGACGACGACGGTAGTTCTCCGTGGGCTATATCGTCCTTAACAACATTTATTATTATTATTATTATTAACACCGTGCTCGTGGGTTTTCTCGGGGTTCTCCCGTTTCCTCCCACTTTCTTCATTCCACCATTTCACTCATCTCTCATAATCACGTCTCCTTTAGCCTAACCGGCATAACCGTGGGACGTAAAGCTTAAAGATTTCATTTCATTTTATTATTATTATTATTATTATTATTATTATTATTATTATTATTATTATTATTATTATTATTCAACGATCATGCATTGATGCTAAGGGAATGAATGAAACCATGAATCGTAAAAAGAGGGAAAAAACGGGAAAGCCCTGAGAAAACTCACGTACCCAGTGTCTGAAAATTAAATTTTCTTAAATATAAAATTGTAGTATTTAAGACTATTAAACTTATTTTTAATGCAAATTCTTTTTAAATAAAACTAAAATATTTTTAAAAACATATCCTAAAAATAAACTACATTTTACTAAAATCAATAAATAATTATAGTTTTAAGAAAATTAATTTTAAAAAATCGTTTTATAATGACTAAAAAGAAAAGCATGGGGAGATCTCTCATACACAATTAGATTATAATATATCAGAGTCCTCCCCATGTTTTTCCTTTTAATCATGTATTAAATAGATCTTGAAAAATCTTAAAAACAGAATTATTCTTTATTTTTAGTACGACTTTTTTTTATTTTTTAACTTTAAGCACGATTCATTTTATTTATGAATCAAAGAATGTTTTTTTTAAATATTTTTATTTTATTTTGTCTTTTTACTTTTTTTAGAACAAGTTTTAGTTTTTTAAGAAAGTACTTTTTTATTTTTAAAGTTTTATTTCTTACTTTTTATGATAAGATGTTTTCATACTCAATTAGTTCTTGAAATATGTAGTATTGTCACAGTCTGAAACCTAATTTACAATTTTCTGCATGATATGGTCGTCGTATGTGCCAAATCCAGAGGACTTTTGATTGCTAAACGGATTAGGATTGATTGTTAATAGATAAAAATATTAATCACTTAATACAAATATACAAGTAGGTACAAAAATGTATAAATCTCACAATGCAGCACTGTATTATCATTCAACTTACGTCGCTGTACAAAATTTCATCATTCAATTACGTCAGAAATGAGTTAATGAATTAAGGTTCGAAGACTTGAAGACAAAGTTGAACCAAGGCACGTATGAATCTTGTGAGTTAAAGAAAAGAATGTAAGAAATAAGGAACATAGCTAGACTTGAAGAAGAAACAAGTAAAATCAAATAAAAAAAATCCAATTAATTTACGATGATAATTTTTGCATATTAATAATTACGTTTGTTTGCTTGTTTTTTTGTTGAGGGGAGGAGAGGGTTGTCATGAAATATATTTATCATTTTTAGTAAATTTTAAAAACTTGTATCACATTGCAGAGAGTACACAGATATTGACTTTACGCATTCTCAAAAATAAAAAACAACTTACGAGTTTTCTTTTGTTTCTTTCTCTTCAAAAATCACTTGCTTTCTTTATGTAGCACTATAACAAATACACCTACTTATTACGCAATATAGAAAGTAATAACTGCAAACACTAAAGTATCTGTAATTACAATTTATTACGAATAGAAATGAGATGCACTTTCTTAAAACACGTGTAAAATAGAAACTGTGGTTTAGTCTCAAGAGTCTTGACATCTCTACGGGTTGCAAAACGACCAAACAGACAAACGAAAAGAAAAAAAAGGTCCAGAAAAAATGCAGGCTAGAAAAGATGAAACGACTGGATGCTGGGAAGTAGTTGGAGTAATGGAAAAAAACAGAAGTAAGGAAGGGGGAGAGAAATAGAAGTACAGGGGGAAAGGAAGGAAGGAAGAAGAAGAAGAAGGAAAGAAAAAAGATAAAACGAAAACTCTGGAAGATGAGTCGTAAGGAAAAAGCTAATTCGAGCCACTGGCTTGAAAGGGTTGTGGACGAAGAGAGACGAGAGAAAAGCGCGCAAGTGTGAGTGAAACATAGTACAATTCCTCTGTCCATATTAGCCTCGGCGCAAATGATTATTTAATAACACAGTGAAGTGAATGGTTGCGATGACAGAGGAGAGGATCCACAGGGGGAAGGGGGATATGTACATTCATCACAACCCCATCTTCTGTTATTATTACTAGTACTTAGGAGATGGCTGGGTTGCAACCCCCTTATTCGCTCAATGTATACTATACCCTATGCACATTAGACTATATATACTTGTGCTAGTGTGTGTGAGCTGTGAGTTCTTTATTTAACGCACATTAGATTTAAGGTCTCTTTGCTGTGTAATGGTTGAGAAGTTTCGATGGCTTAACTCATTTGTGAATTGTTGTAAAATATGGACTCCTCTCTAAAACTTACTAACATGATGCGGATTCTGTTGAGAACAATTTTCCTTAGTGTCATCATCACAAACCATTTTCTACCCTCGCATGAACATCATCAAAATATCTTGGCGTTTGAAATAAGACAAAAATGAAACCTTTAAATATAATCACCTATGATTGCGTCTTATAGATTAAAGGAAACGGCGATAAATATAATTAATCATGAATTTGTTTATTTATTTGTTTGTTCACAGAGTTTCATACAGCATTAAGCCAATTGTCGGAAACTGAACAACATATCTACAACAAATAAAATAATATAAAAACAAACAATAAAAATAGTTTTAATAACACTATCCTTATCTTTGTTCCTTTTAGTATTAGGTATAGTATAAAATAAAAGCTGAAAAATATAATAATAATTTTACAATTTGATTAATATACTTATAGATTAATAGAGTTGAGAAAGAGACTCATAAAATGCTTCGTGTGGAGTATTGTACTGCATGAATCACAAACACTGAAATTACGTAAAATTAATGAGAAACGATTGGAAGTTTTCGAAATGTGGGCATGGAGAAGAATGGAGAGAAATAGTTGGGTCGAGCGGAAAATGAATGAGAGGGTGTTAGAAATGTTGCGGAAGAAAATAACAATTTTCGATATTATTAAGAAAAGGAAGAGAAACTGGTTAGGACACTGGCTAAGAAGGAACTGTATCTGAGAATCATATTAGAGGGTATGGTGGCGGGAAGAGAGGGATGGGGCAAACGAGACTACAATTAATGGACGATATCAAAACAGAAAAATCACACGTGAAGACGAAGAGGTTAGCGAAGGTCATGGAGCACGTAAACTTTTCAGTTGCGGCAAGTGACCTGCCAATAACAGCAGAATATCTATGATGATGACTTATAGATTGCTATCTCTTGTAGGCAAATTTGAGCTACTGTCAAAATAACTCACAAAAAGATACAGAATATTTAATTCAAAATTCCGTTTATTCCACTTACTCCGTTTTATTCAAATAAGTTTTAAAATATTTTTTGAAAAAAATATTCTATTCAAGTAATTTAATATGGATTTATCCTAGTTATTACAGCACTTGGATATTTATTTACAAAGTCTCACACTTTTTTTAAGCTGTGTATTAAACGAATATTTGAAGAAACTATATTTATGTCATGTGGTACACTTTGTTATACAAACTAGATCTTTTAACTCCACTAATATGGTTGGCCTGGATTATTCATAGAATTTTAGTAGCACATGAGAATATTCTTCGAAATACAGAAGTCTATTAATCAACTTAACGAATTACTTATGGTTCAACAGCAATACAGCCTAGATATGAAGTATATCATAACAAAATGAGGCAAAAGAATTGGGATTATCACTGTTCTGTTAATGCACCATCGTGACATGAGTCTCACAAAAGCTTTTCAGTGTATATATTGTTAAAACTGTTACGCTGTCAAGTGAATGATACAGTAGTGTTAAAACTGTTATTCTTAATTATGTAAAATGCATGTTTCTACCAGGGGCGGATACAGGGGACGATCGGGGCTATCGCCCCCCCCCCAGAAAAGGAAACATTCTTATTTTATATATATAAATAAAACCCATCCCAAAGTTTGGAGCCCTTAAAAGTAGCAGTATGACAACTCACCGCCTCCCCCCCCCCAGAAGTCGGTCCTGGATCCGCCTCTGGTTTTTACTGTACTTAAAAATGTACTCAATTCATTTTTGTAACTATACAGTTGAATGTTGTTTCCCGAAGATTGTTGGTACAGTAAATTATATTAAGTTAGCCACCTCTACATTGATTTAGTTCGCCCACTCATTATTTGAACTATTAGATGTAAGCATATAACAATATAAGATTACTCTGCATTTTGAGTACTTGTATAAGTTGGGAAGTTTCCTGTGGAACCAGTGGAAGTTCAACTTAAGGAGGATTTCACCATATAGTTGCGTAATGTTTTTGCACATATGAGTCATCTGTTGAATTAAATGTGAATTACAAGAACTTGTAAGGAGGCCACTACATATCAGATTTCGACTTTTAACCTACAAACAGAGCATCGGATTATAATCGGATCTTGGTAGTATATAAAAATTAAGCTAACTTATTGGAATAAAATGTATTCCATGTGTAGATTGAATTAATATTTACCGTTATATATAATAGAAGTATAACAAATGCAAAAGTGTCACTGGAATACAGTTTCTCGTGAGGTAGGCGAACTCATTCAGTGATGGGTCTGGTCAGAGGAAAGACAGTTGACAGTTATAAGCTAGATATAAGCAATAGACCTCATGTACTATTTCACACACATAAACGTGAAAAGCGAGAGAGGAGAGAGTGTTCTGAATCCTCTCAGTTCATTAATCACATTGTCCGGATTCAGCATAATGTAATAAACGTGTCCGAATTTACCCTTCCCTAAATGTCCGGATTCGCCCGTTTTGAGCACTGTAAACTTGTGCACGCGTTGAGCAGGCACTCGCAAATTAATAGAATTCTTCCAATATGCAACGAGTAAAGTAGGGTCTTCGCTTCGATATATGATTTACTTATCATTTTCTGACAACCACTTCTGTATAAAACCTTAACATATTTCACTAAAAAGTTGCATCAGGTCAAAAAACACGTGCATGAACCAGGGGCGGATCCAGGACCGACTCCTGGGGGGGGCGGTGGGTTGACATAATGCTACTTTTAAGGGCTCCATAGTCTGGAATGGATCTTATTTATATATATAAAACAAGAAAGTTCCCTCTTCTGGGGGGGCGATCGCCCCGATCGCCCCCTCCTGGATCCGCCCCTGGCATGAACTTTCCTGTTTCTTCTTCTTTCCCTCACCTTCGAAACTACGTATAACACTCTTTGCACTTCCTAATAAGCACTGAACTGTAGGAAGATACGGTGCTTCAAATAGGCATCATAGCAAGTCTCCACACTACACGTGCGAAGAACAGTATTATCGTAAGCTTGGGATGTCGGGATTCAGCGACTGTTTGGAATTACCCAAACTTACTATATATGCTTTTATTTTAATAATAGAAGTCTGCTAAAAGAAAGGTAGAAATAACGTAACTACATATATAGGTACTTGCGTAGTACTAGGCACTTAATAATGTTCTGAATAATTGTAACAATATATTCAGTGGTTAAGAAAATAGTTTCTTCTTCTTCTTTTCATCTTAGTATTAATTGAAAGCCATTATTGTTCATCCGATATTGAGAATGTACATGATTCATTAGAGGAGACATGCAGGTGAGTCTGGTTTGGTCCGTTCACTTCAAAATATAACTTCTGAATAAAATTTACTTCAACATTTATTAAGTGCTGCTTAGATCGTCGAAAATAATTAATATAATTCCTAAATATACTTTGTTTAATTTGTGGGATTTACGACAGATTAATATGAATTCTTTGGAATTAACGTTTAATTTTAAATAGAATATTTAATACAGTAACCCGGGTGAAGTGGGTTAATATATATATATATATATATATATATATATATATATATATATATATAACAAAAATAAAAACTGTATTACATCACCAACTCTCTTCTGTCCAAATACCTGAGAAGTATCATTGCTTGAGTGATAAGAAGTGATACAGTATATAACATTTCATTTAAAGGTGATATCGAATTAAATGTTCGCATTATGAAATGTCATCCTTTCTAGGGGTACAGATATTGTCGCAATGAGATAACTTCCATGTTTCAAACTGATGTAAATTCTTTCATTTTCCTTTTTCTTTCTCTTCTTTAATAGTATACATAGCACCTTTTAAAATATTTTTAATACATCACTTGTAAAACATTTTCATCTCTCGTAGAAAAATATAAATAGGTTGCATAGGATAATGTAGGCTATAAATTCATAAGCAATGACTTGAATTCTCTCCTTGTTAACGAGTAATGTGTAAATTGTTAATAGTTTAGTTTAATAAAATCATGAAATAAAATGTCCCGAGAATTGTTTGAATATGCTTGTGTGTATGTCCAGTAGGAGATATGCCTGGTTTTAACACCAGTTGTGATGCCAATCATGTTTCGTTACTTTTGAAATTTGTAATTGCACCTAGAAAAGCATAGTGCACGGTATTTTCTACATCGAACATGGAAACTTGAAAAATTCGTCATGTGCTTTTAATTCCTGCCTACACCATTTAAAATATTCTTATTGTCAAAAGTGTATAACAATTATCGATGGACAAAAGCTCCCTAATGATCGTAGTACGATATCAACCACTTCAGGGGGCCTCTGAAGATAGATACCCCAACCATTGACACTAATCCTAGGGGTCGATGGGACTGGGCCCCTCTGAACTTTGCTTCGGCGGCTTATTGGAAGCCCCTCTGAACTTTGCTTCGACGGAAATTTGCTTTGGCAAATATGTATGTACCTCCCAAAGTTAGACAGAAATCGGCGCCACTAAGCCTCGCACTGCGAAATCAATGAGACAGTTATAATTTGGTCACTTTCTGATGTTATCTTGAAGTTTCAAATAACACATCAAACTGCAAGCTCGAAGGAAAAAGTAATATTCCTGTGCTGTAATCGATATTGTAAAAGTTTAGTTGTATATAGGCCTATTATGTTTACTGATATGCCATTACGAAATCTTATTTTGAAATCAAAAACTGCCCTCTTTTTTTTAAGGTCTGTGAGACAGTAACCCTAATCATATGTGTATTAAATATTATGACATTGCAATATTTAAGGTGCACATCACATGTATAATTATAATGTAACGAATAATGGAAGTGAATAGTAGTGCTAAAAGTGAATAATTAGTTAGTTGATGATGTAAACATGATGAAAGGAGGAACAATAAAACTCCAGAATATATACTAGGTTTCTATTAACAATAAAACAATGTTTCTCTATATTTTATAGTGTTTGTAATAGAGAAAAACAGCACTGGCATGATTATATGCACACAGTGTATGTAGAAAGACTCAGTTGATAGCAATAGGAAACTACTAGTGAGAAATAAGTAAAAGAAAGAAGGGTTCCTGTGTTACTGAACGCTTTCCTTAGCATGTGTGGCTACTTTCCAAAGTATATGAAGAAAATTGAAAAAAGCAAACACTATTTTGTGGTTATAATAAAACAATTAACGAGCTTTCCTTAAGGTCATTTCAACGACTGCTCTCTACAGTATATAATCGGTGTTGTACTTTGTAATCAGTGAAATAGCAAAAGCCATAAAGTGAAGCAACATTCAAAACGGAAACTAACCGAGAAATGTTTTTACATCGGATTTTTAGTGCCAAGTAAACTGTACAATGGCTTCGATTTGTTCGTTTTGTACAGTGAATATGGTCGTTAAGTGTTAATAAGCCATTGAAATGTATTTGTTAAACTGATCTCTAAAAAATAATTCTTCCGCTATTTAAATTACGCTATAGTTTAAACTGTTTTGGTTTTATAGAACAAGATAATAGGGGCTGGGGGTATAATACTGCCTTCTTCTCTTAATTCTCACACAAAATACAAAATACAACCACAAAAATCATAACGCTTTATTTCATTTGAAACTTTCCAATCGAATTCTCTATCTTAAATAATTTCTTCGTTTCAGCAACATGAAGCCCTCAATTTGTTCGTATCTGTGACCGGAAAGTAATTTTATTGTTTGCAGCAAATATATATTAATACTTTTTACTGTTTCATTTATTGCCTTATAACGATCACGCAGGTACATAAATGTAGGCTATATTATTTTTATAGGACATGTCAGTTATTGTAGTTAGCACACCAACATATGGGCTAAACAAACAGAGGGATTTTAATAATCTATTATTTTGAAAATAATATGCTGAACAAGAATTTAATATTTACTCAAAAATGATTACGGATTCATTGCAGCTTATAAAGTATTTTATGCATGTTTTCTGATAGGTTACTTAAGATATAAGTATATTGATACCCACATATGGAACATTTAAATACATCGTAGTCTTTATTGTTTAAGACATACAATATGAGTACGGTATCATCGTTCAGTCATGCTAGCAACTTTTCATAATGACCTTAGATTTGAAGTACTTCAATGTGTTTATTGTAGTATACCATAGGGATCAATCTCGGACCACTACGTTGTCTTTTGTTTATTATGATCTCGCTAACTATAGAATATTCTGTTCTTTTGCTTGTATTATAATGGAACACTTGAAGGGATATATTAATACCTTTCGTGATTCTCATGCAGCATCAACTTTCATACTAACAAAAAGAATAATTTTTGTCAATTTTAACGAAAATTGTGCAGAAGAATTTATCATCAAACATGTCATTTTGTTCAGGTTGATAAGATCTATTGATTGATATACAGTATATTTCTTGCCTTTGAACATTATTTTCATTATACGCTAATAATAATAAATATATTTATTTAATATACCAAACTTAGTTGTTAAATGAAACTTAACGAATAAAGTATGTACCATATATGGGTATGTATGTATTCATATAAATTGTACGAACAGAGTGTGTATATTTATCTGCCAATACTTGAAAATTACTAAACAAAATTTAAATGAAACCTTCATCGATATTTTCATTGGAATTGTAGACTGCTGTATAGTACCTATCATTATGATTTAACTGTAAAACAGACAACAACATAAAAGGACAGCACAATATGTGAAAATGTTATTAAACTTACATGCATGTCAATTTTGATATACATTAATTTTACTACATTACACATTTCTTTGGAAACGTTAAATAAAAGCGTTAAATCTTGTTGATTGGAAAGTATTGTTTAAAGATTATCTTCTTGCAGAAATTCAATGTAGCAGGATACCCCTAACACTGATCATCGATTAGACCATTTTCGGTGATGCCGGAAGTGATTGCAATACCAAGAAAATTGGAGACAGTGATATTTAGCGATAAGAATCGTTTATTCTGTCTTGGACACAGTAACGTCTGTAGGTGTGTCTAAGAGGAAAAATCCAACATTTTTTGTACTCACAGTATATGATCTACATTTGTTATTCTGGTATACAAAGCAATACCACTCTCACCACTGATCTCCATTCAGAGAAGTATGACTACTAGTATCTCGTTCATTTATGAAGTTGTCATTGCTGTTCTGCAGACTTTGCCTTTCGTCCAGGAGGATAATACACGTCAACATACCGCGACAGCAACTCATACCATCCACCCTCTCCTGCTACGTATTCCAATCTAAGCCCTAGGCGGGATTTGATAATAATCTCTTATTTTTTCTACCTATAGTAAGATTTACAGTAAGTGTGGGACATTGATATCTCAGACAGACATTGAGCGTCTGTACGACCGGCTGCCTAACCGAACATTTGATTCTTTTCTTAAATGTTTTTCAACCAGCATAGTCTACATATTCTGTGCAAGACATTTTAATTCCTGTGTAACAGTAGAACCAATTAACATTATTTACAAGTAGTATGAGCGTCACTATATATATATATATATATATAGAGAGAGAGAGAGAGAGAGTAAATAAATGAATAAATAAACAATGTGTTCCAGCAGAATAAAAACTATCAATTTTTATTCAGAATGAATAACATACTTTTAACCTCAAGCGTGTAATTTCCTTCATCCTGATGTGATCAATGCTTGATATATATGTCTCGTCTTAGGACGAATAAAAATTAACTGTGCACTGTCATCTTGCTAGTGTCATAATAAAAAAAAGTTTGATAAGGATATACTTTAGTACCGTTTAATGTTAAAATATGGCGTAGCTACCGTACAGCATCAATTTTTAGATGATAAAAAGATCAAGATTCAAAAACTGCACATAAGAATTTATACTCATTCATATCATTTTGTTCGACACGATGAAATGTATTAACCTATATATGTTTCATCCTTAGACAGTTGTTCCCCCGTCAAATGCTAATTTTACAATATTATTAAGGTTTAATAGGGAAAAAAGCCCAAAGATGAGGCATAAATCAACGATAGACTTCATTGAGTTGAACAAAATTATATGAGAAAGTGTAATCCACTTGCGCAGGTTTGTAGAAAAACGACAGAAACTATTCTTTTTATAAACCTAAAAGTTGGTACTGTGCGACAACCACGCTAGAAAAAAAAACTTTCTATTTCAAGTGTGCCCCTGCTGGCGTTACTGTTAATGTGTGTTTCTCCGTATTTGAAAGAGGAGTGAAAGTTGCTCCGGCCCAGATCTTTCAATTGTTGGATGCGGAAGCGTTGCCAGAATGAAGTATTTCACAGACTTTGCTGTGCACTGTCTTGTTAGCCATTCTTAGTACCTACTACCTTCATTCGTCAAGACCAAACGACTGAATGACAAATTGGCAAGACAGTCGAGGTCATCCACTTCTTTCCCCTGCAGCAAAGAGAGTGTTTCATCTGTAAGAGGATTGCTGGGAAAGGGCCGAAGTATGTTTCACATATTTTCCGAAGGCACACGTGAAATAGAAAAGCTCTACCACTTAAAATGAAACTGATACTGGAGTATACCCTCATTAAGCTAACACACATTTGCAAATGACAGTATATGGTTTACTTAATGAGATATAGCCCAAAATTAAAACTAACTATAAAAGTTTTAGTTTTTCTTAGCTATATTATTACTCAAAGACAAAGCATATTGCTATCAGTCGATAGATCGCAACAAGTTGAACAAATGACGATTGAAGATAAATTCCCATATGAAGTTTTCGGGAAAAGCAAGAAAAACTAATTTTATGGCGTTAAAAAGTATAGTATTAGTTGCCAATCTGATGCAGTAGATATTTTTTGTCCTGTTAAAATAGATTATTTACTTCATGTCGTGTACATGAAAATTATGCTTTGTTAAGTAGCAGATTGTAAAAAAAAAAAAAAAAAAGCACAATATAAAAATCGGTGGTCATATTCTCCTCAGAAACATGAACAGTTTATGTAGAAATAGAAAACTTGTTAAAACGGTTCGAGACAAGAACACTACGGAAAATATACGGGCCAGTCAAGAACGGAAATGTATGGAGAAAGAGGTACAACGATAAATTAGAAGACATAATCAAGAATCAAAATATAATAAGATACATTAAAAGCCAACGAATTAGATACTTAGGCCACGTGAAGAGAATGAGAGATGGGGCAGTGCCAAGGAAGATGATGAAGGAAAAACTGTACTGCAAACGGAAAGTTGAAAGACCAAAGGGAAGATGGATAGATGATGTGAAGTGTGATGGTGATTTCCAAAAAATAAAAGTAAGAGAGTGAAAGCAGATGGCCCAAGATAAGAAGAAGAGGAGGCTACTTGTACAGGGGGCCAAAGCTCACCCCGAGTTGTAGAGCTGAGGAGTAAGTAAGTAAGTAGCAGATTGTATCTATTGTTTAATATTTTCTAACTGTGACGCTCATACTCCTAATTGTTACGTAATGTTACTTGTAAAATTATTTCTACAACTTTCATCAGTTTTTATTTTTTCTTTAACAGTTAGAATTTATACTTGCAAAATGTCAACCTTTGTTCCTACCTTTAAGTCTTCTAACCTTTCGTAAGTGAAAATTTGGGAGATTTGAACTTCCACAACACGGAATTACAGATAACTTGAATCTAACTCTCTGCAGCGACTTTGTTCCATTTGTGAACTTCAGGGCTACAATACAATGATAAATCATACTAAAATTTATATTAAAATTAAAATCGACAGAATCGTTAAACTAGTGATGATTTCAAACAAAGCATAAATAATGTTTGCCATTTTTCTCTGAATATCATTTAAAAAAAAAAAAAGTTAATTATCCCTTCGTTATCAAGACAATATATTTATGTGGTGTAAGCTATGTAACTAATGAAACTAAGTTTCTGATGTGATAAGAGATACTTACTGTCATTCATTCACCAGATTTTGGAGAACAGACACTGCAGCAATAATGAACTTCTGCTAGTCCAAACAAAATGTTAGAGAAATTTCATACCTTACTTTTTACACTTTTATCTAACACGTTCAACATCACTTAGATGGATTTAGGCATAAACTGTCTACAAACCATGTGAAGTTCAAAACTTATAGCCAGGAAATAATTTACTTCTACTATTATATTTCGAATGTGTTATCGAGTATGTTACAAAAGTTGGTAATGAGGGAGAAACGTGATGTGGGTAACTTTAATCACGTTATATGTGTATCTCTGACAAGTAAAGGTTCTCTCCCAAGAATCGAGGATCCGAAAACTGCGCATATATTTAGATAGAGGAGGGTCACGAAGGAATACTGGTGAAATATGCCGGGCCGACAGCAAAGGATAAATCCAATATGGCCGCCCGACGGTCATACCAATCGACTTTTGCAAGCAACCTCTCATCCACTTCTCATGGACAGATTGACTTAATGTTTTGCAGATTGATATATGTATGAACACTACACATCTATTGGTTTGAAATTTCGCGGACGTTGACGTATTGAACCCAATATGGCCGATCAAAATGTCAATGTGTCAACGACTCGTGTCTGGAAAACGAATTGTACTATGGAAGTACAGTATCACTAGACGTGTACGAAAAGCATTAAACGGTTCAAAATATCGTCAACTGAAAACCAATATGGCCGAACAAAATCCTGAACCAAACAGCTCGTACTACAAAAACGAAATTTGGTGTAAAGGTCCATTACCACTAGTAGGTGAAGAAAATAATACAAATGGATCACAATTTCTACATCGTGTATCCAATATAGCCGCGAAATAAGCATATAAAATATACACTGTAAACAGTCCAGGTGGTTTCACATGAAAATCACCTACAATTCACTGGAATAGATTTTGCAGGTGAAATGCCAGTAAGTTAAAAATGCTGCCAGTGCCTGTGTTATCTGTTTGAAGTGTTACACGCAAACATATACTGTTCATTTGGTAAGGTCTAGAACGCACTAGCTACAAACGTCCTAGAATACGCATCTTAAAGTTTGCAAACTATATCGTATATAACAAAAATCGCCCTTGCCAACACTGGCACCGTGGCTACACAGGTAACATCGTGGTTTACGATCCAAGGATCCTATGTTCGTTTTGTTATATATGAGATGGTTTGCAAACTTTAAAACGCGTATTCTAAGATGTTTGTGTCTAATGCGTCCTAGGCCTTCCCAAATGAACAGTATATGTTTGCGTGTAACACTTCAAACAGATAACACAGGCACTGGCAACATTTTTAACTTACTGGCATTTCACCTGCAAAATCTATTCCAGTGAATTGTAGGTGATTTTCATGTGAAACCACCTGGACTGTTTACAGTGTATATTTTATATGCGTATTTCGCGGCTATATTGGATACACGATGTAGAAATTGTGATCCATTTGTATTATTTTCTTCACCTACTAGTGGTAATGGACCTTTACACCAAATTTCGTTTTTGTAGTACGAGCTGTTTGGTTCAGGATTTTGTTCGGCCATATTGGTTTTCAGTTGACGATATTTTGAACCGTTTAATGCTTTTCGTACACGTCTAGTGATACTGTACTTCCATAGTACAATTCGTTTTCCAGACACGAGTCTTTGACACATTGACATTTTGATCTGCCATATTGGGTTCAATACGTCAACGTCCGCAAAATTTCAAAACAAAAGACGTGTAGTGTTCATACATATATCAATCTGCAAAACATTAAGTGAATCTGTCCATGAGAAGTGAATGAGAGGTTGCTTGCAAAAGTTGATTGGTATGACCTTCGGGCGGCCATATTGGATTTATCCTTTGCTGTCGGCCTGGCATATATATCACCAGTATTCCTTCGTAGCCCTCCTCTATATAAATAAATGCGCAGTTTTCGGATCTCCGATTCTTGGGAGACAACCTTTACTTGTGAGTGATTGAGTGATGTGTTTTGATATAAGTTATACACTTATATTTTATTTGTGTTACACATTGGCACGTTGAAACTATATCACAGAATTGTAAAAATAAATAAAATAAATAAATAAATAAATAAAATAATAAAGGAGACAAATAATAAACATTATGAGCGCAAGGTTTTTAATGTCAGATAAACTTTGTTCTAAATCCATTATGCCCTTTTATTTTTTTTTCCAAAATCTAATTAATAATTAACTGTACTATTTTGAACAACGAAACGAATTAATATTTTTCATTTGAAGTTTGAATTACACTTTGTTTCCTCAAATTCATTAGGTTTGAGCATGAGATGAGTCGGAAAAAAGTTTTCTTCATGAGATTCGAGACGAGACAGGGCTCTTCAAATAGAAACATATACATTTTTCGAGACGAGACATTACTTTCGAGATGGGGCACGATGGCTCAATGGTAGATTTCTCAACTTCAGATAAAAAGCGTTCATGGTTCTATTTTAGACCCTGTGAGTTGGTGAGTTTGGGATGGTCAACAGCCTATCCGTGTGTTCCATCAAGGTTTTCCCGTTTCCTCCAACATGATCATTATACCAATTATTTTATAGTCATACACTTTCACTAATCATGCATCTCCTTGTGCTAAAGGTCAGAACCGTAGAACGTAAAACTATAAATTTCATTTCATTAATTTCACTATACATTTTCAAGAAGAGACAGCCTGGAATTTTGTCTCGTGCCTATCTACTATTTATCTTTAATTTTTTTTAAAGAAAGATCATTTATCGAAAATCCTGCTTTCTTTCGTTTATATATATATATATATATATATATATATATATATATATATATATATATATATATATATATATATATATATATATATAACTAACATAATATCCATTTTCTGAGCGGGAGAATACGTTTCATTTTGGACATGGAGTACTAATGGGGGTTGAATTTGGATTTAACCCTTTTATAATTCCCACTTTTTGAGGTAAATTTTAGACTTCCACTCAAACAGCTATTGCTTTCTTACTGTTTATCGTAGCACCAGGATAGATCATACTTTCCAACAGTAATACTCATTTGTCCGTATTATGCACCACAAATGGGAAAATCGAAAAAAGCATCAGATTTTTCGAATTTCATTTTTCGAAATGTTTGTGTCCCTCTGGCCCACAAGCAGTATATTATATATTCATATACGCAGTATATTATATATTGTATATTGTAAACAAAGGGCGTAAAAGATTGTTGAAATTCTGAATTTAGACTTTCTCTCTATACGCACACACACACACACACACACACACACACACACATATATATATATATATATATATATATATATATATATATATATATATATATATATATATATATATATATATATAAAAATTTACTGCGTCATTACTATTTAGCCTAGAGTCATGGCTCAAACGTTATTTTCTTCAGTTTGACAAACCCTTTTGAACGGAACCACTCACATATCCGTATCATATACCTGAACTGGAAAAATTGGCAAAACCCGGAATTTGTCTGAAAATAATCACCCCCTTGGAACACTTGCGCCCCTCGGGCCTGGCCCCGGTTTAACGTAGGGATTTGAGAAAAAGTTGAGAAATATCCGAAGATACACACAATCGGTATACAAAGTTTCAATCTGATATCCTGAAAACTAAAGGCGTAAATTAAAATAAAAATTGCCTTAACAAAAAGTAAAAAAGTTACGCTCCTTTGACCCCTCTTGATGTCGCCAAGTTGACCATCCGGTTCCAAACCGCATCTGAGGTGTTCTTTGGTCCATCCTTGACTTGAATAATAAAAGAAAACAGCTTAAATACCTGTTATAGAACCTAAATAATCGGTCAAAAATGAAACTACGCCATGGTAACAAAAGTTACCAAATATCCTAAAAGGGTTAAAAGACATCGAAAATGTTACTGTTTGTCTCAGCGACCCCGAAAACTATAGATTCCACACTAATATCGGTCATTTTCGATCATTTTTAAATAGCTCCCCCCTCCCCCTCTGTGTGGCAAATTTGAACGAGATCGGTTCGGTGGTTAAAGAGTTATGAAGTCACAACCATAGTGATTTTCTAAGGAATGAACTAGTTCAAGGGTATTTTCTCCTATTCAAGTATAAATACACCACATTGACTTGACACCTAGTCTTCCGTTTCAGGCGCTGCTATCAGCTGAAGGAATTCCACTCTCTTTCGCTAAGGCTCTCTCGCTTAGCAGCTGCTGAACCCTTATTGGCTCATCTCGTGGGTGTGTCGGGGTGTGAGCTTTAGTTCGCATTTTTGCCACGGCTCAAGACATTTTGGCAGCACAATAGGAAGATTTGAGTACAGCCTAAAACCAGTTGTCTGATTGTCACACCCTTTTCACCTTTGTTATACTAAGCATATATCGAAATTAGAATCTCGGAAACAATTATATTGTGTCAAGCTACTCTTTACCTTTAGTTCATACTGAAAGTTCTAAAAAAAGAAGTATTTGGAAGTTACTAGAAGAATAATCTAATCAAATGGTCACCTATATGCTGAGCATGACCTTATATACGTATTTCTGAAGGAAACGCGTTTGAGGAGATTGAGTTGAAGTATTTTGACATCCTATTATTTTTTAAGAGATGTGTTGGACGCTCACCTGAACATTCCATTTTAATTTTTTACTACATTTTTTTCACCGATGAATACAATTTTGCCCAAACTTTCTCAATGTGATAATTTGAAAGATGATAAATAAAGTTTACTTTTGGTCTTAATTTCATTTAAAAAATTACAAACTTATCACATATCTGGAATCATGCATTAGTAATTATTTTTTCAAATATGTATAACTTTTAGTGACCTTTATACATGATACAATCATTGCTTGCAAATCTACTCTAATATATAACATCTGTACTAACATTTCCTAGTTCATCTGATTTTGCAAGCTATTTGAGTAGATTTGCGTTTCTGTATATTCATGTCACATATAGATTAACATGAAAAATTGCATAAAGTCTAACCAGCGGAAAAGAACAACAATCGTTTCATATATCTCTTTCAATCTGCAAGAAAAACTAAAACCTAGTTTCAACCAAAATCCTGTAAAAAAATCTGTCCACGGGTTTCTTATATATTTACATCTGTCCACGGGTTTCTTATATATTTACATCTTTTTTGTTTGTACACGTATATTAATTCTAATATGCACACCACATTATGGTTCAAAATATAAACTGGATTTCTAATTGACATGGAATAAGATTTCAGCGTTAAAAATAAGTGCAAAACTAGCGTTAAACTATGTGCCACATGTATCATGTTAGAAAGAAATGCATTAACATTTCGTGATAGCGAATTAAAAGTTGTACTTTCTAGGCTCCAATTACTGTAAAAAGAGGGAGTAACTTCGTATGTTAAGAATAAACTAAAGTGCAAGACTATTTGGGATTTCTGAATGCAAACAAATCTAGGATGAATTCTTATTCAAAACAAGTATTGCATTCTGAAAACTAGTATAACTCATCAAAGAATATATATCAAGAATGAGTCTCCTATATTTATTAGAATATACAATGTAGGCTCTCCATTTGTATTGCTAGAGCTTCCTTTCGTGAACCTTGTAAAATTCCCATATCTATGGATAGTCAAGTAGCTGGTTCGATTTTAGATCATTCAAAAATTTCGTACCTTATTTTTCTTTGTACCTTCTTGCTGATATTTTTCATGCTCCTCACGCGGTAACCAGTAGTGTACAAAATTTAACATACTGTACCACTAAATAGAAAATCAGTGAAAATAATGTTATATCTAAAATAATTTGAGGTTTGAATGATTCTACGATTCATTGCAAAAATTGAATCGGCATAATAACATACATGTCACACATTTATTCATACCTATACTAGAAAATAAAAGATTTTTTCATTGACTGAATATCGGTTAATTAGACTCTTTTGTAAACATTGTAAATCCATCACTTTATTTTGACCTTCTTCAAATGAGATCAATCAATTTCTTTAAAAGAGTAAATATTTTGTATGCATATGCTTCCTTACTCATTTTGACTATCACAAATGGAGTTATGATAGAAGAGACATCAGTTGCCCTTCTTCCTTCATGAAATGAGTCTACTAAGTCAAAAACCCCTTTCGGTAGCCTCTCCATTATCGTTTATACGCTGACAAATGCTTCAGTATATACGTTTGCAATTTAGAATTCACTGGTGACACATCCATCCATCCCTCTCCGAACATCTTTGCCGTTTTGCGAAAGCCTTCATGTTCGGTGGGAAAACCAAACACTGAAGAACGACGAAGCTTCTCTTACACACACACACACACACACACACACACACACACACATATATATATATATATATATATATATATATATATATATATATATATATATATATATATATATATATATATATATATATATATATATATATACACTTCATGTTTCCTCTTCGTTTCCTTTTTTTCTTTCTTCAAGAGCACTCTTCGTTTTTTGCGTTTCTGTCTCTTTTTTCAGTTGTACGTATCATGAAGCATACAGAAGCGCTCCTTTTAGTAGTATTAGAAAATGGAACCCTGTTATACTCAATATCACAGTTGCATGGGACGTGACGCAGCTGCTAGCATGAAATTTTGGTTTAACTCAGTACTAGTAGCAAGTTACGAGGTAAATTTGACTTTCTTTTTTTAGTAGAGTTACTCACTCTGCTACAGAAATTGCAGTAGTTTGTGTCCACTGTAATGATTTTTTCCCCTTTTAAAACTAAATAGTCAGAGAAAGTACTACTGTTTACTGGTGCTGTCTGTACTGTACGGTAAATCAACAAATCTGAGTTCAAATAATATTAGTTCATAACTTACTTAATTACAACAGTTTTCAACTAGAAAACATTTTAGATTTTTTGAAACTAAAATAACTAAAAATAACGGAGCACAAGAAAATAATATTTCATGTAACGTTTAAATATCAAAGTTTAAATAAGTGCTACTTTGTCCCTGCGTGTCCTCCTTTCTTGCATGATTTCCCAAATGTTCGATGTCCCGAAAAATTGTTTTACAAAAAGATGTACACTAGTGTGCAAAACTTAAGGACGGAAGTAAGTTTCGCGTGCTTTGTCACTCGCAAGTGGCGTAGATGGTCAAGGATTTAGGATTTAGGATTTAGATTTCTGGGCTTTTGGCATCTATGGTAATTTAGCCCGTCACGTTTTGGGGGAATGACGTCCCTCGGCGAGCACACTATCCGGAGAATGGGAAGGAAGGAAACGGTCTGGGACCTATAAGTTAGGTACTACCCCGGCATTTGCCTAGTATGAATGAGGGAAACCTCATTCAGGATAACTGGTCTGAAAAGGCTGTTTATACTTTTTCGACAGAGTGCCCCACCAGAAATCGAAGCCGGGACTGCTCACACCGAAGAAGACAGCATTAACGACTACCTACGTGGGACCAACGTAGATAGTCCAGTGGTTCTCAACGAAGATCAATAAACGATGAGTATTAAAAATAATAAATCGTGTAGGTTTGAACTTGGGGACAGAAGTAGGGAAAGTACCCCAAACGACATACTAAAAGTCCTCGAAGATCGGCGACAGTGGAGGGGAAGTTTTTTCAAGCTTTTTCCTAAATATCTAAAGAAAATTATGGGGTTTAACAAAACTTTCCAAGAACAGAAATAAACTACATTAAACTTCCTACGACAATGATCTTAAATTTAATCGTAGGATTAATAGTTCAGTACAGGGTTTCTCATCCTTGGAGTCGCGAAAATAAGCAGAAAAGATAAATATAATTAGAATCTAACACCGAGAAATACTTTTAAATATTATTTTGATTTTTGTTCTGCTAGCCATATTTTTATTTTTATACATACTCTTAAGAACAACAAAAAATAGATCTACTAAACATTTTCAATAGATGCAGAGTTGTTTAAAAATCAATTTAAAGGTAAGAGGTACGATATGAAACTAATGAGAACTGTATATTGAAATACCAGAAAAATACAAATGCAACAAAACTCTCATATTGAAGTACAATTAAAATTGAAAAGCTAATGAGATACCTGAGCATGGTGTGATTTCACTAGTGAGGAAATGTCCGATTCAATCTTTGTGACGCATATGCTTACATCATTTAAAATACTCCATAACTTTTTTTAAGAACTCTCCAAGCTTTTAAACCAAAATTAGAAATGACTTTATTTTTTTATATGACCCAAAATAACGGGAGGTATGAAGTTTTAAAATTTTCAAACGTCCTCTATTTCGAAACAGTATGACGGATCGAATTCGATATTTGTAATATGAATGAACTAACCAAATTTGTTTTAATCCTTCGTTTTTGGGGAAGTTGCTGTATCCGCTATATACAATAAATTAATTCTACCATTATAGAAATAGATGGATATTGTGAGATCTAAGCAGTGGGTATATTAAAAACCTCACACAAACTTATTAAAAAACAGAAATTATAAGGGGGTCGCTAGCAAGGGGATGTGATGAAATGGGGGTCGTGATAGGAATTAGTTTAAGAACCACTTGTTTAGAAGGTGTCTTCCCGTTTGGCATATTCCCGTTTCGCCTACAGACCTTCCAGCAACTTCTATCATTATTTCAATCTCATCTTATCTGTAAGTAAAACGGGCATTTCCCTTTTGCCAACACTCACTCGACGAGGGATATTTAGTGTTTGAGGGAATTTACGAATGAGGTGGGAACGCAATATAAGATAATGAAAATATTAATATACTGACTAAATACAGTCATGCCATTTTCAATCAAGTTAAATCTATGGAAATTAATCAGTCTAGGAAATAATAAATTAACCCGTTTAACTTGAATTTTACGGAAAAGAAAATTCCAGAATTAACACTACATAGTACTGTAATTCTTTTATTTCTCAAAATTCTCATGCTAATTAATAAATGGAGCTCCTCCGTGGCGAAGCGGTTAGCGTACGCGCCTTTGGCGTGGGAGACCCGGGTTCGATTCCCGGCGGGAGCTCATGTGGTTCGGATTCCACGTTAATCAGTAGGTCTACGTCTCATATAGCCTCGCTGCTGAAAGGGACGCTAAACTAAAATCAACTCAACTAATTAATAAATGCTGTAGTAAGTTTGGATTCTCTACAGTGTGTCTAAGTTTCCATGCTTAAATTTCTCAACTTAATTTTTTAAACTTTTTTAAGGTTACGATTAAGGTAAATTGAGTGCGTTAGGCCCCATAATATTTTTAAATGTGATTCAGCAACGTTCAAATCCCGTCTTTGTCTACTACCACCATATTCACTTTAAACGTTATGCCTTGACTGAAGACTTATCCCGGCCCATCAACCCTGTAGAACTAATTCCTTTATTATGAGAAATTTGGTATAAAAATTAATAATTTTGCTAAAATAAGTTTAAAGAAATTCAGATTTGGAAGGTAATTAGCTCCCATTCGAGATAGTATTCCATCCTTTACTCCAGAGCTCGTTAAATACTTTCAAAGCAAAACAGCCATATCTCTTCATTCCAAGAAACTCGTACTCAATTTATTCAAACAGGAAGAACGAGGGAGAGAACTGACTCCGTTCACTTCACCTCTGCTACCTTTGGTTCGATGCTCGACCACCACTCTAGATATGAATCAAGCATTCAAAATTGAATTTAATAGCCAGTATTCATGCTATCCAGAGCCTTCTCTCCGGACCTCAAATTTACTCTACTTGCAATATTGCAAGTATTTCTGCATTCAGGCAGAAAAACTACGAAGTTACTTCCACCCACCACTAAGGCTGAAAAATTGCATTAAGAAATTTTCCTAACAGGGCAGTTGGAGGGCATAATGGTTCATATTTAAGAATCATGGTAGTACCGACCAGTTTTGTAAGTTCGGAAAACTGATCTTGAATAGCTAATCACTCGCCCTTTTAAATTGTTCTGTGAGCCCATAGAAAATAGAACGTAGTATATCGGTTTTGAAATGGTGACCTTTGGAACTACTAGTGGCACGGCCCGTACTTAGCTAGAATTACAGTCAATCACTTCAGAGCTGTTTATGACGTTGAAAAATAAAGTTGTTCATAAATCTTTGTAAAATAAATAAATAAATAAATAAATAAATAAATAAAAGAATCCCTCAGACACTAAATATCCCTCGTCGAATGAGCGTAGGCAAAACGGGAATAGGCCAAACGGGAATATCCGTTTGGCCTACATATAAGGTAAGACTGAGATACCGATATATATTGCTGGAAGGCCCGTAGGCGAAACGGGAATAGGCCAAACGGGAATGAACCGTTTAGAAGATGCACGAGAGATTTTTTTAAAGTACACATTAAAAAAAAATGTTGTAAGTAAAGTATTTAGATAACCTTCAGTGTAAAGCGTACACCACGTTAAGGAGTTTGGTTTGTATGGAGTGAAATGTTATCAATTATTATTTAAACCGGAAGGAATGGTAGATTTATTCCGCTTCCGGTTTAGTAGAGAGATTAGAGTGCAGATGGAATATATTCTTAGGACGCTTAATTAATTACAGAAAACCACTTCTTGCTATTTGTTACAGTTTTCACTCTATGACTATCAACATTAAAACTGGAAGTGGTCGCTTTATACCATTCTAGTTTTAATAGGTGGTTAGAGTCTTTCTATTTCAACTGTATCCGTTCTGGCGATGATTTCGATGTGTGTTTTCCTGTATCTCCCTCGAAATAGGAGGGACAAGTTGCTGCGGCCAACATATTCAATTGTTGTATATGGAAGCGTTGCCACAAGGAATTCTTTCACGGATTTCGCTGTGCTCTGTCTTGTTAGCCATCTAAGTAGCCTACTACCTTCACTCGTCAAGATCAAACGACTAAATGACAAATTGGCAACACAGCTGAGGTCATTCACTTCTTTTTCCTAAGCAAAGGTAGTATTTCCTCTATCAGAGGGTTCCTGGGGTGGGGTCGAAGTGTATTTCGCATATTTTCCGGGAGCACGCCTGAGATAGACAAGTTCTAAGAGAGAAGATACTACCTATTCTTAGAAGCTAAATCAATCCCATAAAACTGCTTCTTGCCATCTCTTAGCGTTTTTGCTCTATGTAAACCAGTATTGAAACTGGAAGTCGTAGTAGATTCAACCATTTCCGATTTTAGTAGAGACCTAAGGGTGGAAATGAATTGTAATGTTGGGACACTTAATCGATTGCAGGAATCCATTTCCCTATATGTATTACCGTTTCTGCTCTATAGCGATAAAGATTAAAACAGAAAGTGGTTGCTTTTCTGCCACTTCCCGATTTATTAGGGAGATTCAAGTGAAGATGTAGATGGAGTGAAGACAGAATCCTGGAACGCTTAATCAATTGCAGAAAACTACTTCTCCCATCTGTTACCATTCTCACTCTTCAATGATCAACGTTAAAACCGAAAGTGGTTGATTTGTATCACTTCCGGTTTCAGTACAGAAATTAGAATAGAGATGGAATATATTTTTGGGACGCTTAATTGGTTACAGAAAATCGCTTCAGATATCTATTACAGTTTTTGTTCTAAGGTGATCATGTAAAAATCGGAAGTGGTTGATTTCTGACACGTTCGGTTATAATAGAGGGTTAAGAAAGAAGATTGTACCTATTCGTAGAACGCTAACTTGACTCCAGAAAGCCGCTTGTTGCTGTTATCGTTTTTGCTATATGTAAATCAATATTGAAATGGATTTCTACCACCTCTGATTTTAGTAGAGAGTGGACAGAGATATAATGTGTTTTTAGGACGCTTAACCGATTGTAGAAATCCTCATCTTTCTATCTGTTGCTGTATTTGCACTATAGCCACTGGCGCAAATTTCGGGGTTGATGAGGGGGACATGTCCCCTCCAATCTTGGAACTGATGGGGACTGTCTCCCCAATAATCCGATTTGAAATGTGTTTTTGGGGAGTAATTTGATTATTTTTGTCCGATTGCCACAAAATAACGTGAGATGAAATTGATATCCTCCAGAATAACCCTCAAATCTGCCCGCCTCTCAACGTTGAAGACAACTGCTCTTCTAATCCTCCACAACATTGTTTCTCAATTTCATAAATACGCGTATATTGGACATCGCAGAAAAAAAAAATGATTATAGGAACTGTCTTACCCCCCCCCCCCAATATTTAAGACAGATTTGCTCTGCTGACTATAGCGATCAACACTAAAGCCGGAAATAATTGATTTCTTCCACCTCCGTTTTTAGTATTAGCTCCAGAAAACAACTCGTATCTAACTTTTGAACCTATATATTTTAACAAAATTTGGTGAAGATTGGTCAAGTAGTTCTTCCGAAATTTTGCCTCTAGAAAGAACGAACAAAAGGAGTTTTGGTAAACAAACTTATTAAAAATTCATGCCTCTAGTGTAAGAAGGTAGTAAACAATTTCGTGCACAAACATTAATGTGCTGGCGTGGGGCGCTTTTGTACGAATCACTTGCACGTAACATTCCACATCTTGCTTATTTCTCCTAACACTCCGAGCGTGTGTAGACGTATTCTGTATGTCTGTTGTTCGTGCGTTATACTACTATTAGCCGCTACACAGTATACAACAATATCTGTGCAGGGGGTAGAACAAGAAGTTGAAGATTGTTGTCCTGAAACACCTACTTTCAAGTATCTTGCAGTTGATTGAGATCTGGTGTGGTGATACCTGCAAGAAGCATGAAAAACAATCTTTTTTTCTAAAAGTTTCGTGCTTTCCGTCCTTTCTTGTAACACTTGCTTTTATTAACCCCTTTATCTCACTTGCATCACACTTATTTTTCACAACATCTTCATCACATAATAAACATTTCTCTGCCATTGTTGTATATTGTGTAGCTGCTAATAGCAGTGTATAACACACGAACACGAGACACATAGGTTATATCTGCACACGCTCAGACAGGGACGAACCAAGGCAAAATTTTCACCAGGGCAAAGTGACGTTTTCGCGCCCCTTGTCCTAGCCTATATTTTACATTTTATTATAGTGATTTTAATATTTTAAACCCATTTTTCAAAAAGAGAAATTAACTTAAATACATTATAACGTATATTTAGTACTTAAAAATGGTATCAATTACATTGTGTTTTTTAATATTATTTATGTACCGATATGTATAAACAAAAACAATATCGAACATCATTTATTGAATGGTGGCATGATTGTTATTATATTGTAAATTGTTTTGTTATATCAATAACATCAGGAGTCATTCTACCATATATCCGACTATGTAACAATCTATTCTAATAACGTGAAATATCAATAAATACAATTCACATATGTTCAACGTGATTTACACACAGCAATATAAACCTCCCCTTGTATGTAGGTCCTAGTAGTTGAAGTCCATAGCATTCATAAAACGTATCTCATTAATTTGTACAAAAGCTAAACACTCTTACAAGACTAAAGCTTAATAATAGGTTTTATGAAGTAATAGAAATCTTCTAGCTTTCGTAAGTTTGATTTGTAAATAAACCATTTCAAAGTCAGTTTAGGGAACTTTATGAGAAAGCGTTCATATCTCTTTCTTCCATAAAAACAATACCTTAAAATCTAGAATAATTTACACAAATTGTTTTCCTAATTTTGCAACCTTTGGCCTCAGGCGTGACAATTAATAGTATAACAAAACTTAAGAAAAACTAAATAAAATGTAATTCCACTATTACTGAAAATTAGCATCAAATTAAACAATTTTAAATACATTTGTTTTCAGCACCTCACAACAATTACAATATAACTTTCCGAGCTTTTTTGTCTGCAAAATCTCTGACAATGATATTCTGTCAATGTCTTGAAGAATGCCGAACTCAATTGACATCTCGTGGGTTTTCTCGGGGTTCTCCCGTTTCCTCCCACTTTCTTCATTCCACCATTTCACTCATCTCTCATCTTCACCGTCTCCTTTAGCCTAACCGGCATAACCGTGGGACGTAAAACTTAAAGATTTCATTTCATTTTTTTTCAATTGACATCATGAGAGTCCCACGAGGCGCTCCTGGCACATGTAGATCTCAAAATTTTAAATCAATTTTGAGAAGTTTCTTTCGCCTGAAGCCACGTTAACAGGAAGAGTGAGGGCAATTCTGAGTGCAATTGATACATTAGGGAAATTTTCAGTCAGCTGGTTACTCGTCAAGTATTTTAATTATTCAATGCAGCTTTTAGCCTTTTCCATCTGGTAGTAGACAGAATAAAACCAGTAGTATCTGTTGAAGATGGAAACGATCAATATCACAATGCTCTTCATCTGTTAAAGCCACATGAAGGTCAGCAGATTTCTTCATCAAGGAATCCTTGTCTTCATTTTTGATCTTGTATAAAAACCCAAATAGGTCATGATGGTGGTTTAGTTGAGAAGAACATTCTTTTAATGAGCTTATGACCTGATAAAAATAAAAACTAATTTGAAAGAAATTTTGGGAGCCGCAATGCGCTCATCAGGGGCCTCATATTAAAACTGGCGTTTGGTTTTCCCTGGTCGCATTTGCAACTCACTTGGAAATAGGGGGTCGATTTCGAGAGTCTCTGCAATTTCTCTTGCATTCACTAGTAGCTCTTCAAACCCTCTATCGTCTCGCGTTGCTTCAAAATGGGGAAATTCACAGAGAACATGGCCCGCTATAAACAATATCAACTCCCCCTTCACTCTTTCTTCATGACATGTCTCCATTTGTCCGACACAGCCCCCCTAATATTACGAAACACTCTTGTTCCAAGTGGAATGGAAAAAGATGTAATTGACGCTACTTTTCAAGAATATAAACCAAAAAAGCCAGTAGGAAACGTCATAAAATTTACTTTTTGAGGCTCATTTTGGCGCTTTTGTGACTTTGGCGCCCCGGGCAGTTGCCCGGGTTGCCCGGCCCTTGGTCCGCCCCTATGCTCAGAGCTTTAGGAGAACTAAGCAAGATGTGGAATGCTACACGCAAACAACTTGTGCAAAAACAGCTTGCACACGTGTCTCTACCCACTTCGACACTCTGCCGATGTCCGCACGTTAGTATGTTTATGGACGGATATGTGTATTGCCTTGTAAATTGTTGTATAGGCATGAGCTTTCTTCTGAAGGTTACCTGAACATTCTTAATTATAATACGATTTTTTTTAAAAAAATTATATGCTTTTTATTCTCTGTATCTTCTAAGCCATTGATCCTACAAGAAAATGTATAGGACCATTTTCGTAGGAAATTTAATGTGGTTTAATTTTGTATTTGAAATGATTTTTTTGCAAAACCCTATGGTTTTTGAGATATTAAAAAGAACTTTAAAAACCTAACTTTACAACTGAAACAACTCATTTTGGCTAAACTGGTAGATTTCAAAGCCTGAACTTTATATATACAGGTAGAAAAGCACTTTGAAAATACTGTACACATGACACGATTTAAACAAAATTCCTAGCACATAATGTGTCTGTAAAGACATGCTTATTTTAATTTGAAGGTCCAAGCATACCGGAGAATACAGACAGTAAGCAACTAAGTGACTTCCAGCGTTACAGTATGATAAGGCTGTGAGAGGCAGATGGGCAAACGGAATGCTGCTCATGTGGGTCGTGATATGTTAGAGTGCACACGACGGAAGAAGACAATCTTTACAGCAGATGGTTTTCTACTGTCCTTATGACGCACTAGATAGCACCTGGATTGAAGGATCGTTCAGGCCACTCTAACTAATAAGATGCGGCCGTCAGTCCAATCAGAGCTACAGTGGATTCCAATGTGAGCACATGAACTCTAAATAATCAATTGTTGTTGTAGACAGGTCTACGTTCCTACGTTCTGTTCGTACAATTACCCTAACATCTACTCATTCCAGAAACTATTTTCAGTGATGTCAGGAAAGACTGTAGTGAAGAGGCGAATGAGCGAAGTTTGAATCTAGTGATGAGGGTCGTTTCTGTCTCGCACACAGTGACTGTCATGTACTTAGACGTTGACGTGTAGGTAAGTATAAAGACCGAGCGTACTATTGCAATTGCCATATATTACCCAAACTTTGGTCGCTGGTATGACTAGCAATAAGACATACATTCGGATCGCCTCAAGTCTTCATTCTCGGTGGTAAGACAAGCATATCATATATTCGTGACATCTTCAATCCTTTCCTCCGACCTTATTTTTCAGCATGATAACACGTGTGCTCATACCACTAGGCAACTCAGCGTGCTCTATTTTCTACAGTCCGAACTTAATCCTTATCAAACACGTGTGCAACATCGTGGGACTGAACGTGACCACCAGCCGATGTCCAATGACAACCATAGCTCAGATATGCATGCTGATACAATATCCTAGATAGTCTTTCAGCATCTGTACTGTCGTCTCCTGTCCAAATAGCTGCTTCTGTGGCTGCTTGGAGTTATTACAAGTAATAAAAATGTAAGTATTGAATATTTTTGAACTAGCAAAATAATATGTTTGGGATATCCTACGTGCGCTATGTTGAGATCCGTACTACTTTCTGTATTCCAACTCGAAGCCAGAACCTTGAATTCCTATTTGGTGTTCATAAATGTTTCCATAAGTGTAACTTGATGATCATCTGGAATTATCAATCATTGTCAATCTATCCTAAATGAAGTCTCTCTAACTAGTCTTCACAATGATTTATCCTGAGAAATGTCTTTCCATGTAAATTCGAAGTGCCTTTTAATTTCGTTACATCACTTTTTGTGTGATTTTTTTCCACGTCGCTTCTTGTCTCTAGGTATCCAGTCAAGGATTATTATTATCCACTAATCATCACTTCCTCTTGCAACATATGTTGCTCACTGTTAATTGAATGTCCTTATTTTTCTACGCTTTATTTTGATTTTTGATCTCTCTCTCTCTCTCTTTCTCTCTCTCTCTCTCCATGCCTTGTTATATAGTCTGCAGACGGTTAACGGCTTTGTTACCGTACATCTTTCCGCTCTATGTTGAAACATGTAGAAAACATTCACTAAGTTATTTTCCTCTTCAGGCAAATAGTATTTTCTTTTCATTATTTTTTCAATATGAAACTGTTTCTTTCTAATTTACTCCTGCTTATGTGAGTATGATTATTAATTTCTTCCTTAATGTTACCATTCAGAAAAATCTCCTGCTTTAGGTAGATATTAATTTTTAATTTCTAATTTTAACATTTATAATTTTAACATTTACTCTTGGTTTTCTCAAAAAGTTGGTGAATATCACTTTCCTCTTTTCAATAATAACTTTCAAGTAGGTCTACCTGCTCTTCAAATTAAGTTTCTTTATCACTATATTGCACGCTTTCTAATAATGGTTCCAAATAAAACATCATAAAAGAAACACATGGGTTTAATATGAACCGTTTACATTCGGTTAAAGAAACGAAACACACAGTCAAGTTCGCTGATTAAAAACTGAGAGAAACGTCACCGTGTTGTGCCTTCTGCTTAGAGTGGCTTGTTCCGACATAATTCAATAATATTCAGTGATGAATCAACTTTTCACCTTTACGACCGAGTCAACACACACAATTGTCGTATTTGAGACACGGAAAATACGCATGTGCACTTGGAGCTTTTTTGTGACAGCCCCAAAGTGAACGTGCTTTGCGCCGTTTCCAGAGCAAAGGTTTATGGACCATTCTTCTTTGCTGAGAGCACCATCACCGGCATCGCCTATCTTGATATGCTCCAGAACTTTCTTGTTCCACAGTTAGATTAAAATGACCACGATGGCTGCTTATGGTGGCAACAAGATGGCGTCCCGCCGCACTACCTGATAGATGTAAGGGAATTTCTTGATCAGCGTTTCCCAGGTAAGTGGATAGGTCGTGGTGGACCAATTGCCTGGCCGCTACGGTCTCCAGATTACACGCCACTTGACTTCTTTCTGTGGGGGTTTGTGAAAGATAAGGATGCGGATAAGGATGAACTGAAACATCGCATCACAACAGCCATCGCGGACATTACCCCCGAAATCCTGGCTACTGTTTGGCAGGAAATCGACTTTCGTTGGGATGTGTACAGGATGACTGCAGGTGCACACATTGAGCCATAATGGATTTGTCACACACACAAAAAAAAAAAAAAAAAAAAAAAAAAAAACTTGAAATGTTTTGCAGTATAATGACATATAAACCAAGTCTGTATGTGGTTTCAATAAAGAATTATAACTGATTGAATTTGTAAACCCTATAATGAATCACCCTGAATTTTTTTCTGGTTTGTGGCTCAGTTCTTTTGCATACCAATTTTGGAGAATACATTCTTCCACGCAGCAGTAACATTATGGAACTTCCCCATTTCTCAAGAATTATACTTATTTGCAGACAGCGTAAAACTGCATTATAGTCCGTGTCACCCGAATTGACGTGTGGCATCAGCCAATAAGCATTCAGTGCGCTGTTACTAAACCTTCAAGGAAGAATGTAATCATTAATAATTGTCCACAAATAGAACAAAATCAATTATGAATGATTAGGTTCCTCCGTGAAGGTTTAGTAACAACGCACTGGGAGCTTATTGGCTGATGCCACAAGCCAATTCGGGTGACGGGACTATAGTATTGCTCCTGCTTCTTTTAGTATATCTCATATATTTCCATCTTTCGGCACTTACCTTCGTTTAATGTTCCTAGTCGTGAATGCAATCTCTTCTTGCTCCGGTGGCGGGTTGTCCCTGTTACTTCATTTTTACTTTCTTATATTTTTGGTTCATTGCTAGGATATAACTTGCTGCACAGCTCTGGAATATTTTTGTGCAGTTTTAATAGTTGCCATACTCCTTTTTCTCGATTTTTGCCTGTATATGCTCTTGTACACTGCTTAGGCACTGCTTATTCTTTACTTAGCCTTCAAGGACCTCATGAGAACACTGCTGAATATTCCTGTAGTATTTTCTGAAAAGAATTCGTATTCTCTTCCAAAGGACTAGATATTCTGTTTTAGATTTTGTATTGTCATTGTTGATCTTCATTTTGTTTTATCGGAAGCTGTTTCTTCTAAGATCCTCTTATCATCCCTCTCGGTACCAGTATGCGTACTTCCTACCTTTATAGCTGTAGCCTATCCGTCAAAATTTGTATAACGCTCTTGTTGGCTTCTGAAATGTCCATATCATTCTGTAGTATGGTGCAACATTTCTTCTGTTCTAGCTGAAATATGTATGTTTCTCTTGAAAATCCTTCTTAGTACAGGCTATTGTTGCCAAGTTTTCTTTACTCGTTTGCTTTCCAGATGTACTTTACACCTTGTCATTGAGTATTCTCTTACTGTATTAAATTTGTAATGATGTTCGAATTTTCAATCACGTATTTTTTGTTTTATATGTTTATTCAATTCACTCATCTTTGTATCGCATATTCTCATGTCCATTTCTTGTAAAGATTTTTCTTCAAGAAGGAATTGTGATGTATATCTTCTAACCTTCTACAAACTCAATTAAATTTTCCTGTAAAACTTTTATCTCATTTTTCATATCTCAAGTTTTCCATTGATTTAACCATGCCTTGTCTGGCTCTGGAGTTGAAGTCTCTTAGACAAATATTTAAGTGATATTTTCCTAGTATTTTCTCTATTTTTTTTTTCCATAAACTTATTATGAATCTGGCAAGTTGGAGAATATACGTGAATAGCTTGTAATTTGTATCAAAGAGAGTGTGGTGACAGGCCTTGTTACCCGACGAGACCCATTATCTATCTCTAAGTCATTCTTTCAAAGAAGAATTCTACCCTCTTGTTTTGCTACAGTCTGAACTTTCTGTGGAATAAGTGTTCGCTCTTCAATTAGGTTAGTCTTCCTCCTTCCCATATAGAATAAGAAATTGGACCCCAAATTTTAGCTAATAGTTACTAGCCGACCTCCTCACTTCTATTAGTCTGGCGCCTTCACTGATCGCAGGTTCTCCATCTTTAAAAGATTGACTAACACATAACACGTTATGGATCTGCGAAGCAGGCTGTTTATGAGCCAATTGGCGAGACAAAAAATCGTTGGAGCGTACAGTTAATAATGCGTGAACTATTGTGAATATTATCTACGTTTGCAATAAATAGAAGGCAGAACGTTCATTGTCGTGTTCAGAAACAAAAGCGTGCGAGTACATTTTAATTTATGAAAAGCAGTAAGTGTTAGAAATAGTAAGAAAAGATTTTTTTTTAGGTGTAATTGAAAAGAGGAAGAAAATTTGGTTGGGACATTGGCTGAGAAAAAACTGTATCATGAGGGACGTGCCACAATGTATGGTGGCAGGAGAAAAGAGGAAAGAGAGAAAGAGGCCACAGTAGATGAACAATATTTTGATGGAACCGCATTCAAATAGACAGTGATTGTTATATTTCTCTAACCTTATATTATTCTCTTGTTTTCTTGGAATGTGCAAAGTTTTTTCGAGATGAACATATTAGTCTTCTCAACGAATACTTTATTTTCCCTGCGTATACCTCCCTTCCTAACTTTCATTGCATTTTAGATATCTCGACTTAATTATCCTTTCTATATTCAAGTATTAATCTATATTGTGGAGTTCTGCATTATGTAAGTAACGAAGGAAATGTACACTCTCGGGATTCGCCTGATGGAACTGGAAATAAACCTAGAGAAATCCTCGTTAAGATGGTCAGATTCAGAATTCAAACTAGGAAACTAACCACAGCTAACCAGTCACCTACGTTCGCTTTCTGGTATGAGTGTAATAGACAAGAAAGTGTATTATGGTTCTTCCATTGCAAGTTATCTTTTAATATTTTCTTTATAATATCCCTCAATATAATCAAATAATAATAATAATAATAATAATAATAATAATAATAATAATAATAATAATAATAATAAACAACTTTATTTTTATGTGCTGGGAACAGATAAAATACAGCACTTTGTCTTACTCTACATTATTTTAGCACTATAATATACATTAGTACAAGTAATAAATTATGATTACCTCTTTAAGATAAATTATTAATAATGAAAACACTAACAGTGTAGTCTATGTCAATTACTAAAAATAATGAGATGTCAAAAATTAAAAGTAAAAATAAAAATTACTGTTATATTAAAAATTTCTAAAATAAAGTCATATTTTAGGATAATCATTCATTATAGCTTGTTAAATCCTAGAGATTAAAATATATTTCCTATTATGTGGTTGCAATAAAATATTTATTACAATAATAATAATAGTAATAATAAATATTCTACCCTTATTACTGCTCAGCTAATCTTTTAATCTTCAGGTACGATTTCTGTGTTTGGATACCATCCATCAATTGCAGCCTCATTCGCTCTCTCCCTTTTTCCTGTCACCACACCCTCTAGCACGTCCCTCATGATACAGTTTCTTATCAGCCAATGTCCCAATCATTTATTCTTCCTTTTTTCAATTACACCTAAAATTTTCCTTTTCTCCCCCACCATTTCTAACACATTCTCTTTGTTTTTCGTTCCACCAAGCTAATTCTCTCCATTATTCTTTACACCTACATTTCAAAGGCTTTTAGTACGGAAATACATGTAACTTAAGTTACAAAATTTGGCCCAAACAAAAAGAAAAGTTAGGTAATAAAAACATTGTAAAAATCATGAATAAAAATTTACATGCACAGGCAATCAAGTAAATATGCGTTATATATTTTTCTCTAGGTCTGCTCGATCTGATGTAACGCACACTGACCTAGAGGTAATATCATTAACGAATTTAAATCAAATTTTGAATTTAAAATATTTATATTAAATTTTCGAGGGTTAATTTTCTTTCCATTACCGAAAATAAGCGTAGTTTTCTAGATAAACTCGAAAATTGCTATTTTATCGAAAACGTATTTAACGAATTTGTATGTATGTCATAAATTAATGTTTCATTAAAAACTCTATAATATGGTATGTGTCGTTTCTCTTGAACAAATCTGAAGGGATACTTTACTAATAGTGGCTATTTTTTCTGATTTATTGAAAACGCCTCAGGCAATTACTTCATATTTCTTATACAAATATTTCATAGCTCTACGACACAGCATAAGTCACTTCTCTTGAAAAGATCCTGAAAATTTAGTTTAGTGGTGTGGTGAATGTTCCTAGAAACAACTCAAGCTATTTTGTTCATATTTCACATATAAGTTTTTCACCAATAACCTTACAACGTAGAATAACAGAGTTGTTGTGGAGAAAATAGAAGAGATACGCGACTGTTTCGAATGAATTTCTTTCAAACAATTTTCTGAAGAAACAGTTTAGGCAATTATATTCACATCTTACTGACAAATATTCCGTAACAGCTCTACAATACAGCATAAATCATTTATTTGGAAAAATTCAGAAGATGTAATTTACTGGTGTGTATAATTTTTTTCCGGCTGTTTTCTTCAACAGTGCTTACGGACTTTTAGGAGCATTATTCAGATTTCATAAATAAACATTTCGTCAGAAGAGCCCTGCAATAACTCAATAAATGAGTCATTCGAAAGCATCCTCAGGTAAAGTTTTCTTTCTCAATAACTTTCTAAAAAAAACTACTGAAATGATTTTGTTCATATTTCATAAACATTTTATCAACAACGTTCTACAATGACATAAATAATGTTTCTTGGAAGAAAATAATTTGTAAGTTGTAAGTGAGGTTGAGTTTATAAAACAATTTTCTCAAACAAGTGTTTACGTGAATTTGTCGTTATTTCAAATATAAACTATTTCGTTGACAACCCTACAACAAGCTCTTCCCCTTGGTCTCACCTAGCGCTAGTATCTTTGGTGCAATGTAGTCATGGGTTATATTCCCGGTGTCAAAATTCAAGGATTGAAGTTTGAACACTTAACAGTGCGTTACAGTGGTTCGGATCAGAGATAGAATGGGTCAAATGGTCAAGATTTGTGAATGTGTCAGTGAGTCGTAGGACAAGAGGAAGTGTCCTACTGCGACCTCCACCCACTGTGACTCACTCTGATCTATCGACTCACTATGACCTACTTTGACCCACTACAATCTACCGATCCACTCTCCTCTTTTTAATTTGTTTCTATTTACTTACCTGAGATTAGTATATTTAAGTGAAAAAGAACTTCAGACACTTTTGGATATTGATATTTGTAATTGTAATTATAGCAATAGGACTTACTACTTAGCTTTCGAGACAGTCGAATTTTACAGTTTTTTTTTCTTTATGTTGGCCTATTTTACCTTCATTTGAGATTTTCAAATTTCATACTATTTTCCACTGAAAAGTATCTGTAATTCAACAAGGAAATAATTATATACACCGTATGATAATTAAACTGAAATTCATTATAATATGGTCCATGACCAACACTTTACCATTTTATATCGTAAAGGTCAGATCCACCGGTATTGTAACAGGGCGGTGCTTGAGCGATTGACTAGAAATTCAAACTCCGATTTGTGATAATTTTATAGCCTGGTTTTATTACAAGTGTAAACTGTTTAGTCAGTTGAGAGGAGGGCGTGGATCATGGGTCAGAGTTGATGACCATAGGTTTGTCGTGGGTCAGAATGGGTCACGCTGGGTGATGGGTCGTGGTAGGTAGTGGGTCAAAGTGGGTCATAGTGGATGATGGGTCATGGTGGGTTAATGGGTCATAGGTGAAGTTTTCATTGACCCATGTCATCTCTGGTTCGGATTTACCTTAAACTTGTAAAACCGAGTTTCATATCATCGGGGTTTTTAGAAGGAATGCTAAATTTCAACAAACAACTCTACAGCATAACATACGAAGGATAGTATTCTGGTGTGGGTTTGTTTTGTTACAATGATTTTGTTACAATTGACTCTGAAGTTTCCCTAATATCTATGAATAAATATTTCATTAAATGAACTCATTTTCTGGTGTTCTGTCCACGCTTTATTTATTTTATTTTATTTTAGCTTATGTTTCAAATGCAGTCAGTGAGTTTGAAATGTAAGATAAAATAAAATAAATAAACCACGGATGGAAAACCAAAAAATAAGTTTATTTAATTACAGGTATCTCGTGAAAATTATGTGGACTATATAAATATGTCATTATTAACACTATAATATGGCAGTGTTAATAATGAAATAATGGTAAAGAAAGAACCTATAGTGGTTTTTCTTTTTCCTTAAACAGAATCTTACCCTAAACCATCCAGAGTACGATTAAGTCGTCATTGGTGTATCTTAGTAGCTAGAGCTCAGTGACTTTTTTTTTTTTTTTGTGTGTGTGTGTGTGTGTGTGTGTGTATAAGGTCTTTTTGAGTTCTCAAAAATTACAGGAATTAAATAAATCATGACTAAATACTACAAGTTTTTGACATACTTACGATATTTTACTTACTAAATCAACAGTTATTCTTCACCTACCAAATCGGTTCTACCATCGAATCTAGAAACAAAACAAGCGAACGACATTTAATTATTTCATAAGTGCTTAGAAGCAATCCGGATTAGGAAAATAAAAATAGCCATGTTCACATGCTCACTAAAAGTTTTCATGTTCACCTTGTTTCTACATACATAATCATACCTATCTATCCCTACAGAGAGTTTAGATATGTGACCGCAACCAGTGTTTCTTCTGCTTTGCTGTATAGGGATCAGGTCTAACTTTTTTTTTACCTGATTTTTTTTATTTGGTAGAAACTGTAAACTGAGCAAAAAACAAAGTGTAGAAGGGAGTGAATATTAATCACGCGTTACAAAGGTCCAGCGCTTATAGCAGCCCTCCTTTGTTTCTGGCCGAACAAACAGAAGCCTGGAGACTCGCAAACCCTTCCCACTCCCTGCGTCTCAATATGGTGTACTAAAGCCCTTCCGCTCCTAAGCTGATCATTTTGTTTTGCAACATCTGAACTCAAGGGCCTGGGAGATATATGTATTATGTAAAAGGTGGTTGAACACTGCCTTTTAATGTGTGTTAAAAAGTTCCTAGAAGCAACGGAGATACGGGAAGAGAGAGTGAGAGAGATATGCAAAATTGCCAACGTCACTCGTACACTTGGTTTTTGTGGCCAAGGGGATTAATTGCACTCTATAAGTTTTACTCGATACGTAGAAAATTATTGCTACAGTAATATTTTTCGTTTTGTCTCTGGAGATATGTACACGGAGTAAGAGGAATACAAATGTCCAAGTAAATTGGCGGTGTGTCACAGGAGAGTGGAGCGAGCGGGGCTAGTGAAAGTATTGGACGATATGAAAATTTCAAGGAATGGAAAGTTGGCCTTTTTGGTTTTAATAAAAATGGGGAAGTAAGTAATAATGCAAAAATGACCTTTTTCGTATGTGACGGGAACTTTTTTTAAAAAACAAACATAATATTCTACTATTACTATTTTCACATTTTCACATTACTTTTTGTTTTTAATTTTTCCTGGTAATTTCTGTGCTATATAGGAAAAACTGTAACTTTTCTTGAATAGAAACAATGCAGTTCTATTAATGCAATTTAAATTTTTATCATAATTCTTTGAAAATCAAAAATGAAAACAGTTTCTAGTTCTAAAACAGTTTGCTTTCCGAGATAATTTCTGTAATCAGGATTGGTAATTTTAATTTCTAACAAATATAAAGTAAATCAAAAATTTAAAATGTTTGCTCATCAGTGTGCTATATGAAATAGTAGTTTTCTAAAATAGCTAGTTATTGTAACGTATTAGTTTTTTTTTAGTTACTGTGACAAAACAGTAAATGAAATATTTACTTCCTGTAATGGTCATTCTGTTTATTTGAAGACCGTCGTAATGTATAACACTAAATAATCCACATAGAATAATGATCATTAAAAAAACGGACTTGTTCTCTTTAACATTTGACATTATGTCATACAGAAAGTTTCCAAGAACAAGATTTCCCAGTCTGAGGTAATTTTGGCAATTTGGAGAGAAGTGAAAGCTTTAGGACTTTGAATTTTTTTTTATTCTTTAAGTGAGTTTGAAAAAGTGATTTGAACGGATATTCAATTTTTACTTAAAAGTTGAAAACTCATCAGAAGAAGAACATATAACTTATAATATATGAAATGAAAGTAAAATTTATATTTGTTTTGTCTTATACGCCACCTATGATTATGTTCTGTATTTCACTCAGAACTTACTTTGAGTAAAGGGGAACTTTCTGTGTTTCCTTTTACTCAAAACTCACCTTATATTTTCTGTAGAATTAAACTGTGAAATATCGTACCTCCAGAGAACACATCAATTTCACTGAATATTTCTATTATGTCAGACGGACAAGATTACGTGCTACACTGAAATTTAGAACTTTGTCGACTATAAATTTCTATCACAAAATTGGGTATACCAATACTTTCACCAAGAGTGTCTTGGGAGAAGGTAGCAGATATTCAAATAGTCAAGTAGGCGGAAATAACTTGATATTAATTCCAAAAGTGATCAAAATTACTTTAAAAGATGGAAGACTGTGGTGTAAAATTGCAGCGGAAAAATGCTTATTTGCCGCAATCTGCCGAAAGAAACTACGTACAATCGGAAAATGAAAATGAAATGAAATCTTTAAGTTTTACGTCCCACGCTTATGCCGGTTATGCTAAAGGAGACGGTGATGGTGAGAGATGAGTGAAATGGTGGAATGAAGAAAGTGGGAGGAAACGTAAGAACCCCGAGAAAACCCACGAGCACGGTGTTTAACCATCACAAAGTCCACACGGCGCGAGCTGGGATCGAACCAGGGACCCCACGCACCGGAGGTGTACGTACAATCGGATTTACGGGTGGAGGATTCTTAGGAAAGTCTAACATTGTGATGAGGTAATAACATTGTGGAAAAGATGTTTCGAAGAGAAAAATAAGGGTAAAGGAATTAGGATAGAGACACAAAAGGAAAATAAGAATATCTTCAAGTAAATTTAACCTGACAGAGTAAATAAGTAGAAATTTTTGGAATTTGGTTGGAAGGTAATGAAGACCTACGAAATCAAGGATATGAGATGATTTAATCACTAATGACACAGGCGGTTGTAACGGTATGGAAATAATTTTGGGTAAATTTCTGAAAGAGCAGATAATAAGTGTAAAATTTATTAATGATTAGGTTTTGATGGTAAGATTTATGGGAAAAAAGAAGATTCTGCTAATAGCACAAATGTACAGAAGTAATTACCTCATAAATAACTGAAGAAGAGAAAGAAAATTATGAGAAAATACAAGAAACATAGAGAGAAAAAGGGTGGAAGGTAGAGTATTGGTAATTAGAATTGAATAGGATCAAGAATAACCTCAAAATATACGGAAAAGGAGACAGAATTTTTGAAATTTACAAATCTTGTTGAAGTACAGTATAGAATAAGTTCTAAAACTGACCGAAGATAAGACATATACTAATCGACAGATCTTATAGAGTACAACTAAATGATATGTGTGAGTATAAGAGTGCATGCGCAGTTTTCAAGGAAATAGAAAATAATCTGTAAACCTAAAAACTGATGCTGTACGAGCATCTTGTTACTTATTGGGATGAAACTGATACTGAAAGCTTTTCATTATGATACTTGCATGATTATGAGCTTTAGCCTGAAATTAACATTAACTCTTAAATTTTAATTTTTGTGTAAATAAAATAAAAAGAAGATAAACAATGTGTTTAATAATTCCTATTACAGTGCTTGGGGGTTGAAATTAGACATAAAAACTAGCAAATAAAGTTTATTACACCGAAGTCGAAAGCGGCATCGTTTCCGAGTTATGAGCGAGGGAAAGTGCAGAAAATTGAACTTTGAGTATTAATAAGGAAAAGATTGATAGTGTTAGAAGTGGATTGGTGAATTTCAGGGGAAACCATACTTGTATTTTCGAAAAATGTCACATTCAAAATGTTCGGAAAGTTACGCAAAAATTTTCTTAAACCTTGTCCCATTCAAGAGAGGCGGATTAAAGTTTGTGGCGCCCCTAGGCACTCTGACATAAGGCGCCCCTTCCCCCTTCTCCAGACAGATTGAAATATTTTATCTTGTTCTTTTTATTTAATAAGTGTAATTATTTTTTTTTCTATGGGAATTAACAATTCTTTTTGTTCCATCATTTTTCTATTGGAGTTAGGAAAAACATTCTGAACAATTTTGAAACACACAAGGCAAAGGCGCAGTTAAGTAGAATATTTTATTTTGTTATCTGAGTGAAATATAATTTTTTCTTTCTTTCTTCCCATATACCAGGGGTAAAAGTGAATCTGAAAAGATAGGGGGACGCATGAGTCACGCCGTCCCCCGTGTCTATATTTGCCCATTGTAAATTTTTAGAAAGTGGGGGACGCCACAGATATTTTTTGGAAATGAGGGGACGACGTTTCCCGCGTTCCTCCGCAATTTTACCCCTGCTATATATAAGAATTAACATTTTTCTTTATTCTTATTGTGGAAATTAGAAAATGGATATTCAGAACAGTTTTGATTTTCAAACACTTAATGCAAAGAAGCAAGCATATCTCCATGAAATAAGCATATATTTTTCTTTCTTTCTTTCTTAACTCTTACCTAGTCGATCGCCGGTAGTTCGCCTGAAGGCAAAACATCGCACAGCAAACAAGCTGATTCGACACGTGCCCATGTACCTTCTGAGCATGGTTAGATGTTAATTTTTTCTCTTTCCTGATTTCATGAAAAAATACATTTCTTCCCTTCTGTATGTCCCATATTTCGACAACTACATATAGTGTAGCCAAACCAAAGCTATAACTTAAATCAGTATAATGTGCTTCAAAATTGTACCAAAAAATACGAAAACTCGATTTAGTTCCAAACTTTTGTGGCCCCTGATCCAAAAACTAATTATTGGCCAAGATCGCAATTTTCTGATAATTCCTGAAATTTTTGGCCAAAATTGCAATCTTTTGATCCATTTATTTGATCATTCCTAAAATTCTTGTTCGTCAATGTAGTTTTTACATTCAACTACAAATAACGTGAAAACTATCAAAGATATGAAGAAACACTCCAAAATAAACATGTAAAATAAACAAAATGAGTTTATATGGACAAAACACCCATAAAACACCGAAATTAATGTTCTTTCTTGCATATGTAAATACATTCCAGTAATAATTTCTTCGGTATAGTGACTTGTACACAGAAATGTTGTCAGCTGGTGGATTATAAAAACAATAAAGATCATCCGAAAAGTACAAGCTTGGGTTCATAATAAGGATTAGAAATGTATAAATATTTTTGTCTACATATTTCTGCAACCTCTAAGGCTTAGATTATTTGAGATTTGCATATTGGCGTTACGTGAAACGTACATTTATGAATGAATGTGACATGAATAACGATTTTAAAGTCACCGTTACCCATGAAGATATGAACAGATTGACTCTATTAACGAACTCGGCTGATAATGGCTGAAGCTGTTTATTGGAAATAATAAATAAATAAATAAATAAATAAAAACACTTTTGTTTAAGGGATATCCTGTAAAATTACGGACCATTTTTACTAATATTACAATCTTATAACACTTCCTAGTAAAACAAAAATGAAGCAAATACTTTAGAACAACACGAATTCGAATTGAACGGACAGGAAGGATGAAATGTGTTTAAATCAGTGGCGGCTAATGTAAGTGTTGCAGCGTTGCGCAACGACCAAAGTATTTCAAGAAAAAAATATTATTATTAATAGTAGTAAAGAACAGATAAATACTTTATAATACTTGCATATATACACTTTAAATAACTTATTTTTTACTTCTGTAACTGTCCGTTCCGTTAATCCATTTTAAAAAGCGAAAAATAATCCGTCATAGAGTCTCTAATTTACATTGTCGAGCATGCAACGACCAGATTCCTTCAGCGCGGGAATTGGAGCAAATGTTAATTCTCCTTTTCCCTTTCTCAAAAGTTAAAGGGATTGGTCGTTGCAGTGCTTCTGCAACACAGCACGATTTCCAATGAACGAGAAGGTATTTTACGCTAAATAAGATTTCTGAATTTTCTTTCACTAGCAATTAACAAATGGAATTTGTCTTTATGCATACATATTTTTAAATTACGGGACCATACTGAAGCAAATCAATATAATGACAATTAAAAAAAGTGATTGTAAAATTACAAAATAAGAAAGAAAATATATAGTAGAGGAGAAAACAAATGAAAGTAGACCCACATTTACAAGTTAATTCTTAGCTTATATTGATAATGAACGCTTCTTCTACAGCAATTTGTGAATCAAATATCAATAAGTTAGTATGTAGAATCGCTCCCCCCCCCTCTATGGATAGTATTTTAGTATAAACATATTTCTTTTATAAAATAAGTATATTTTATACTCTTGGTAATTTCCACATAAAACTGTATGATGGGGAACGCCACATTGAATTTGGGACTATTTGGCAATGCTCAGGGGCGTAGCCACGAGGTGGTCCACCGGGTCCGGACCTCCCAAAATTTTCGAAACTTGACTAACATTTGTAGACTTTCTTAATAAACTATACTTTTCTAACACAGAAACGATTGATGTAGGCTAAATATTTTATTTTACGCCTCAGCATGTACTCTTCTTTTTAGGGATGGTATCGAGACGAGACGAGACGAGACGAGACGAGACTTCGTACAGTCTCGGTCTCGTCTCGGTTTAAAAATAGCTGTCTCGGTCTCGGTCTCGTCTCGAGTCAAAAATCGCCGTCTCGGTCTCGGTCTCGTCTCGGTTAACAAATGCTTGTCTCGATCTCGGTCTCGGTCTCGAGGGCCAAATCTCGGTCTCGTCTCGAAAGTCTCGAAAGAAATATGTGAAATTAAAATTGTAAAAGTATTATTATTGTAAAGTCTGTCGTTTCTGCTTCTTATTTTTAGCCTTATTCTTGACTTAGAATTATAGTATGGTGTACTTCTTCAGAGCTGATTTGCTAGCGCTGATGCCTTCCATGCGTGTGTTCCAGTTTCAATCATCAGTGGGTATATCATATCTGGGATAAAATTCTAATAGTAACCCATACTTCACTTTCAGCAAAAGACTTTCTCATATTGCCTCAGTACTGCCTATACAATTAAACTCTATTAAATTAACTTCAGTACTATACAGTAGTTTATTTCCTTCCTTAGAATAAGAATTGATCAATACATTCTAACGGATAACGCAACACATAGCAGCATGAATGTATATAATCGTACCGAAATTGAAATTTTACAATTTCTCATTTATTATCCAATACATTCTCTTTTGACTGTCATTTTAAAAACATAATATAACGTTCATTATCTGAACAAATAGGGTAAATTATTACTACAATATATTTTGTTTAAAATTGATCAAAAGCTTTATCACCGTTTCACATCTACGTGTTTAATTGACACCTTTTAACACGAAATTTCTGAACTTTGTGGTGGGAGCTACGACACTCATTTTTGCTATGTGTGGCCTCGGGTTGCATCACGAAACAAGTTAGATTCAAAGTCAGATGTTTCGCATAGTTCGCGTCTAAATTTAAGTACATTCTGTTTCTTATACTAGTTCCTAAAGTTGTAATGCATTACATACGCATACGTATATCCACTGCCGTAACATAGATTAAACTTATTCCTCAGCTCTTAGCGGTGCATGTGATCTTTATTCGAGAAAACCAATCGTGCGTTCATTACGTTGAAATTTTATATTGATTGAAAATTACTTGCGAAACATGAACATACATATTATATAAGTATATAGGTAATTCGAGCTAGCTGTATCTTATTTTTTCTCTCTCGCCAAAACAAGTAATTCTTAACTTTCTAGTTTTCTTTTGTATTCATTTTCGTAGTTTTGCAGCAACATGAAGTATTAAATAGTCAAAAATATATTTTTTTTTCGCTGTATGACTTTCGTTAAATTTTGGATCCAATTTTATCCTTATATATATATATCTGAACATTAGTGGTAGACTATGTTAAGTCACTTTTTGGTCAAATTGAGTTAGAATACTTTTTTTAAAATAGACTATGTTCTTTCTAGTGGTGTAATAATGTAAGTCTAAAGCCATCTTATTACTGTGTAACTACTTAGTATAGTTTGAAAAACAGTATTATAAATCTTAGTTAAGGAACTGGTTTTTCGCTTCTCCTGTAAAATTACGAAATTACGACTTGCTTTAGTTTACCTCTGAGGTCTCGATATAAAATCATCATCATCATAATCAAGCATTATCAATCCACTGCTGGATGAAGTTTTCCCAAGTTTTCTCTACAACTATCTATCTTGGGTAATTTTTTTCCAGGTTACTCCGAAGTGGTTCCTGATTTTGTCACAATTTCTTGTATGTGGACATTTCCTAGGCTGTTTTTGTCACGTGGTATCCAATCTAAAATTGTTTTCGTCTATCGATCATAATTTCGTCTTGCAATATGTCCATCACATTTTCCGGTTTATTTTAAACATTATTTCATTAGTACCAGTCAATAGTTGCCAAATAATTCATTTCTATATATTTGGGCTACAAATAGTTCATATCCTCTACTTTTGGAGCACAGACACGCTACTTTTTGATCTTCGGATCTGGCAACACTGACTCAATTATTTAAATCAACACAATGTAAGAACCCCCATTTGCTGCAATGGCTAGTACGCTTGATTTTGGTTCGCATGGTCCCGAGTTAGATTCTCGGTGGTGGTAATGTTCAACGACCGAAGTTTTTCGGATTCCACTATGATCAGTAACTCTACGTCCCCTTTAGCCGCCCTAGCATAATCGTGACACGTTAAACTAAAACAAAACAAACCAAAAATCAACACAATGTGTATTACTAACTGTAAGTCTTTGAATAATTGTATATAGTTATATGGTATGGATCGAGTTTGAGGTGGTCGGTGGTCAAAATATAACAAATGAAATGCAGTTAGGGTGTAATTAAAATTTTAATAAAGCAGTGTTTTAATCTAAAAAAAATACACCAGGCCTAAGGCTTAGGGAGAACAACTAGTGCTACTGAAAAGTTGTCAGTTACGTTTAATTTCAGTTACAATTTGCTTTTACATGTATTCTGGAACGAAAACTTTGACATTAACATTGTTAGTAGCCCAAAGACTATGAAAAACATCGTGTTTTGAAAACATTCTTGCACCATAAAACAAATTACGAGTAATTTTAAAATACTTTGCACTTTAGCTACGTTATTTACACTATATTTATAATAATATTTAGCAATTTATTTAAGTTCGCAACACTGCTTAAAATAATGTAACTGCGACTTGTAATTAAAATTACTGAACACTAATGTTATAATGTTCCTGCCATTTGAGTTATTAGAGATCTCCAAAATGTTGATGTTAGTGATATGTATGGTCCTTTGTTACACTGAATAATATATGTGCTTTTGTGGTTTAATTTAATATCTAAATTAGAAATATGTAGAGCTCTTTCGTGGCTAAGCAGTTAGCCTATGGCGTGAGAGACCCGAGTTAGATTCCCGGCGGGAGCTCATGTGGTTTAGATTCAACGTTAATCAGTAGGTTCAGTCTCATATAACCTCGCTGCTGAAATAGGTGTTAAACTCAATTAAAAAATGAAATGAAATTTTTGAGTTTTGCGTCCCACGGTTATGCCGGTTAGGCTAAAGGAGACTGTGATGATGAGAGATGAATGAAATGGTGGAATGAAGAAAGTGGGAGGAAACGGGAGAACCCCGAGAAAACCCACGCACTAAACTAAATTAACTGAACAGAAATATGTAATATCAAACGTGGTGCAATTTGAGAAATTACAACTTTATGTTGCGTTGGCAACATTGCTTGTTTATCTAGTGGTATTACAGAATATCTAGAAGAATTTCCCCTTCCATATTTCACACAGCATGTTAAAAAAATTTAGCATTTTTAATATATATGACTATTATATATAACTAGATGAAATACCCATTTTTCGCATGGGACCAGTATTTGGAAGTCAAGGCCTGTGGGAGTATCACTATCTCAGCAACCGCGAAAACTATGTATTTGACACTAATATCGGTCATTTTGTATTATTTTTACATGTCTCGGTACCCCGCCCCAGCAGGTGAGCCCCGGCCCGCATGCACTGGTAGCTGAATTCGAAAGTCATCACTAATGGAAGTGACACCACTGATCTCAGTGACCGCAAAAATTATACATTTGACACTAATATCGGTCATTTTGGATTACTTTTACATGTCTCGGTATCCCTCCTGTGAACTCCGGCCCGCAGCTGAATGGGGTGAATTTGGTGGTTAATGCGATCGGAGTTTCACCATTGATCTCAGAAAACGCGAAAACTATTTGACACTAATATCGGTCATTTTGTATTATTTTTACGTCTCGGTACTCCCTTCCCCCGCAAGTGAACCACGGCCCGCATGCACTAGTAGCTGACTTTGAAAGTCATCGCTAATGGGGGTATCATCATTGATCTCAGCGACTGCAAAAACTATGTATTCGACACTAATATCCGTCATTTTCTACTATTTTTACATTTCCCGGTAAACGCCCCTCCTGATTCAAAATTAAAAAAAAAAAAAAAAAACGCTTCTTCTTGGTCTGAGGCCTGGGACATGATACTTGTCACCCAAATTTCATAACTCTTGTACTCTCGTCTGGTCCCCAGGCCGCACACAGGCAATCAGAAAAACAGTCACGTAGACACACAGAGACAAACAAACTCTTCCTTTTACTTATATTAGATATGATATACAGGCGAGGATCCAAGGGGAGTGTTAAAGGGGTTATACCTCCCCTTGACGCTCAGCTACACACTGTATAAATTGGGCTTCAATCCTACTTCTTTCTTTACACTGGATAAAATGTCAAACTATGGTTTAGCCCCTCCCTCGATCATATCCTGGATCCGCTGGTATATATATATATATATATATATATATATATATATATATATATATATATATATATATATATGAGTGTGTGTGTATGTGTTGAGAGAGTGAGAGAGAGGGAGAGAGAGACAGAGATGACTACACACATCAGCAGTGGATTTTGTTTCGGGAGAGGCTTGAGAACGAGTAAGAAATATTTGTGTTGTACGTGCAATGCGAAAAAATGATCACAATTCTATTTCGGGAGGGGCTTCAGTCCGATAGCCGTCCCCTAATTACGCCACTGAACATTAGTCAACCATTCCCATATTACCTAATACAGCAACGAAAGAAATTTTGAGTAAAGGTCAATCTTAATAGTTGTCTATATCAATATTCGAGACGAGACCGAGACTTTCGAGACTGACCTAAGTCTCGTCTCGGTCTCGTCTCGATTTATAGAGCTCCGTCTCGGTCTCGTCTCGGTAGATAAAAGGCCGTCTCGGTCTCGGTCTCGTCTCGGTATATAAAAGGCCGTCTCGGTCTCGGTACCATCCCTACTTCTTTTCTTATAAAATTAATCGTTCTATCATTTTTTTAAAAATATAGGTGACAGTAAGTAAGAATTACTTATCGTCTTTTCGGGTGCAGAATAAGACAGGTTCCATATTATGTAGACGTATTGGACCTCCCTCAAATACTTTGGACCCCTCCCAGTTAACATTTCTGGGTGTAGAACTAGCAGTGTTGTTTGTTTTGATGTTCTTTGATTTTTTTTTTTTTTTTTTTTTGCTTCTGTTACATGCTAATCCTTCATCTGGCGGGTTTCGAGGTTTCCTTTCCATAACATATCACATTGGTAGGCATTGTTTCGCCTCATGTGGAAGTATATTGTGTTCATCGTGCATTGCGTAACAAGCAAGACGGATGATTTGGAATGTAGTTTTTTTTTTCTTTTACGCACATGTGTGTGTGTGTTGATGTATGAATATGTGACATTTGGAATTCATATACCAGTACCTATTTTGTATCAGCTGTTTTGGTTTTTAATTATTAGGTTTAATTTTATTGTGTGTGCTTTAATTCTGTAAATAACCTACAAATTCTGAATGAATTGTATACCATGACTTCTGTAAATAACTTACAAAACAAATTGACCAGCTTTCAACTGAGGAAAAATTTGCAATTAAGGCTTAGACAAAACAAGCAAAGGGCAATTCAGGAGAGTGTTCGAAAAAAAATCCAGTTTAAATTTACAGGATATCTTATGCAGTAGTGTTGTTTGCACCAGATATATTTCCTCAATTTATTTTAAATTTTCCTGAATAAACTGTGAATAAAGTGTGTTCAATGTACATTTTTTTTATAACACTAATCTCTGCTACGAATTCTCTTCAGTCAACGCTGAAGAGGAATTCGGATCACTGTCAGGGACTGAGTTTGCTAGAATGAATCGTTCGCAATAATCTAGAAAAAATATTTAGTAAATCTACAAAGCTTTGAAATTAATATTAACAGTACCTATGGCGTCAGCAAAAGACGAAAAGTTTTTTTTCCACATGAGAAAGAATTGACACTTTCAAGGAATTGAATGTCCAAAGATAGGTTATCGCCATTGGTTATGCTTTCCATCGAAAAAGACCTGACAATAAGAATACCAGAGTTCAACCAGCATGTATTAGAAAGATCTGCTCCAATCAAAGAGAGGAGAATGAACTTACTAAATAATTAAGGTGATTAATCGGATAAAATGTTCTGCATTTTTTTATTTTTTAAAAACAGAATTTTATTTAATTTAACATGTCACATAGCATTTGCATATAAAGTTATGCTGCTTAGTCAATGAGTCAACTTTATATCTTCTGTCTCTTATCGCTCGTACTGCAACACCCGAAACCACAATCCACCGGCCGCCACTGGTTTAAATTACTGTACTACATGTGTGGTACTGTACTGTACTAGCTCTACATGTTGTTAAAATACAAATACAACAAAGTAACTCACTTCGAGAGCGCACTGGGAACAGAATTCCGATTTGTTAGCGCTCACATCTTGGATGGCTCAGATTAGACAGAACATTGAAGTTGAAACACGAACTGTGCAATTCTATTGTACTGTAGTGTAATAAGTCATTATAATGATATGGGAGAAGGACAGAAGAAAAGTTCAACGGTTGAGTTGCTTCTTGCTGAAATTATTTTGTTTCTACCTAGAATAAGTAGTGGAAAAGTATCTGCATAAAAAAAGGCCCATTTTGATAGGAGATAGAAGGAGAATTAGATATTTGTATACGATTTGTATATGATATGACAATGCAAGATGAATGGTGCTTGCAAAACGTTAAATGGAAATTAACATGATGTTTCAAGAAATCAGAATAAGATGTGAAGAATATATTATGCAAATAAACGTTGAAAAAGGGGGGGGGGAAGTAACAGAAATCAACGGTGACCGACACGATGTCTTCCGCAACAATACATAACTAAGGGAGTGAAAGCAAAGCAGATGATTACCTTTCAATACCTAACAAAGAAATTACTGGTGAGACATGAATCGTGAATTAAAAATAAAATAAAGAATAGAACTAAAGACGATAGAAGACTAAGAGAAAGGCTTCGAATACTGATGATAATAATGGTAAAGAAGAAGAAGAAGAATGACAAACTTTGGTGATTAGTCGTTTTTCATTCTAGATTAGTCCCTAAGCGTCCACCTCGTGAGACCAGCAACATCCCAATAATTTAGCGCAAACTAAAATATGTGCGAGCCCGAGCACGAAGGGAATTCGTGTGTCTGAGCTTGATGTAAAGCGCGAAGCTTGTCGAGGTTAGTGAGTGCAAGGATATAAGCCTGACATCCCATTGAAGGATATAAGCCTGAGCTCGAGCAAGTTCAATGCAAAATGACCATCTCTGCCTTAGTATAGTTAAAAGAAAGCAAAAGCTGTATAGTTGTAATTGATATCCATGTATGGATTCAGGAAAGAGGAGAGAGAGGTTCAGTATCTCTTCATTTTCAGTAATCTTGTTTTCAACAGAAAGGTTCACTTTTAGCCACCCTTTATATAATGTAACAAACAAAAACGTATAGGTTCAGACGTCTCCGTTCATTATCACCACTGTTAACAGCTTGAATAGAACATAAACCCAAGCAGGTAAAGATTTTTGTTCGGGTCACTCGGAAAGGTCTGATCCGGTGACATGCAAGTAGCCGATATACTATCAACTGTAATAGACTAGCAGAATGCCTGTTCCTCGCACGGGATCAATACGTTTCATTTTGGACATAAAGAAGCTGAAATTGGATTTAAATGGTATCCCCAAAAACTATGGATTCGACACTGATATCGATCATATTCCATCATTTTTATATACCTCATCTTCCCCTCCAACAAGTTGCGGAGCTGAATTTTGATTTAAACGGAACCGGAAGTGTCATTGTTCCTCTCAGCGATCCCGAAAACTATGGATTCGGCACTGATATCGATCATTTTCCATAATTTTTATATATTTCCTCTTCCCCTCTCCCAAGTTTAGCGGGGCTGAACTTGGACTTAAAGGCATCGGAAGTGTCCTTGTTCATCTCAGCGACCCCGAAAACTATGGATTCGGCACTAATATCGATCATTTTTAATCATTTTTAAATATCTCACCTTCTTCCTTCTCCCGTCAAAGTGAAATGATAAAAAACATCCTAGGCCCGAACCACATCTATGTTGAAAATATGATGGAGATCGGTCGGGTAGTTCAAGCGGTACGAAGTTACAAACATGGCTTTTTACATATATATAGATTTGAAAACGAACATCTTTGTCTCTTTCAATTTTTTTTCGAAAACTACGCATGAGAATTCACCATCAGGAATGTCATTTTGTTCATATCGATGTGATGTATATATGTCTCAGTTCAAATAATATCACAGTTAAACAAAAATTAAAATTTAGGAATTGACCATACAGTAATTTTCGGCTTCATCACATTAACCAAACAGTATACTGTTGTCTTGCTAGTGTCATGATGACATATTTAATTTGCGTATATTTCAGAATCAGTTTCATTTTAATATTTTGCGTGATTATCGTACAGCATACATACATTTTTAGTAAGGGTGACCAATTGCGGAATGTTTACTTTCCGGAATCCGGAAGTAAAATCGGAAAAAATCCGGAATTCAAAAAACCTTGATTTCGGAAAAATTCCGGAATTTGGAAAGATCCGGAATTTTTCTGAATTCCGGATGTTTCCAAATTACGGAAAGTGAAATTTCGAATTCCGGAAATTAAGTTTTCCGGAACCCGGATTCCGGAAAATTTTGGCCATTCCTAAGTTTTAGGTTTACAAAAAAAGCTTATTTATATCGATTTTCTCGAAAGCTGCGCATATCATTTGTTCACTCAATGAATTCTATCGATTGTTATATGTTTAATCTTTGGACTGTTTTTCTCGTTAAAAGCTAATAATATGTTTTTATTACCCAGTACGTACTGTGCGATGTTTTCATGAATAAGGGGTTTTCTTTTGCTCTTAAACGTATGAAATAGTTAGGAGTCTTAACTTCCATTGTGTCATTATCCAGAAAATAAATTTAATTCTTAGAAGCCCACTTCATTATAAATTTATCTCGAGATTCAAAATCTAAAATAAAATCGTAATTTTATAATGCAGCTTAGAAATTGAAATACAGTAATTGGAGAAAAATACATTGTAAAACATAATTTCTAGTTTTTAAACAAAATATAGTAATTTTTGTGATTAGTTATCAGAAAGAAAGATGATCTGAGTATACTATGTGTAATAGCCCGTTCCGTTACAGAAGCTTTCTCCCTGAGATGCTATGCTCCCAGGTGATATGCCATTCTTTCCTAATGTCATTTAAAGTTTATTCCAGATTATATATTTATTTATTTCCAATTGTGTTATCCTGCAGATGATTCTAATAATTTATTACTTTGAGTAGACAGTTTATGCACTTAATTGACATATTTTTAATATATGTTTATTGAGTTTTAAGCTATATACTTTTGAACTAATCAAAATGGTGGATATTATGGAATTCTAATTACCTACATTATGAAATTTTGATACTCTATAAATTTTTATCCATGTTTCTAGTTTCGGAAAAAATACTCCAATATTGGTAAAAATTAAATTAATGTAACCAAATGTTGCAATATATTAAAGTGAAATATTCGAAGTGTTTGGTATATGTGTGTCAGTGCACTGTTAGGAGAAGATATGGTCTGATAGTTAATAGCGTATTTTTTCATATACTACATATAAATATGACTACGAGGAGTGATCAGAAAGTAAGGTTCTAAAGCCTGAAGTGAAACGTGTATAAATTATTTCATACAACCAATACAAGCAACAGATAGTACATACATTAGGTTATTTTTAGACATAAGTTCTAGTCTCCATATCGATTGAGGCACTTGTCGCATTGTGGGATGAGTTTGAAGATTCCTTCCAGGTAACAATCCTGTCCTTGAAACCAATGGGGAACAAACTTTCTAGTACTGGTCAACTGGAGAATATCATGCACAATGAGACGAACGCTTCCGAATAGCATTCCCAATTCTACCATCAGATGTCGTAGCGTGATCCCCCTGTTGTCCTGAATCAGCTCCTCCATGTATTCAAATCTGTTGATCCTGTGCTGGGTCGGCCACTGCGCTCCTCGTCTTTGACATTTACCCTACCAACTGCAAACTTTCGATACCATTCTGCGATATGCTGACGAGATATTACAGTCTCTCTGTAAAACTCTACCAGCTAACGGTGAATTTCATCTGCGGTTACATGTTTCGCCCACAAAAATCGAAAAATGAGCTGACTTTTTCGTGAGACCTATTTACCAAACAAGTCGCCATTTGTGTTCACCTACTACTAGCGCCGTAGGTGGCGGGTGGCTGAAACTCTGCAGTTGTCAACTTCATGTAATTACAATTACCGCACACCAGGGGGGCAAGGGGGCAGCTACCCTCTGAAATTTTCATGGAGGGCAAAATACTCGTTTTGCCCCTCCACTTTGAGAGTGTATTAACATCAGATAAAAGTGATTATATGAACTAAATTTTGTTTCTTGATGGTCATGTGTAAGCATTCTCCATTCCAGATTCATTTTTCTCTTTGAGACATGAAAACGGGCGTTTTTTCTCACCCCACATTAGACAGAAAGATTTACAAAGAAAGAATTGAAAATTCTGTTTCTTTCCATTGGTATACGTTCTCAAAACACTATAAATTCTTTAACAACTGTTGTTTAAGTAATCATAAATCTGCAATATGAAACTAGTCGTAGAGCGAGATTTTAAAGTTTAAAAAAGATAATAGTTTAAATGCGTAACAGGTCGTTTAAATACATTTTCTATAAATTTAATTTATAGTGAGGAAAAATTTATCCCTTGTGAGTACTAACGAATGACAGTATTTAAGACGTTCTTGCTTGAAGAGGGGACACGTTCACAAACGTCAGCAAGAACACTTCCGACAGGGATGTGTGCGGGAGTGGGTCCTGGGGGGTCCGGACCTCCCCGAAATCCCGACTATTCTGTATACCCCTATATTGAACTAAAGAAACAAGAGGTTGGGAGACCCGGGTTCGTTTCCCGGTGGGAGCTCATGTGGTTCGGATTCCACGTTAATCAGTAGGTCCACGTCTCATATAACCTCGCTGCTGAACGGGACGTAAAACTCAAAAATCAATCAATCAACATTTAGGAATTATACAGTATAGCAGGGATGCAAATAACCACTCGCCCAGGGCGAGTGAATCATCCCTGCGGGCGAGTATTTAATATCATATCGAAGGTAAGTAGATGATTTCTATTGTGGAATGTGGGCTAATAGCTCGTTTCTTGGGCTAGTAAAATATTGTTGCTTATTTGCATCCCTGCAGTATAGTATACTTGTTCGTAGTTGAGTTAGTGCAGTAACCGCGTTGGTGTAATAATACTGTTTGTTTAGGTGTTCTTCTTTCATGAATTTTGTTTTCTCCATGTTTCTGTGCCTTTTCATGCAAATACGGTATAATGTTTTGAAGCACAGAGTGTCATATATCTAACAATCAATTTATTTTCTTCATATTACCCCAGGGGCAAAATTGAATCTGAGAAGGTAGGGGACGGTAAGTAGCAGCATGACGTCATGCCGTCCCTTGCCTATCTTTGTCCATTATATTTTTTTAGGAACTAGGGGGACGCCATACATATTTTTGGAGGTGGGCAGACAGCGTCCCCTCGCGTTCCCCCTCGCTTTTACCCCTGAAAAGATACACTAAATGAATAACATTTATTTTTTTAAAAAAACAAATGTGACAGCTCTTCTAAATTTTAAAACAGGATAGAAACGTTTTCTTTATGTTTAATTTCCTGGATTTAAAATCAAAACATAGGCATTTCTCTAAATAGTTTTCTGTTTGCTGTGAACCCAATGATTTGTGATTATACAATAGAATATTGTAGGCATTATTATTATTAGTTTATCAGCCCCACAAAGTTAATAACGAGCAGCCGTGCCGCAGTGGTAGCGTTAGGGCTCCGCATTCGGGAGGTCCGAGGTTCGATCCCGGCAGCTAGTCATCGTGACAGGTTATTTCACGGGTTCCCTCAGGCAAATGCTGGGATAGTACATTCTTTACGGGCCGTAACTTCCTCTTCTAATTACTTCTTCCTTACTTCTAATTCTAATCACTTCGCCCTAACTTGCTGAAGGGCCCATAAAAATTCAAATCCTATCCCATCCACAAAGTCAATGGTCTAATTACTAGTTGGCGAACCTTAGCAACGATTTTTCAGCGCACAATTATTATTTACAGAGTTGAAATTTTGGTTCACGTGATATTTTGTGTTTGGATTCTTTTATCTTTGTCTTTGGATTTGTATTGCTTTACCAGCACAACAGAAAGCAAAATGAACACTGCTTAAGTTCTCGGAAGGAGCACTCAGTTCGCTTTAACGATCGCTTGAATCCCCTAACTACCCTAGTCACAAAACGTTCGCTTAGGCCATGTAGGAGAGAGTGCTGAAACCTGTAAATCAGTCTGACATTGATATAAAAGAGTTAACTTTGCGTTACTAAATCGTTTGCTGTTTATGTAGGGATGCAAGGAAATACATATGTTACGTATATGTTCCTTACTTTATTTCTTACTTTATTCCTTACTTTATGTCTAAACGAAAAAGAACCCTTCTTGACACATGGTTAACATCAACAAAGAAAGTATCGAAAAACACAAGTCTTCCTGGTGTTTATGAAAAAACTTCATCAACAACCAGTGGTACAGAAATTCACAACAAAATACATCTCAAAATTCTCTGCAATGTGCCTGACTTGAAGTACCGGATTCCACGAGCACCTCCAAGCAGCAAATTGAGCAAAGCGTCAGGCAAATTAGCGACAAATTCCCCCAACACTCCCATACAGGATTTGCCTAAAGAGCTTGACTGAAAATCTTGTGTAACCGATCAAGGGAAAACATTCGAAATTCCTGTTTTAGAAAATAAAGCTCAGTAGAAAAAGATTTTAATTTTTCACTAACTGCACGCCGATTTTGTCGCGAGGAATGGTTTCATTCATTCACTGGTTACGTTATGATAATCACAAATTATGTTTTGTGTTTTGATTGTATAAGGCATATTATTTGACAGGTAAAATGATGATGCAAGGAGCTGAATTAACATTTCTCGCCATAGGGTTCAAGAACTGGAAAAAGACCACAGACAAATTCAGAGCACAGAGAAAAGTGGACTCCATTTTCTGAACAATGTCCGTATGGGCATTTCCAACACAGTTAAAAATATGTATATAAAATGGTAAAAATTGTAGTTACAAACAGGCAATTTTTGTAAGTAGTACAATTTTTACTATTTTATGTGTTTTTAACTGTGATTTAAATGGTTGAAAATGTTTGCACCATACCAAAATCCAGCACAAAACTGGCATTGGATTTATTTATCTTAAAGATGTAAACCCAGATGCTTCTCGTAGATGGAAATTTTACCCTCACGAAACTGTTTATAGCTACATTATATTATTATTATTATTATTATTATTATTATTATTATTATTATTATTATTATTATTATTATTATTATTATTGTTGTTGTCCATATCTTACCTATGTCACATTCCCGCGTCTATTTTGAAGACAGTAGTTCAAAATCATTTTGCCCCCCACCCAGCTGAAAAGTACTTCCGCCGCCACTGCCACACACTCTTCATTCCTCTATAACAGACGAAACTTCATCGGCCTTGTAACCTTAGTTTCTGAACCTCCCTCGCATAACCAATCTATTCCAGCAGTACTTGCAATTATTATTGAGCATGAATGACAGAGGTACGTTTTTGTCAATTTTTTCGGAAACTCACATCATAGTTATTCTTTAAGCATACCATTTTGTTAAGCTCTGTCCGTTCTATCAACTGATCCATGGACAATACTTTAGTTAAATAAAGATTGAAGTTCAAGAGTTAATAATAATTTTGTGCTGGACTAAATCCCATTAACTATACTACACACTTTGCTAGTGTTATAATGAAGAGCTTAATAAGAGTATGTTTTAATATCAATTTAATCTTAAAAGGTGGCCTGGTTTTCGTTAAGCATCAATTTTTAGACTTACTAAATAATTCGTTTTACTCAATTATCTCGCAAACTATGCATGAGCTTCTACACTGACGCGTATCATTTTGTTCTACTCAGTGAGTATCTTTCAACTTTTATAGATCTTTGGACGTTTTCACCGCGAAGTGCTACTGATATTGTAGAATTTACGATATATTTAAGTTATTAGCGTATTAAATTTATACGCTAAAAGATAACATTAAGCTTGGACTTAGGGACCTTTCATGTTCAAAGGCTACCTCTGTTTACTTCTATGATTAACTTTAAAATTTTAAAAGTAAGAACATCTTAAAATATAATATAACTAAATCGAACATAAAGCTGATGTAGGGGTATCTTTATCATTTTGGACACACTGAGTATAGAAAAATCAGAATCGATGTCCGAAACGATTATTTTTAACGTTCATCATGCGTGAAGCCTATAGATGGCGTGTGGTGACTCAAAGAGAGTGGTGAACACAGATGATGATGGATTATATATATATATATATATATATATATATATATATATATATATATATACGAAGGAAACCAAGATCGTGTTCATGACGAAAGAGATTCTTTCTAAAAATCAATCATCCGGTATTCAACTGCATCAATCCTTGGGTTGGTTTACGAGTCTTCAGCATGTCCTCAATCTGACATCCCTGAGTAAGCATTTGCGGTTTCCACGGTCCTGGTGGTAGTAGTAGTAAAAAAAGAAAAAAGTTAAAGAAGACTGCTACAGGAAGTGATAATCGGATAGAATGTCAAATCCCATTTCTTTAGGAGACTCGGTGATTCTCCCTACATGTGTACAGACAGATAAATTGATCATACATACAATATTTTAAATTTAAAATTAAATTATTTTGTTTGTATTGAAAAAAAACAGAATGTATTGCTTAAAAAATTAATTGCCTCCAGATAAAACATACTTTAAGAGCAATATAGTAAGAAATGGCAAATTAAATGCAGTGGTTGGTAGTAATGTGATGTATGGAAATTAGGTTCTCAATTTGAGAACCGGGACCCCTAGAGAGGACACGAGAGGAATGCTTGGAGTCAAGAGTGAATGTGAAAAATATAAATATAGTTTAGAATCTAGTGGAATATTTTTCTTAAAGATTATTTTGAATTTCTCGTTTGGAAAGACATTTCAATTTCCGTATTTATTGTCAAGTAGACATTTAAAAAATCGTGGTGTTAATTAAACTCAATTTTAACACAGGCCCAATAGTTCAGTGCGACTAGAGCCTTTCTATTTCAAGTGCGTCCCTGCTGGCGCTGGTGTTGATGTGTGTTTCCCCGTACCTCCCTCAAAACAAGAGGGACAAGTTGCTGTAGCAGAGATATTTCAATTATTGGATGCGGAAGCATTGTCATAATGAATTGTTTCATGGACTTCGCTGTGCATTGTCTTGTTAGCCATTCTAAGTAGCCTACGATCTTTACTCTCCAAGATCACACGACTACATGACAAATTAGCAACACAATCAAGGTCATTCACTTACAAAGGGAGGGTCTTACCCGTAAGAGGGTGGCAGGGGTAGGGCCGAAGTATTATGTTTTACATATTTTCCGAGGCACACTTGAAATAGAAAGGCTCTACAAGTTTTGTGTGTTGTTTTAACACCGAGGATTCAGTGTTGCGGTTAGCACACCTCTGTGTTATGGGACACATGGACGGTGTTCCATAAATAGATGAACGAACGAAGGAACGCGAAAATAGGACCAGCACGACAGTGATCTTTTTATATATACTATGTGTTGTTCAGCTAGCATGGAGAACAGAAACAATCAATATACTGCATTAATCGTTAGTGGTCAGTCAAACCTTTCATTTGTTAGGAGCAATGCCGCAACAAGGGAATCATGGGTAACTCAAAGCTTTGTGTATTAGATAGCTATACATTGACAGTCGAAACTGTAACTTTCTGTGTGCACATAGTGTTCAATCAATATCATAAATATGTAGCAGAGGCGTATTTAGGGAGCTATCGGGCTCAAGCCTTCCCGTAATAAATTTGTCAGTTTTTCGCATCCCACGTACCGTAAGACAGGGTTACTCTGCGCATCAGGGGTTACTTTGCACAAAATATGAAGAGTTTTACAATCCTCTGTTAGCAAAACCATGGGCTGTAAAGAGGAAGTTTAAACCGTAAGATAAAACATCCAATTGAATTTTGGCTATAATGTTGGGGGTTAATATCAGTTCTAATTAACCGGTGGCTTTGTTGTTGTAGAGGTATGGAAAGCAGTCACTGTAAAGACCACCAAAATTTCAAAGATATCACGTACAAGAATTTCCGTCAAAGTTAAGTCAGTTTCTTAGAATACTACTGTGTGTAATGGAACTTTGATGCAATAGTTGAAATTGAAATGTGAAACATTTTAAAGTCATAAAAAAAAGTAAATCTGGAAGAAGGCAGTTTCAGCCTCTAATTCGGGTTATTTTGCACAGGTCCAAAATACTGCTTAGATTGGAAATTATTACTACTGGAACCTCCCGGATTCTAAATTTAGGTAAATTTCCTACTTAGGTAGGTGCTGGAATAAATGTCTTGTTGAATAATAAATTATGAACAGTGGCGCATCCAGAAAAAGCTCGTTTTTTAAGAACTCACTAGACTTTGGGAGGGGGATTGAAGCTTATACGCATAGGAATGATTAACATTAGATTAAAAAAAAAAGAAATCGTGCAATGTGGGTGGGCTTCAGCCTGAAAGTACCAAATCCCGTAAATCTTGCACTGATTACGGTTGGGATGATGTTCTTGAAGATAAGGAATAACCAAGGCAAATCAGTTCAAGGGATTTTTTTTCTGTTCCTGAGTTGGCATTTTTGTGGGATATATGCTAAACTATTAAAATGTGATGCCTGTGCCATACCAGAAAATACATAATTTTCTTTACAGATATTGGGAATTCATACTAAGTATCGATACTGATACCCTCATTCTAATATCAATACACCGTATTTGTAGACTCGTATGCAGTTTTGTGTAGAAAGTAAAATGTATAAATACTGAAGGGAAAACATTGCACAGAAACGTTATGTTCGTATGTTAAACATACTCTTTTTGTATGTTGTGCAAAGTAACCCCATGTAAGGGGTTACTTTGCACCAAAGTTTATATATTTAGCTATTATATGTTTAAAATACAGTGTTCTAAATCATTACGTTTTTAAGTTACTTGCGATTTTCTTTAAAATTCCTTAAATCTTGTGCAAAGTAACCTGTACCGGTCTTACGGTACAACAATAATATTTCTTACAATTTTTAAGAATTTCATTGACTTTCCATTTCCTTTTGCTCTTTGTTCAGAAATAATACTGTGTTTGGGGGTCAGATTCATTGCATTGCGTTCTTTTTCTCTTTCTTTCGCCCATTCTACTCTTCTGTTTCCGTTTCTTAGTTATTACTTTCTTTCGTTTCTCCTATCATAACGACCGTTGTTAGTTGTGATTCAAGTCGGTCGTCGTCAGTAAAATCATGACCAAGAGAAGTTGGTAAGCGAAATTGGTGCTCCACACCAACTTGCAGGGATATCAACATAACGGGACTTTAGTTATTATAGCAAAAGAATATTTACATCGTTTAGTTAGAAAGAAAGGTAAATGTTTGAACTAACCTCCTCATTGGATCTGTACAATATACTGTACATCGAACTTTATGCATTAGGGACACTTATTGATTTAGTTGAGATAAAATTATAATTATTCGTCTTAACATTTATTTTGGACCCTTAAGGTATTTTATAATGAACACTTTAAAAATATATACTACATACATTTTTCAAAATGTACACTATAATGTACATTTTCCTTGTAGCATTTGTATATAATGCCCATAAAATGACCAATTTCAGAACACTGGAGTAGATTTTCGAGTATGAAACAGTGTACTATAGAAAGGTCTCTTTTGTGATTACGCACCATAAGAAATCACATGTGGAGGAATTCATAGAAACAATTTCTTTTTTGATTTAGACACAAATGTTCTTGGTATTTTTGACAAAGCAAGTGAGGCCTGAACTTCCCGTATGTCTGATATTTGCAACAGGTTAGTTCATCCCGCCCATCTTTATGTGCAAGATGGTGTGGACTTTCTCCACTTTTACACTTTGTCAGTGAATTTTGTGGTGAACAAAAGCAATGTGCGTGGGTTTTCTCTGTGTTCTCCCGTTTCCTCTCATTTTCTTCATTGGACCATTTCCTCCATTTCTCTAACCTAAAACATGATAGGAAACCGGAACACTACCTTAAAATAACAGTATTGTTTTTTTGTAATGTGGAAAAGCTGAATAGATAGACGATCGAGTGAAGTTCTTACCTACACCAATTACCAGTGAAGTACCCCGTTATTCCCCCGCTAAATGGGCAGTATAACAAGCTTTGATTCAAGGGAGTACGAGCAAGGGCGCTAATTTCTCTGTAAATTTGGGGGGGGGGGCTTCAGATGCAGAAGGTATATATATGGGGATTTTAATACAAATTGAATTCAAATTATGCCAAATATTGCATATTCATAAATATAATAGGGAGGCTCAAATCAGCTTTGGGGCCCTGGCTCCCCAGGATCGGCGCCATTGAGTACGAGAAGTGTAGATTGTTCCACAGTAGGTTCTTGTCTTATACGCTTGGTGTTCAAATCGCCATTAAGCTCATATGTATATGAGGAAGGAGATTGTCGACCTATTTCGTCGAAAATAGAAGAATTTACTATTTCACATTAATGTGTATATTATAAATAGAGCTACTGGATCTATAAGTTAATCAAGTTGACCAAATACAGATAGACTATGTCTAAATTTCCTTATTATGCCGTAAGAGGGGATTTAAATGTTCAGGAATGACAATAAATATAATAATACTGTCTTACAAAATAGTTTACGTTACCCACTGATTATTAGATTTCACATAAGACGACACGTGTCACCGCGAAAAGATACAAGAGTCGATATGAGAAATACATTTTCAAATTTGATACGTCATGACAAACATGACAATACTCCTTTCCTTTTCGAGATGAAAATCAAGACGAGACGAGAATTTTTCGAGTCTCATGACAACACTAGTTCATCGAAGCTTTAGATTTTAAACAATGTTTTAGTGTTGCATGATTCATAGTATAAAAACTAAAAATTGATAAAGTAATTGTACGAACATATTGAAAAAGCATATCAATGCTTAAAGATTTGCAAGTCATTATAAAATATACTCCAATAATATATATCTTAATGTTATTACATCACACTTTTATGTGGACCGTTCGCGAAGCAGAAGTATTCTGATAACTTGTAGAAAAAAATAGATAGAAAGTAAGGGCATAAATTTTGTACCTAAGTATACGAAACGAGACGTAAAGAATTGAGAGATGATACGCGGAACATTTTCGACAATCGGGACGAAACTACCTGTACAAAGAATTTTCGAGAATTGAGACGACACGAGAGTTCTACAAAAATACAAGACGAAACGAGAAAACCTTATCTCTTGTCTCGTCTCATGGACAACAGTAATTATTGAGTCTAGCGCAACCAGCTTTATTTGATCTTGATAGAAGACGTTCATTCACTTTAAAATATAAATTCAAGTTGCATTTGCATTTTGATTTATATAGGTTGCATTTTGATTTATGTCTTGATGCTGAATTTTTCATTTTTTAAATACATAAGTGTTAACATAATATCAAATACACTTGGTACACATATTGGCGAAAAGGTATAAACACCTTCCTATTTTGCTCTGATGCTTTATGTAGGTATTTACTCCCTCCCCCCCTCTAACACTTAATACTTCAATTGCCTTGTCCCTGGTCTAGTGGATAGCACGCCCGAGCCTTTGGTATGCGAAGTCCAGGTTTGATTCTCGATGAGAGAATATTGAACACACTATGGTGGATTGACACCTACCTTTGTATGTATGTGGGTAATGTCACTGTATGTGGTCTAATCACTACAATTGTAAGCTACTTTTTGTCTAAAATCTGAATACCTTTTCTCATATATTCTTCAATAGTGACGATTGTCTCCTGCTTTCACGCTTGTTACTCAGCAACTACTTTCATTATAGAGAGCAAACATCATCGAAAATAGAAAATTTCATTAGAGAAAGCCCTAACACATTTTAAAGTGGGATGAATCCACCGCTTTGGAAAGAAAAGATGAAATACACATCTCAATCAGGTTAAATATGTGTTTTCAGGGTACCAGACATGTGATGGTGATGCCCGCGAGATATAGAACGAAGCAGTCTGTGTTTTTTCGGCATGTAACCAAGCAACTAGCTTGAAAATGAGGATGCTTTCAGCTTTATGGTTACCTAGGAGACACAATCCTCAACTACTATGTTGAGTGCATTTTGTACCCCTTCATTTTGTTTTTTTTTCTTTTTCTTTTTTTAATTCTTCAATAGATACACTTTGCCTCCCTCTCTCTGTACTTTCAACTTCGTCCTCTACCCCTCAAGTTGTTTCTCTTGAATTTTAACCATTCAAATCAAATGACCTATTCCAACGTTCCCACTGCACGGACCTGCTCAAGCAACATCATTTCCAGGTTGGGGAATCCCAAACGCAGTTACGTTCTAGCCTCACTCTCACAGTGTTGCTAATTATACATTTAGACTGCACACTTTAAAAGCAGAAATCCTGATTTCGAACAGATGTAGTAATTTCAAAAGATGTTTAATGCATATGTTCTTAATTCTTGCAATTTTAGCCACACCCCTGTTACTTTTCCAGTTTTGGAATATTACTTTAGAACAGGTTGTGTTAACGTTCAGCAGTGTCAACTTCAGAACAGTTTTGATAGAAAAGACAAAATAGTATATTATTCATGATCTCCGACTTACATAATGGATATGAACTTGAGTTGAAATGAGTTTGAAATATATATTTAATAATCTCCATGAATGTACCTGAATACAACATTAAATGTCTTACAATACACCGTTATTTTTGTTTTAAACAAATACTTCTATTCTGTTGATGTAAGTATTAACAAATAGCAATGTGTATACCTCGTAAAGGAGTTTGGTTTATGTGGCATGATATTTCTCAATTAATATTGAAACCAGAGATAGTAGTAGATTTCTATCACTTCCGTTTTTAGTAAAGTGATAAGGGTGGAGGTGGAATGTATTCTTGAAACGCTTAATTGATTGCAGAAAACGGCATCTCGTTATTCTACAGTTCTCCCTCTGTAGCAATGAATGTTAAAACCAGAAGTGGTTGATTTCTGCCACTTCCGGTTTCTATATAGTGTCAAGAGAGAAAGTGGTACATATTTGAAATCCTAAACTGTTTCGGAAACGTATCAAACTCTGGTAATATTGTACCAATGCTTAAAGTTATGTAATTCTGATAAATTCTTGTACCTACCAAAAGTATTATATTATTATGAAAGCAAACGATAGTAACAATGTTTTAAAAAAGTTTCCACAAATACTCCATTTTAAATTGTTTAGCAATTTTTAACCATGTTTTTCATATTGCTGGAACAGTTTGAAGTATAAAATTGCTGTAAACAGTTCTATGACCCTTATGTCTATTAAAACCATCTGCGTAATTGGATATGATTTATCTAAGTACGTTTTTTTTTTAAAAAAAAAATAAGTCATTTGAAAAAGTCAAAATTTTTGATTTCTTATAACTTCTTTTCTATTTGTTTGAAATACTACATATGATGATCGTATTCGATACTAATATACTTTGAATGTACATTGCCCACGTTCGCCTCACTCGCTCTATTACTGTTTGGAAGCCTATTAAGTTTGATTGTTTACTATATTTGTAATACCATAGCGTCCTTAGTTATTGAATAATAAGTGTTGTATAGTAAGTTTTCGTTCAACATGTAGATTTAAATTATTTCATAGCCTTAGTGCCATTAGAAAAAAAAACTTTATATTCAGTTGATACATAGTTAACATGGTGATATAGCACAGTACTTTAAACAATGTTCCCTGTCGATGTATTAGCATGGTACGTAACTTCCGCGTTTTGTATCTATTAATTTAAAATTTTACAAGTGATTAATAAAAATGCTTAATCAAATTACATTTATTAGTTAGGTATGGTGGTCGATTCCTTGCTATATTATTTACTGACAAACAGTATCCCACGCTGTTGTATCTGTGCATAAGAGGTAGTTCTAATCTTTTCTTTGTAGCAGCGTTGAGCAAAATCAATTGAAATCAAATGCAATTGATCAATCAGTTGAAAGTAATTGCTCTGAAAATTAATGTCAATTGCAATTGATTTCAATTTGTAATTGACAATTAATTTCAATTGTAATTGAATTCAATCATAAAATTTGCAATTAAATTTTCGTCAATTGTTAATTGGTCACCAGGCAATTGAAACATTTAATTGTTAATTGTCAATCGCAAAGGGTGCAATTGGATCATTTAATTGTTAATTGCAATTGACAATTGAAACTTTTAATTTCAATTGTAATTGTAATTGTCAATTGCAATTGAAATCAGCAATCAAAACTGAAGATTAGAAGATGTGTATATATTGTGTTGTCTACTTGTTACTGTTTTACATATTTCAAATAAGGTACTTATAAGAAATGCTGGATAACTACCATCCGTTCGTCCCCTGGGAAGAAAGCCGTGAAACTGAGTATTTTTTAAGTATATTATGTTTATGGTTCTATCTCCCTCGAAAGAATTCTATGCCCGTCATGCATACAATTAGGGATGGGCACAAGCGAATTCGAGCGAGTTTTCTTCAAAACTCGACTCGACGCGAAGCAGACATCTTTGAGCTCGACTCGAGAACTCGGCTTGAAAAATTTCTCCCAATTCGACTCGAATTCGGATCGAGTTTCGAGTCGAGTCGAGCCAATTCGAGCTAAATCCTTTGTGTAGTCCTAAGTACTACTCTATTCCAGTATCCTACATAGACAATATAATTATCAATGATACTACTACTAGTACTACTATAACTAATTTTCTATTATAACACCGTGTATAAACATAGAATATAGGCGGTTTGTATCTGAATACTAAAAATTAGTTGACTGTCGATCTCGGTCGTCAAGAAATCTTCAGGAGGCAAGGACATCGGTCACGAGGTTCTAGGTTTGAGTTCAGGAGGAGCAAGTATTCGGGCTCGAGCCAAAAATTGTTAAAAGTTATAGGACTCCAGCCAAATATGTTCAAAACTGCTCGACCCGAGTTTAGGGTTGTCAACGACTCAAGCGGCTCGCTCACAGCTCATTCACTTATCGAGCCGAACCGAGAAGTGAGCCGAGCCACAGCTAATCCAACCGTGCCAGCTCGAACCGATGGTTCACACGAGCTGAACCTAACCGAGCTGAGTGCTTACCCCAACCGAGCCTGTTCGAGCCATGGGCTCAGTTCAGCTGACTCGAACCCAGCCTATGGACTCGTTTCAACGGAGCTGGTTCGAGTCATTGGCTTCAATCGAGCCTAGTTGATGACTCGTACCTACCGAGCCGGCTCAAGCCATCGGCTCAATTGAGCCCAGTCAATGGGTCATCCCAAGCAAGCCAGCTCAAGCTGTTCGCTCAGTTGAACCGAGCACAGCCGGTTGAAAACACTATCCCGGTTGGGTTTCTGCTTTGGCTAAAAATTGGACCGTGCACTTCTCAGCCTTGATGGTAAGAACTACAGTGTATACTTATATTGGTGCTCACGGCGTCATTAACTTGTTCTGCCAAGAACGAATTTCGAGGCACTTTGGTTCGCATCTTTTGTGCCGCTTTGTGCGCGTATTACCACATTTTGTGCGTCACCGGAAGTGAGTTAAAATGAGGCTACAAATATGGCGGAACAAGTTATTGCTGTTCCGCCACCAACGAATTTCGAGGTCGTTTCCTTCACATCGTTTTGTGCTGTTTTGTGCGTCTACTTCCTAATTTTTTGCGTCATGGGAAGTGGGTTAAAATCAGTCCCCAAGGTGGGACGAAAATGACCCACTGTTCCGCCACCAACGAATTTTGAGGTCCCTTCTTTCACATCGTTTAGTGCCAGTTTCTTGACGTTTCGAGCGCGTATTTTCACATTTTGTGCGTCACCGGAAGTGTGTCAAAATAGGCTTCCAAGATGGGACGAAAATGACCAAGAGTTCCGCCACTATCGAATTTCGAGGTCCTTCCTTTCGTATCGACTTGTGAATGTTTCGTGCCGTTTCGTGCCCCTATTTCCACGTTTTGTGCCTCACAAGATGTGTGTCCAAAGTGTGAGGAAAATGACCCACTGTTCGCCACTATCGAATTTCTAGGTCGTTTCTTTTGCATCGTTTAGTGCCGATTGTTTTTAAAGTTTTTTGCGCCTACTTCCTCGTCTTGTGCGTCACCGGAAGTGAGTTAAACGGACCTTCAAAGTGGGAGTTAAATGACTCACTGCTCGCCACTACCGAATTTCGAGGTCCTTCCTTTCGCATTGACTAGTGCTTGTTTTGTGCCGTTTTGTGCCCCTATTTCGACGTTTTGTGCGTCACCAGAAGTATGTCAAGATAGGCCTCAAAGGCGGGACGAAAATGATCCACTGTTTCGACACTATCGAATTTCTAGGTCGTTTCTTTCGCATCGTTTAGTGCCTTTTTTTTAAAAAAAATGAAAGTTTTTTGCACCTATTTCTCGTCTTGTGCATCACCCGAGGTGAGTTAAACGAGCCTTTAAAGTGGGAGTTAAATGGCTCATTCTTCCGCCACTATCGATCTTTCGCATTATTTAGTGTCTGTTTCGTACGTTTAGTGCGTCACCAGAAGTAGGTCAAAATGGACCTACGAATATAAGGAAACAAGTTATTGCTGTTCCGCCACCAACGAATTTGGACGACGTTTCCTTTACATTCTTTAGTGTGTATTTTGTACCGTTCTGTTCGCCTACTTCTACGTTTTAAGCATCACCAGAAATGCGTCAAAATGGTCGGTCCATCAAGGTGTGAGGAAAGAGAGCCATTGTTCCGGCACTATCGAATTTGGAGGTCGTTTCTTTCGCATCGTATAGTGCCTGTTTTGTACCATTTTGTGCGCCTATTTCCACTTTAGTGCGACAACGAAAATGGGTCAAAATGGCCTACAAGTATAGAAGAATAACTTAATGCTGTTCCCCCAGACAACACGTACGTGTACGACACATGTGCACTATCCATGCATAAGCCGTACATTTGCACATGTGCATTTGTGTGGATGATGAACACATACATAACCCGTGCATAAGCCGTACACGTGAATTTGCGTGGATGAAGCACACATACATAACCCGTGTATGTGCACATGTGCATTTACGTGGGTTATGCACAGGTAAATAACCAGTGACTAAGTCGTGCATGTGAACATGTGCATTTGCATGGATAAAGTACACATTTACATAACCCGGGCCTAAGCCGTTACATACACATGTGCATTTGCGTGGATGAAGCACAAGTACAGAACCCGTGCTTAAAGCCGCTATGTGCACATGTGCATTTGCATGGATGAAGTACACATTTATATAACCCGTGTTGTAGCCGTTATATACACATGTGCATTTCTGTGGATGCAGCGCACGTACGTAACCCGTGCTTAAGCCGTTAGGTACACATGTGCATTTGCGTGGATGCAGCGCACGTACAGAACCCGTACTTAAGCCGCTATGTGCACATGTGCATTTGCATGGATGAAGTACACATTTATATAACCCGTGCTGTAGCCGTTATATACACATGTGCATTTGTGTGGATGCAGCGCACGTACGTAACCCGTGCTTAACCCGTTATGTACACATGTGCATTTGCGTGGATGCAGCGCACGTACAGAACCCAAGCCGTTATGTGCACATATTCATTTGCATGGATGAAGCACATATTTATATAGCCCGTGCTTAAGCCGTTATGTACACATGTGCATTTGCATGGATACAGCGCACGTACGTAACCCGTGCTTAAGCCGTTATGTGCACATATGCATTTGCATGGATGAAGCACATATTTATATAACCCGTGCTTAAGCCGTTATATACGCATGTGCATTTGCATGGATGCAGCGCACGTACGTAACCCGTGCTTAAGCTGTTATGTGCACATGTGCATTTGCATGGATGAAGCACACATTTATATAACCCGTCCTGTAGCCGTTATGTATACATGTGCTTTTGCGTGGATGCAGCGCATGTACATAACCCATGCTTGAGCCGTGCATGTGCACATATGCATTTGCGTGGATGAAGCACATTTAAATTACCGGTGCTTAAGCCGTTGTGTGCACATGGGTATTTGCACCGCTACTGCACGTGTGTATGAGACGTCCATAATACCGTGCAAGTGTATACTTTTACTTTCATTCTTTTACTCTCATTCTCATCAACAGAAAGTAACCTCCATTTTTAGTAAGTGTCGTTTTTCCTCCAGGCGGTGTTATAGAGACTTTTCGACGAATAACAGCTGAATGATTGTAAAAACTCCATAACGTCCACTGAGCTAGGATACAAGATAAACAGGTGGCAGCATTGTACTGATGTAACTACAGTCAGGCAGTTCATAGGCGTACAAAATTATTTTCATGACCGGTTAAAGCAGAATATGGTGCGTTATTTGTTACTTGGCAAACATGTCAAAGATACTACCTAAAGCTTTGCTCGTTGCAAATAATAAACTCCAAACCTTAATTCTCACTGACAATTATTAGTTACTTGTTATATACTTTGAAGGTGATGTCTTTGCAGAGTTTTTCCATCTCAGCACTAGATCCTCACCATTAACAAGGGCTTCCCCATGTGTTCATTAGTCCCGAGTCGCCCCGGGACAGAAGATCTAACTCTGCATCCGTCTCACTAATCAAACTATGTTTGTGGCGTGTTAGCACTTCACCTCATTCATCATAATCATCACTATTCTTTATCATATTTATTATCATGTATTCTAATTCCTATTAGTACCTTAGCACCTGAATCTCATATCTGCACTCAACTTTAAATTATTACTTCCAAAAAAAAATGTGACTTATTACGTGATTACTAATCCTTATGTTCATATTTTCTGCACTTAGCCCATCTTCAAATTATCTTATCATCAATAGCAATTCTTTAAAAATCCTTGCCAAAGAGAGGGCGTAACCCTCTAATGGCTGGGAGTAGAGGACTCTTTTGCTCCTATAAAATAAAATGATGAATAAAGATTTATAAAGTTAACCCTATTCCCGTACCCTTAAAAAAAATCTTTGCAGTTATAGATGGTGTTACTGCGTAAGACACCAAATATATAAACTCCTTTTTTCGTTGCATCTCGAATTTGCTTTTACATCATCTCTGTACTACGAGGAAATCACCTGTGCACTACATGTAAATCATCTGGGTACTGCTTCAAATCACCTCTATCGTACATGTAAATCATCTGGGTACTGCGTGTAAATCACCTGTGTGTTAAGTGTAAATCATCTCTGTCCTACATGTAAATCATCTGGGTACTGCGTGTAAATCACCTATGTGCTACGTGTAAATCACCTCTGTCCTACATGTAAATCACCTGGGTACTGTGTGTAAATCACCTGTGTGTTGCGTGTAAATCATATCTGTCCTACATGTAAATCACCTGGGTACTGCGTGTAAATCACCTGTGTGTTAACGTGTAAATCATCTCTGTTCTACATGTAAATCACCTGGTTACTACGTGTAAATCACCTGGTTACTACGTGTAAATCACCTGTGTGCTACATGTAAATCACCTGTGTCCAACGTGTAAATCACCGCTGTCCTACATGTAAATCACCTGTGAACTACATGTAAATCGAATACGTGCTACTTGTAAATCACCTGTGCGGTAGGTGTAAATCACTTGTGCATGACGTGTACGTGTGCATTGCACATGTTCTGTGCACGTGAAGATGTTGAATAGAACCTGGCATGTATATGTGCATCACATGTACAGGCGTGCATTTATACAGATGATGCACATGTTGCATCCGTGCAATTGTACATGTATTATACGGATACTGTACGTGCATTGTGCTGTCTGGGCCGTCACCATCGAATGTCGAGGTCGTTTCCTTCACATTTTTTGTGCGTGATTTGTGTCGCTTTGTGCATTAGTGGAAGTGAGTCAAAATGGACCTTGAAAGTGGGATGAATATGTCTTTTTCTGACATATTTGTAGGTCCTGTTTGACCCACTTTTGGCGGCGTACAAAACGTAAAAATATGCGCAGAAACGGTACAAAACATGCACTAAACAATGCGAAAGAAGCGACCACAAAATTCGATACTAGTGGGACAGTGAGTCATTTTTCTTCCCACATTGAATGCCCATTTTGAACCACTACCATTGATTCACAAAACGTGGAAATAGGCTTACACAACGGTAGGAAACACGCACAAGACAATGTGAAGGAAACGACTTGGAAATCGTTCCTGACGGAACAGCATTGACTTGTTCCGCCATATTTGTAGGATTGACCCAAATCCATTGACGCATAAAACGTGGAAATCGGCGCACAGAACGACACAAAAATGGCACTAAATGTTGCGAAAGAAACAACCTCGAAATTCGATAGTGGCGCAACAGTGGGTCATTTTCGTCCCACCTTTGAGAGTCATTTTGACCCTCTTCCAGTAACTCACAAAACGTTGAAATAGGCGCACAAAACGGCACAAAGCAAGCATGAAAGGATGTGAAATTAACGACCTGAAAAATTCGAAAGTGGCGGAACTCTTGGTCATTTTCGTCCCATCTTGAAAGCCCATTTTGACCCACTCCTGGTGACGCACAAAACGTGGAAATAGGCGCACAAAACCACACAAAACAGGCACTGGGCAATTTGAAGAAAACGACCTCGAAATTCGTTAGTGGCGGAACAGCATTAACTTGTTCCGAAATATTTGTAGGCCCATTTTAACTCATTTCCGGTGTCGCACAAAATGGCAGAAAGCACGCACAAGCGATGCGAAAGCATACACCTCGAAATTCGTTGATGGCGGAACAGTGGGTCATTATTGTTCCACCATGGTGACCCATTTTGATCCACTTCCAATGACACAGAAAACGCGGAAATAGGCTTACAAAACAGCACAAAACGATGTGAAGCAAATGATCTCGAAATTCGTTGGTGGCGTAACAGCATTAACTTGTTTCGTTACATTCGTAGGCCCATTTTCACCCACTTCCGGTGACGCACAAATCGTACAAAACAGGCACTAAACGATGCGAAAAAAAATGACCTCGATATTCGATAGTGGCGAAACAGTCAATCATTTAACTCCCACTTTGAAGGCCCGGTTAACCCACTTCCGGCGACGCACAAGACGAAGAAATAGGCACAGAAAACTTAAAAAAAGGCAATAAACAATGCAAAAGAAACGACCTAGAAATTCGATAATGGCGGAACTGTGGATCATTTTCCTCACACTTTGGAGGCCCATTTTGACACACGGTAACGCACAAAACGTCGAACTAGGGGCACAAAACGGCACGAAACAGGCACTAGTCGATGCGAAAGGAAGGACCTCGAAATTCGATAGTGGCGGAGCAGTGGGTCATTTTCGTCCTACCTTCAATGCCCGTTTTGAACCACTTCCAGTAATGCACAAAACATGAAAATATGCACTCAAAACGGCAAGAAACTTGCACTAAACGCTGCGAAAGAAGGGACCTCGAAATTCGTTGGTGGCGAAACACTGGGTCATTTTCATCCCACCTTGGAGACCCATTTTAACCACTTCCCATGACGCACAAAACGGCACAAAACGATGTGAAGGAAACGACCTCGAAATTCGTTGGTGGCGGAACAGCAATAACTTGTTCCGCCATATTTGTATGCCCATTTCGACCCACTTCCGGTGACGCACAAAAAGTGAGAACAGGCGTACAAAATAGCACAAAACGATGCAAAAGAAACCATCTCGAAATTCGTTGGTGGTGGACAAATTAATGACGCCGGTGCTCACGGCATTTGATGCTGTATCGTTATAAAAATCTATAGTCGTTTCGCTATCGAGACGAGACGTGTGTTTAGCGTTTAGAGCTCAAGGGAATCAAGTTGTGAGAAAAAGAGACTTAAAATTTGTAATGTAAGCTTAATTACATGGAAATTTTAAGTTTGTACGGTACGCTTAATTATATGGAAATTTTATACTTTTTTTTCCTTTACGTTGGTCTACTTTAACTAGATTTGGGACTTACAAATTTTATTCTTTTTTCCACTGAACAGTATCTATAATTCAACAAGGAAATAATAATTATAATAATTATCTATATAATTGAATTCATTGTAATTTGGTCCATGACAAACACTTTACCATTTCGTACTAGCTATTATGCCCGTTCTTCGCATGGATCAGATAAAATATCAATGTAAACAAACTGAACAACGGGAGAACAATTAAGAAACATTTCTAAAATTGGATATATTTTGTGTGAATATATATCCAACAACGTAATACATGTATTATCTTTCTGAAGGCCGATGGGGGCTGAATTTGAACGTAAACACTATCGGGACACGTGTCACTATACATCTGAGCAACCCCGATAAATATGGATTCGACACAAATATTGGTCGTTTTCTACTGCTTTTACATGTTCCGGTAAACGCCCCCTGAGACCCCTTTGGTTCGAATTGTAAAAAAAAAAAAGCTCCTTTGGGCCCCAGCCGATATCGCGAAAATTATGAATGTAATACATCAGCCATTTTCTACTACTTTTTACATATCCTGGTAAAAGCCCCTATGAACCTCTGATTCCAATTTTGAAAAAAAACGTCTCTGGCCCGCAACCGATGGGGGCTGTATTTCGAAGTTAACGCCTGTGGAAGTATCACCATTCATCTCAGCGACAGGGAAAACTATGGATTTGACACTAATATCGATCATTTTCCATTATTTTTACATGTCTCGCAATTCTCCACCCCCGGTGACTCCCGGCCCGCATACAATGGCGGCTAAATTTAAAAATTATCTCTAATGAAAGTATCACCATTGATCTCAGAAACCGCGAAAACTACGGATTTGACACTAATATCGGTCATTTTCCATTATTTTCACATGTCTCGTGATCCTCTTTATAATGCCCCCATTCCTTAGTTGATGGGAGCTAAATGTGAAAGTAAATGCGGTCTTGAGTTTCACCATTGAGCTCTGCGACCCCGATAACTATCGATTTGACATTAATATAGGCAATTTTCGATTATTTTTACATGTTTCGGAATTCGCCCCTCTGGTGACCCAAGGCCCGCATACAACGGTGGATGAATTTGAAAGTCATCTCTAATGGTAGTGTCACCAGACCGCGAAAACTATGGATTTGACACTAATATCGGTGATTTTGGATTACTTTTACGTTTCGGTATCCCTCCCCCCAGTTGACCCCCGGCCCGCAGCCGAATAGGGTGAATTTGGAAGTTAATGCGATCGGAGTTTCACCATTGATCTCAGCGACCGCGAAAACTACGAAATCGATACTAATATCGGTCATTTTCTACTACTTTTACGTGTCCCGGTAAATGTCCACCTGAGACCCCCTGGTTCGAATTTTGTCGAAAACGCTTCGCCTTTGTGTGGGACCTGGACCAAGGTATCCGTGACCAAAATTTGGGAACTCTCGGTCAACTTGTCTGGTCCCCAGGCCGGTCCCGGTAAACGTCTCCCTGAGACCCCCCCTAGTTCGAAATTTTAAAAAAAATTCGTCTTGGTCTAGGGTCTAGACCGAGCTACCCGTGACCAAATTTTGAAAACTTTCGGTCCACTTATCTGGTGCACAGTTTACGCAAAGATAGATATACAGACACAAACTCTTTATTTTATTAGAAAGGTCAGATCCACCGTTATTGTAATAGAGCGGTGCTTGAGCGATTGATCGTAAAAATTCAAACTCCGATGAGTGATAATTGCATAGGCCTTGTTTTATTACAAGTTTAAACTCTTTAGTCAGTAGAGAAGAAGGCGTGAATCATGGGTCAGAGTTGATGACAATGGGTTTTGGTGGGTCTGTGCCCCTGTGAGTCACAGTGGGTGAGAGTGGTTAATGTTGGGTGGTTGGTCAGAGTGGGTCACGGTGGGTCGTGGGTCACGATGGGTGGTGAGTCAATTGGTCGTGGCTAAAGTTTTCATTGCCCCACGCCCTCTCTGAACTACAGTGTTGAAAATTAATTAGTGAAAATCTATTGCAATTGATCAATCAATTGAAAGTAATTGCTATGGAAATCAATTGCAATTAAACTAATTGCCAATTAATTTCAATTGCAATTGAATGACTGACTTCAATTGCAATTACTTTTCAGTGCAATACTTTCAATTGATTGATTAATTGCAATTGATTCTCCATTATTAATGGCCAACTGCAATTAACAATTAACCATTACTTACTTCAATTGTTAATTGCAATTAACAATTAAATTTACTTATTAATTGTTAATTGTTAATTCAATTGAAATTTGCCCAACACTACTTTTGTAGAAGTTAAGTAAAAGAACACTTGTTTTACCTCGAAATACTTAATTACAATTTTATTTATACTAACGAATTTTAACATACACAAGATGATATCAATCATGCTATTTGCATATCTGAGTTACTTGCCACAAAAACTAATTACGCTAGGAAACCAAGCTTAGAAAGCTCAGACTGTCTTTCTTAGGTAACTTTTACAAGTGGTAGCAATTGAAACTCGCGTGAGTATATGGTAACCTCTCACCCGAAGTCCAACGTTAGTCTCCTCACACATGGCTAAAAAATGACGTCTCTGTTGCCTCTGTTTATCCTCTCCCCTTCTGCCAGCCTGAATCCCCATTATATTACCAAATTTTATCAGTCTTTAATTTCAAATTAGTGCCTTATGATTTTTTTTGCAATTAAAAATCTCATTAGTTTCTATCACCGTTGTTCCTTAGGACAAGTTATTATAACAAAGTTAAAACATATTAATGGTTCCTCTTGATTACTTATCAAGGCTTTTTCTCATACTTACACTTAAGCACTATCACTTTTTTTTTTTTTTTTTTTTTTTACAGATTAGCATATTCAATTATTTCTCTTTTTTTATAAAATCTGTTTTTAACACACTCCCTCACTGAAACTGTACATAACTTGAACATCACCTTTTAGTGTGTGTCAATCACCGTTGTCTCTTAGGACAAGTTATTATAACAAAGTTAAAACATATTAATGGTTCCCCTTGATTTCTTATCAAGGCTTTTTCTCAAAATTACACTTAAGCACTATCACTTTTTTTTTTTTTTTTTACAGATTAGCATATTCAATTATTTCTCTTTTTTTTTATAAAATCTGTTTTTAACACACTCCCTCACTGAAACTGTACATAACTTGAACATCACCTTTTAGTGTGTGTCTATCACCATTGTCTCTTAGGACAAGTTATTATAACAAAGTTAAAACATACTAATGGTTCCCTTTGATTTCTTATCAAGGCTTTTTCTCAGAATTACACTTATGCACTATCACTTTTTTTAAGAGAGAGATTAGCATATCCAATTATTCCTCTTTCTCTTCATAAAATCTGTTTTTAACACATAAGGGTGTATCTAGATAAATGGTTCATCCTGTATATGCGTAGGAAAAATTCATATAAACTGAAATCAATAGTTTTATGCACGACGATAAGGTTCTGTATGCTAAAGGCGACGAATGAGAAATAAAAGTAAATGTTGGTAAAATAATAGATGGAAAGAGAAAGTGAAGAAAATGGAAGTTCGCGATGAAACAGACACAATAGATCGACTACAAACTCACATGTTTTCGAATCAGAGCAGAGATTCCTCATACCAAAGGTTAGTGCTCTACCACTGACCCACTATGACCCCCTCCAAAACACACATATATATAAACTATATTTGAAAATATGAGTAGAACTAACTGTACATAGATGGGAATGAACTATCGTCAAAAGTAAACATCCTAAGGATCCTAAGCAATGTAGTGAACGTACAAATATATTGACTGCCTCATGAAGAACATTTACATTTTTACCGTTCCAGTTATGAAAAATGTCTGTAAGCTTTGGAAATGTGGGTGTGGAGAAGAATTAGCTGGGTCGAGCGGAAAGCTAATGAGAAAGTGTTAGAAATTCTTGGGGAGAAAGAACAATTTTAGATATTATTGAGAAAGGGAAAAGAAACTGGTGGGACATTGGTTAAGAAGGAACTGTATCGTGAGGGACGTGCTAGAGGGTAGGGTGGTAGGAGAAAGAGAGAGGGGAGAAGGAAGCTGTAATTGGTAGACGATATTAATATTATTAATTAATTAATTGATAGACGGTTCGATTCTTGGTGGGAGGTAATATGATTTGGATGTCACCTTAATCTGTAGATCTAGTCTTATGTAGTCTCGGTTCTGGAAAATGACCTAAACTTTTAACGAACAACAGCAACAACGTCGGTACGTGAGGGTACAAATTGAATATATTAAAGAAGTAGTGATTTTATTTCAGAAAACCCCTTTTCGCTACTTGTGAAGTTTAATGTCTGCTTTACACCGAGGTTATATGAAATGTAGAATATAACATGGAATCAGAATTCACATGGAGTTCCACCACGAACGGACCTTAGGAATGGACACGAGCGAGTTCGATCGAGTTTTCTTTGAAACTCGACTCGACTCGAAACAGACATAATTTAGCTCGACTTGAGAACTCGGCTCGAAAAATTTCCTCCAACCCGACTCGAATTCGGGTCGAGTTTCAAGTCGAGTCGAGCCAAAACGAGTCAAATCGAGCCAAATCCTGTGTGTAGCTTCAAACACTCTTTTCAATTATTTTACATAGATAATTTAATTATTATAAATGTTACTACTTCTACTACAACTTCTTCTTCTTCTTCTTCTTCTTCTTCTTATTATTATTATTATTATTATTATTATTATTATTATTATTATTATTATTATTAGAACACCTTGTATAAACATAAAGATAGGCGGTTTGTATCTGAATACTAAAAACTAGTTGACTGTGTGAAGTATAGGAGGCTAGGACATCGCTCATGAGGTTCTGGGTTTGAGTTTTGGAGGAACAAGTATTCGGGCTCGAGCCAAAATTTGTTAAAAGTTATAGGGTGCCGGTCAAACATGTTCAAAACTGCTCGGCCCGGGTTTAGGGTTGTCAACGGCTCGAGCAGCTTGGTTCACAGCTCATTCGCTTTCGAAGCGAACCGAGAAGTAGGGTTGCGCAAGAGTCAAGACATGTCTCGAATCTCGACTCGATTCGACTCGAATTTGAGATGAGATTAGAGTCGAGACACACTTTGTAAAATTCGAGACGAGTCGAGGCAAATGCCTTTCTCGACTTGAATTTTGGAGTCGAGAATCTCATAAAAATTTTGTTTCGACTCGAATGTCTCAAAAATCTTTGCATATTTTTTAAAATTATTTCGAAGAAACTAATCACTCAGAAACAGCTATTTGTCTTGAAACCAATATATTGCTTTGAAAAGATAGAAAATGCGTAAACTTAATAGTTAACCTTTCGCCAGCGAGTTTTAATTTTCATCTCATTTCAGTTAATTAAAAGTAATGGAATATTCTTATCTTAAAATTACTATTTTCTGTCGATGCTTATTTAATATGTATATTTTGATATTTGTCTTTTCATGACACTATACCAGGACGAGAACCTCAATCAAAGCCAGGTTAGTACTCAAATTGACATTAAGTGGCTGAAAGATTACCATGTAACTTGATTTGCTTGCTGTGCATTTAACGTCTCTTTACAGCACCAATAATGCAATATTAGACAGGATCTATTGTTTCATATGGGATCCGAAATACTACTCGAATTTCTACTTGAGGTAAACACTGCCACTAGGATCGAACACGGACTACACGCACACAAGGCAAACGCATTAGCCACTCGACCATTTGGAGACACACCCTGTAACTTGAGACTGAGGTAGAATGAGACGTGAGAAATCAAAATTGGTGAAGTTGAGATTGAGTAAGTTTAAGTAGCTAACAAGTGGCATGAGGTTAGAAGAAACTGTTCAACTTAATAAGCACACAAACAGAAAATTTTTACATTATAAATGTAACATGATACTAACATTGTAAAATATCTGGACTAAACTAAGATTCTGAGTTAGCAACACTGGTAACCAGGAGCTCACATATAAACTTCAGGTCACCGTACCTAATTCACTAAATTGCTAATTACTCCAGACTGGATAACAGTTATTAGCAGAGATATTTATTAAGCAAACAGCAGCAATAACTTGTAACCAAATGACAGCTACTGGTCTCTGCACAATGCCTTCGAAGTTCAGACTTTGTCTCTTAACTAACGACGACGACAAAAAGTCGTGAGAAACATAGCTAAAACGAATGATAATAACATTTATCTTTTCTCATTAAAAAAAATGTTGGTTAAACAAAACTTTGAGGCATTAAATACATAATTAGTGTAGCACCGATTCTTCACATCATTAGATTATCTTTTAACATCGTCAAAGAAATCATCTGAATGAAGTGTCTAAGAAAGTATTTTAATGGAGAGTTAGAATAAAACAATGAGTATTCTTCAAAGAACATTAAAAAATAAGTTATCTTTCTTTTAGAAAAGATTTCGCTGCATATGTGCGTGTGCTGCTTTGTTCGAGACGAGATTTTAGCGAAAATAGCCTATCTGTAATAATGTTTATTTTATTTTGTGAATTAAATAAGTGTATGCTCTTTGACTACTAACATCTATGTCAGTTGCATCTCAATTCAACTATGGCTGGCTACCCGGGATAAAGCCAGTGTTTATTGAACCAGATGATTTCTTACAGCTCAGTGGTAGAGCGTTTACTTCTGGTGCGTGGAATCCAGGTTCAATCCCAGCTCGCGCCAAGTGGGCTTTATGGTGGACAAACATCGTATTCCTGGGTATCCTCGGGATTCTCCCGTTTTCTCTCACTTTCTTCATCCCATCATTTCATTCATTTCTTATCATCACCTTCTCCTTTAGCCTAGCCGACATAATCGCGGGACCTCGAGAAACAGAAATTAAAGATTTCAGTTTCTTAAGGACAATCTCTGTGGATATACAAGATACGTGGAAAATACACGCTGAGATTGGTCATTCTATATATTTATAATTGTTTTGGTTACAAGTGTTCTATCCAAAGAACAGTCTAGCTCACGAATTTACTAATCAGAATGGATCACTAGAGAAGGGTAGGTTCGCTTCCAACTTTTCCTTGTTGTTCTAAAAGGTAGCTGGAGTGAAGCAAGAGATCATCCAGATATCCACTTGCATCTGCCAATTAATATTCCTCGGACATGAAGTACGATGACTTCCTGTACTATCAAGAATCTAGGTTATGTAATACTCCTATCAATTTTCGAGTAATTCTAAATGTCCATGTTAGAACAACAGAAATGAAATGAAATCTCTAGTTTAGATAACAAGATTATGCATTTTAGTCTAAAGAAAACGAATGATTAGTGAAAGAAATGATTGTGAAAGAATTGGTGGAATGAGAATACGGGAGGAAAAAGAAAGCACCCTGAGAAGACCTACGATATTGTGCACTACAAACTCATATGGCCTGGAATCCAACTAGGGAATTATATGAATCCTTTACCACTGAGTCACCGCGCCCGCTGGAGCAGCAAGTCGAATAGTTGAATTGAGTTGAGTTTGAGTTTAACGTGCCGTTCAGCAGCGAGGCTATATGAGACGTGGACCTACTGATTAACGTGGAATCCGAACCACGAGCTCCCACCGGGAATTGAACCCGGGTCTCCCACACCAGAGGCGCGTACGCTAACCGCTTAGCCACGAAGGAGCTCAAGTCGAATAGTTACTCGAGTACTTCTGGCTTCGATCTAAAAGGGCCAATGCCACTTTTTGGCAAAAATGAGATGTTCGTCAAATTTTAAGGCCTATAAATGTATATTTTCTTGTGCAAGAAAAGCGAACGTTAATATGAATTATATATATTCCAAACTATTTCGTTTTGACATTTGCTCTTCTTGCACAAGAAAACATCTAGCTACAGACGTTAAAATTGAAGAGTACCTCATTTTTCCAAGAAGTGACATTGGCCCTTTTAGACCCAAGTCACAGAACTAATGATTATATTAGAAGAACGAATGATTGCTCATCAATTAAAGAGTAATCATTCAATAAATGCATAGTGCTTGTTCGAAATATTAGAATTATTAGTCTAGTAGAGATAATTCAAACAATTGAAGATAATACGTAAGTAAAGAGTATTATAATAATGATTAAATTTTCAACTATGCTATGCTATGCTATGCGTAAGTGTCGTAAGTCTTATAGATCTGGTACATCTGTCCCTTTGTCGACAGGAACAAGAGCAAAAACGGTAAAATATATCGAGAAGCTATATTTTACATCAACACAGCGTCTCATGAATAGGATGCATCTTCTCCGTAATCCTCGATTCAAACCGGAACTGGTTAAACTCAGTAATTTTCAGTTTCAACGTTTATCGCCGTAGAACGAAACTGGTTAAAAAAAAAGCGACAAGCGTTTTTTTATTACAAACGATTCAGTGTTTCAAGACAAGGTAAATTTGACTATTGCCAACACTATATCAAAACGAACAGTGGTTTAAATTTGCTACTACTTCCGGTTTCAATGCTTATTTCTATAGGACAAAAACAGTAAGAGATATCGAGATGCAGTTTCCTTGCAATCGATTCATTGTCCCAGAAATAGTGCCATCTTCTCCGTTAACCTTCTATTCTAACCGGAAGTGGTTTAAATTAACAATTTCCGGTTCAATGCTTATAATCATAGGACAAAAATTGGTAATAGATAGCCAAAAACGGTTTTCTGCAATAGATTTAGAGTCTCAAGAGAGCATAAATCACAACCTGCAATAATCTACTGAAACCAAAAGTGGCAGAAATTTACCATTACTTCCGGTTTCAATACCGACTACCACAGAACAAAAACGGCAAAAGATATCGAGATGCGATTTCTTGCAATCGATTCAGTGCCCTAAGACTATGTTACATCTTCTACGTTAACCTTCTATTCAAACCGGAAGTGGTTCAAATTAGTCATTTCCGCTATCAACAGTTATTACCATAGAACAAAGTAGTAATATTAGCCACAAGCGGTTTTCCGCAATTAATTTAGGGTCTCAAGGGAGCATAGAATTACAACCTCCAACACTCCACCGAAGTGGAAGAGGTTGAAATTTACTACTACTTCATGTTTCAATACTGATCTTTGTAGAGCAAAAACTGTAAGAGATATCGAGAAGGTTTTTGTTTACAATCGATTCAGCTTCCCATAAGTAGATTCTGTCTCCTTCATTAACCCTCTATTCGAAAAGGAAGGGGTTCAAATGAACGATTTCCGGTTTCAACTTTTATCGCCATAGAATAAAAGCTAGTTATTGCTTTTTCGTATAGATTCAGCGTACGATGAATAAGTTCTGTCTGTGATCATATTAATCTATTGTAAACGTTTGGGTGTTGAATTCGCATAGTTTGAAAGAATATCAGAGTTTCACTCTGTGAAACGAACTCATCTGTTTCTTTGAATAAGGGGTATCATGAATTCTAGTCCATTTGATTTTGTGAGGGACAACATCGTGTGCGAGTAGATTTTCTCGGAGTTTTTCCGTTTCTTCCCACATTCTTATTGCACAAATTTTTTCGTAGTCAATCGCTTTCAGTAGTCACCTATCTTTTTGCTGTGTAGGGTAGGGTTGGCCCGTGCCTCGACTGTGGTCTACTAGTCTACCGGCAAATTGTGAGACGTAATCCGCGCTAGTCTGTGTTACTTTGTCTGTATCAATCAATGTAATTGCTTTTTATGAAACCTTCTAGCGGGATAAAGAACAAATACATAGACTGCCAGTGATTTGTGAAATAACAAGAAAAAGCCCTCAAACCTAAAAATTTCTGTATAGGTCATAATCGTAAAGCGTAAAATGGAAGGATTTCATTTTGATATGCTTTTTAATAATTATTCGCTTTACCTATAGCTACAAGTAATTAATCGAACAGATTGTAAAACATGTGCATAGACTTAATTTATGTATACTTCGCGTATTTAAGCATGAACTTTTCCTTCCACAGTGAAATTATGGTATTCGTGGGTACATCTTCCTAACAGCAAATCATGGTACAGCCAAGCTTTCACACAAGTTATCAAGGTTAAAATTATCACACAGGTTCGCCAAAGGAGAATTAAAATGTATTGAATTAAGAGTTGTGCTCTTTTCCAGACCCATGCGTGTCCTTCATGCACTTCGACAATTGTTCATTTATGTTAGGGGAGACCGGGGACAATTGCAATGCGGGTCAATTGTAACATTGGCCATTACTTTTAGAAGTGAGTTTCGAAATATCGTTTGTACATGTCATTGGGGTCACTCATGCAAGATGTATGTGGGAATAAAAAAGGAACGTCGTTAGTAAAGGTGGAAGACTGGACAAGGAAAAATGTGATTTTGACAGAGGTAAGTAAATTTTTAACTGGCTTGTTTTTATTTTCTCTTGATAGATATGAGTTGTCTGTAAACAAATACCCTGTTCGTGTGTAATCTATGTTCTTTCCTTGACAACGTGGATATTGTGTTTGAATCTTTGACTCAATGTAATTATGAGAAATCGTTGTATTTATCACTGACCGTTGAACGAGTACAATTAATGTAACGTGGCGATCGGGGGCGATTGTAACACGTTACAATCGTCCCAGACAAAGTTGTACTGAACCATTATGAAAATAAACTAGATAAGATATGAAGAAGATAATACAGTTGATGTAATTAATAAAATAATGTACGTATTAAGTATGCTTTTAGTACAAGTACGTAGGGGGAATCCGAACTCCAAAACAATCCTTGGCGGTCTTAGTGTATATCATTATGGTTACTATAGGGAAACAAAAGACTTTCACGCCATATTTCATTATGGGGCCTCCCCTAACTTCTTTATACACCCTCACAAACGTTTGTGGTTGGTTGCGGATCATTACTTTTCGATGTTGAATCAGAATAGATTAATGTTTCAATATGCTCCTTCCTTGTGATGCCTTTAAATAGCCTATACGTTTTTAAAGACTTATTTGTGAAGTAGGCTCCCTTTATGATTCTTCAGAAATAATCAACAATATAACTTTTCACTTGTTTTACTTAATTTCTCTCGCATATTAGCGCATTCACTGTTCTCGTCGTGTGAGGGATGTGTATAGCAGAGATGGAGTGGGTCAGTGGGTCGTGGGTCAACAGCGTGTGGCCCACTGTGACCCACCGTGACCCACTGCGACCCACCACCCACCGTGTCCCACTGTGACCCACCACCCACCATACCCACCGCGACCCACCGACTCAGTATGATCTACCGACCCTCTCTGCTCGCTGATGGTAGACAGTATCTTCTGAAGACTGGTAAATTTGTCTTCGTTTTACTTTCAAGATCTTCATTTCCCCTCCTTTTCCACTTGTTTCTGTCCACTTACCTGAGGTGAGTATATCTAACTAAGTGAAAAAAGAACTTCAGGCACTTTTGGATATTTATAATTGTAATAATAGAAATAGGACTTATACTACTACTTGGATTTCGAGATCTGTGAGTTTTTAGAGGAGCTAACTGCTGGAAAAAATACATTTTTGAATGACTGTAATATATAAATTATTATATAAAAAATTGAATGTAACTATGTGTGCCTGATCATCATGGTCAAATTGCAAAGTCAAATGAAATTACTTTTGGTATATAGTTAGGTCTTAATCCAAACTGAGATGTTATATTGCTTTCATATAATACATAATATCCTAAGGAGGTAGTGAGGATCTGAATTCTTGCGAAAAAAATTAGTATCTCGCAAACCGTCACGGCCGTTAAACTTGCGGAGCTGAAATTCAGTGTATTAACTCTTTATTGAAAATAAACAGAATGTGTACTAGCATTTTTTTAAATTCTCCTTTATGTGGGGGTGGGCACTTTCTATATATGGAAAATTGGTAGTGAGTTGGTTTGTAAAAATGATCGAAAACGATCGATGTTATTTAAGAAAAAAATCAGAAACAAAAAATACAGTGCTTGGCTTCATATATCCATTGCTTTCTACTATAATAATTGCTGAAGCTTATGTTTATTATATGGAGCGCTTATAGCACAGGACAATCAACCCAAAATCTTGTGACTAAAATAGGCATAAAATTTCTACTGTAAGCTTAATTACACGAAAATTTTAAGTTTGGATTGTACGCATAATTATATGGAAAATTTTACACTTTTTTTTCCCCTTTACGTTGGTCTACTTACCTTGATTTGTAACTTTCAAATTTCATCCATTTTTCCACTGAAAAGTATTGATAATTCAACAAAGAAATAATTATACTATGATAATTTAAATTCACCGTAATTTGGCACATGGCAAACAGCAGTGTGGTAATTGAAGAGGAAGAAGGAGGGAAATTCCCATTCACCTCTGAACACTTTCCAGGAACCTCGTTCCCGTTCGCTTTCTAGACGGGGGAGGGAACTTAGTAATGGCATCAAACCTTCATGTGTAAATACAAAAATTAAATTTATAAACAAATAAGAAATCATCAGTTTATCAGGCTTTAATTGATAATGTATTCACAAGATTCCCTATCGAAGGCGTGGTAGATGAAGTTTCTGTTCTCCATGAGTCGACATTGCCAACTGACATGGTCGATATGGATAAGATGTTGTATGGTGATAGAGAGATGATATTTCTTGCTGAGTATTTCAAAACTGACCAAGAAAAATCGTTAAGTCTAACAAGCAGATTGTCGATGAGGAGTTGCAGAAATCGGGTAGAAATATTGCCAATTTCCATGACAGAGTGCGAACAGGGATTTCCCCTTATGAAGTTACAGATGACTGATATTAGAAATAGACTAAGTGCTCAAACATTGTCTAACTTGTTGTTCATCAATGTTAATGGTCCACCACTAAACAAGTTCAAAGTAGACGAGCTAGTTATTTCTTGTCTGAAGGATGGACATCATTCCGCTGCGGATGGTTTACCACGTAAAAGTTACCAACAGGAAATAAACCCGATTTCAGGTTTGTTTTAAGGTGGAAAATTACGAGTTATAGAAAATGTATACTTGTATTACTAATGGCTTATTTGTGTTATTCAACTTTGTACCTATTTTTTAGTAAGTCTCTTCTTTGCTTTAGATAAACTACTTTGAATAAATATTCATAATAATTGTAATTATGCAGATTTGTAACTTAAATTTAACGTGATGTTTTAGTGATTACACAAACTACAATTATGAGCATACTTTATGAAGATGCTCTCACAGAGGGTACCCGAGCACCTTTATACCCTATGAAAAACTTATTTTTCAAGTCTTTTGTGAGAAAAATACTGTGAACTGAGAAATCATAACCTTTTCCATGTTGTACAGAGGTATTTTCCTGCGAATAGAAGTTTCTTTTGGAATGCGTTCAGAAAGTAACACTTGCAAGAATACTCTCTTAGTACAGGTATATTTTAGGCACACACTAATTTCCCCCCACCTCGAACTGTTTCAATTTCCTCACTGACAGACACTTTACCATTTTATATCATAAAGGTCAGATCCACCGTTATTCTAACAGAGTGGTGCTTGAGCGATTGACTAGAAATTCAAACTCCGATTAGTGACAATTTCACAGTTTTGTTTTATTACAAGTGTAAACTCTTTAGTCAGTACAGAAGAGGCCGTGGATCGTGTTCAGAGTTAATGACGATGGATTTTGGTGAGTCAGAATGTCACAGTGGATGAGAGTGGTTCATGGTGGGTGGTGGGTCACGGTGGGTCAGAGTGGGTCACCGTGGGTGGTGGGTCAGAGTGGGTCATCGTGGGTGGTGGGTCAGAGTGGGTTATCGTGGGTGGTGGGTCATGGTGGGTCATGGTGGGTCGTGGGTCACGGTGGGTGGTGGGTCAGTGGGTCATGGGTCAAGTTTTCATTGACCCACGCCAACTCTGGTGTATAGGAGTCACAAATGCAGTGTAGGTGTCTATTAGTGCAATACCATTAGGACTTGAACCAGTGGCATAATAATAGGGTAGGCAGGGTAGGCATTGCCTAGGAGCACAGTGTGCTTTGGTATATTAGGGGGGTATGGGGGCGCCACTACGGATTTTGCCTAGGAACACCAAACGCCACTGTTACGTCACGGACTTGAATTTTTGTTACGTCATATTTTAATCTTGGCTTGCTTGTCCATGTTTAAGTTAGGCCGAAGAAAAGTTATTTTGAGCTAATGTGGCACGGTATCGGTAACAAGTAACTCATCAATTATGCATCATGTTGATGCATGGAAATTGTATATTTTTATATAGGTCTACTTTTTAATTTGAGGATGTGGTTAGGGATGGGCACAAGTCGATCTAAAACTCGACTCGACTCGAAACTCGAAGCGAATTCGAGTGGAGTTTCGAGTCGAATCAAAGGTAATTTTCTCAAGTCGAGTTCCGTGCCGAGTCACTGTTTTGAGGTCGAGTATCTAGTCGAGTCGAGTTTGAAAAATGGCTCGCTCGTTTAGCTCGTTTTAACTCGTTTTGAAATCATTGCCTGATTAGACTGGAAAGTGAAAGCTATGAGAAATGTAAGCAATAATGTGGAATATTTTTAGTGTTGCTCAGGAGGTGAGACACTGCTCGCATCTCGCCTCGTCTTCATTAGCAAGACGACAATGGATTTTTATAACGAGACAGCCTCAAATGTCGTGAGCACTAACACAGGTATATACTCTAGTTCTCACCACCAAGGCTGAGATCTGCACGGTGAAAGTTTTGAGCCGACGCAGAAGCCCAACCTATGTAGGGATGTTAACCGGCTTAGCTCGGTTCAACTGAGCGAAGCTCGAGCCGGCTTGGTTGAGATGAGGCACCGACTTGGCTCAGGTGAGCCATCGTCTCGAGCCGGCTCGGTTGGGGTGAGCCATCAGCTCGGTTTGTTTCGGCTCATGTTGGTTTGGGTGGGTGAGCTGTTGGTTCGGCTCGATAGGGAATGAGCTGTGAGCCGTGCCGCTCGAGCCGTTGAGAACCCTAAAAACGGACCAAGCCGTTTTGAACATGTGTGGCCGGCGCCCTCTAACTTTTAACGATTTTTGGATACTCGAGCCCAGATACTTGCTCATCCGGAACTCAAACCCAGTGAACGGTGTCCTTGCCTCCTAGTCTTCACGACTACCGAGGTCAGCAGTCAACTAGTTTTTAGTATTCAGACACAAACTACCTATCTTTCATGTTTATACACGGTGTTGTTATAATAATAATAATAATAATAATAATAATAATAATAATAATAATAATAATAATAATAATAATAATAATAATAATAATAATAATAATAATAATGTTATAGTAGTAGTAGTATCATTGATAACAATTATAGTGTCTATGTAGGATACTTGAAGAAAGTACTTGAAAGTACACACAGCATTTATCTTGTTTTGGCTCGACTCGACTCGAAACTAGAGTCAAATTCGAGTAGAGTTGGAGGAAATTTTTCGAGCCGAATTCTCGAGTCGAGCTCAAAGATGTCTGTTTCGAGTCGAGTCGAGTTTCAATGAAAACTCACTCGCACTCGCTCGTGCCCATTCCTAACTCTTAGTTTATTGTCCCCATCCATTGTTAAACCTATCAGTCATTATTATTAATATCAGTATTATTTAACCATATATATTGTTTTGCCATGTCATATAAGTTTTATGTATATTGCACTTTTCGTTAGAAACATCATGTTACAATTGACCCAAAGCTCTGTTACAATTTACCCGGACACGGGAACGTTTATAACAATACAGATGCTGTCATAAAATGCTTCGTAACTTTTTATATTAGAAGTTGTCATGGATGGAGCAACAAAGCTTCATTTAAGATATTGTATAATTTTCAGACTAACGTAAGTATAAACACGTGAGAAAAAAATGTAAAATTTGTTTCAATTGTTCCCGGTCTCCCCTACATATGGAATCCTTGCTTCGGCCTCAGTTCGCGGCACGTGAGCTTTGTGAGTACATTTTCTCATGGTTTTCCCGTTTCCTTGTACTTTTTTCATTCTATCATTTCGTTTACTATCACCATCTCCTTTAACCTCAAAGCGTAATCGTGAGGTGTTAACTAAAAAAAATCTAATTGCATAACTTTAAATTTACGAAAGAAAATTTGCGTTAACTTCAACTGTCAGTTCAGGTAAATGTAAAGCTCGATTCCACCAATAGACAACACTATGTATCCTCTATCTTTCCAATGATTTTTTTGTGTGTGGGGGGGGGGCTTCAAGTTTTTTTGTCATCACATTGTTGCATAGAAGGGAGTCACCTAAAACCACCAAATTTTGTGCGCAGATAGACTTTCACCCGTTTTCTTGACTCTTGGCTGGAAAAGTGTTGGCTAGGATCATAATATATGCACGTTTATTCTGTTTCTAACTACACCTTGAATACATGCAACCAATAGTACATATTCCTTGAGCGGGCTTACATGAAAGGAGAGGATAAGTACCCGGGGTGACGGGCGTTAGTGTCAAATCTATAGTTTTCTGTGTCGGTGAGATGAATAGTAACGTTCCCGACGCCATTCAAGTCCAAGTTAGCACCCATTGTCATGGGAGGGGATTAAAAATAAAATCACCTAAATGACCGTTATTAGTGTCGAATCTATAGTTTTCGGACTCACTAAGCTGATTGGTGACAGTTCTGATGACTTTAGGCTAAAGTTAGACCAGGGAATTGACAGGGTCAACGTTGAAAGTGTTTGTCCTCATTATTTAATAATTTTGCTCATTTTAACAGGAAAAATACATTGTCTTTGTTATTTATATGTTTCACACATATTGGCAGAAGCAACGCCAAAGGCGTACGTTCCCTTTATTTATTTATTTCACTCATTTCTTTACATTCAAGTATTTTGCATAAACCTTATTCTTCCCGTGTGGAGAACGGACATTTCAGCTATTATTCATCATAATTAAATGGAATTTATGAGATGAATATTCAAACTTACAGACTATGGCTAGTATAAGTGTTGGAAGTATTATAGAACAGTTTTGCCCGTCCGTTTGTCAGAGCAAAAACGGTAAGAGATATGCAGTTTCTTGCAATCTATTCAGCGTCCCAATGATAGGTTCCATCTTCTCCATTGACTCTCTATATAAACCGGAAGTAGTTATTCAACTGAATGAGAAGGCATTTTTTCAACTAATGCATTATACGTTTATGCAAAAATAGTTTACTATTATTTAATGAAAACTTCTCCTTGATTAGAATGTTAATTCCCCTTCTTGACGATAAGCAATAAGATTTTAAAATACAAGTTTAAAAAATCCGTTTCTTTAAAGAGATAATCTTTTAAAAATATATCAAAACAAATTTGCAGATTTTCTTAATACATTATGCTATAATAATGATAGTTCCTGTGATATTATAACTTTTCTAAGTGAACCATAATATGAATTTGTACAGTCAGCGACAAAAGTTCTTACCGTTTAGTAAAGTTTATTTTGGGAATAATGGTGGTATGGCTGAGACGTACAGAAAATTCAAAACTGTACTCAAATTGTCCTTCCATTCGGAAGTTATTTACGACACTAATTTCATTAAGCGGAAAGAACTTTTGTCTATGACTACTCTACAAAATCTATGTTAATTGCCAGGTAACGTTCATGAAAGCCGTGCAAGCACAACTTCACCTAAGTAAACAAACTAATGCACTGAAATAAATAATACCTACACTAATGATTTAAGAGTATCAATCAGCTTCCCTAAGTGGAAACCCACGCTACGCCTCTGGTACTTCCTCTTTTACGTTTCTGCAGTACTTACAGTAGAAGTCTTGGCTTGGTCCCTATTAGTGCTTAAGCAATTAATCAAATTATTAAATGTTGTCAAAACCAAACAAACTAGGTTGTTCAGAAATTCATTTTTTTTTTTGTACTGCATTGAAATTACACAGAAGAAAAGTATGTAAAGTACGTAAAAACGTAGCATACATGCATAAATCTTGTAGTTTTTGGACTTAACGTACTACTATAAGTAATACCCTACAATAAAGATATAACTGAAAACGTATGTTTTATAATACTTTCCGTATAAGTGTTCCATCTATACGTACTTTCTGTATGAAACAAAGAAATGTATATAGGCGATCAGGATCTCACATACCAGTGGCGTATTTAGAGGGGGCTTCCGGGCTTCAGCCCCCCCCCCCGAAATCTTACTTACTATAGTAAAGTATATGAAATATCTTACAGAATTTTCACAGTTTCAGGCAAATCCCCCCCCCCAGAAAGTTAGCAAAGTCCCTCCCGAAACAAAATCGTAAATATGCCACTGTCACATACATATGGATGTATATAACATATACTGACGTATGTAATATACAGAAGATTATTAGATGTCAGACATTCTGCAGCGGTATAACATCTAAGCGAGAAAAAGGCAGTACGTATGTAGCATATGAATAACGTTTGCTCCGTACAGATTTCCTTAGTAAACTAATGGATTCCGTATATTTATAGAATATACCGCTGTCCGGATAACGTATTTTTTCTCAGTGTATTGAATATTTACAGCGGTAACATCTTTGTCAACGACTGACAAGAATGTATAGAATGTATATGTCTATCATTTTAAAATTTTTGCCTTAATTAATTGTTTCAAATTATGAAGTACCCGACTTTTCATTAAAGTGATATCAGAACTTCTTCTAGGATTCCTAAGGCGTTGGCTTCCGAGTGCAGCAATAGGTTTGACCTGGCAACATACACAATTTGCAATTATGTTTTCGGGTTTAAATCTACTATAGTAAGCGCGGTAGCCATGATGGACATTACAGATAAGTTTTTGCTATTAACTGCACATAAAGAAAAATCCGCTATTTTTTCAGGTAGTTTGCCTTGCTGGAACACTCTTCTACATAAATAGAGAAAATAGGGGAAAAAATACAATAATAAGCTTTTTTTTGGGGGGGGGCATGAGTGGGTATCTGTGAGGATGAAAAGGGTTTAAAAAGCAATGGATGATTAACTTGGGGATTCGAAGCTTGAAAAAGAATCTGTAGAACAAACACCTACAAAAGGAAGGGGCAGTCATAAAAAATAAAGGTATTTTTGTGACTTTAATTCCCTTTCTTGCTAATAACGTAACCAAAGGTAGAGAGGGAGTTGACGGCTCAAGCTGAGAATAAATGGTGGAAGAACGGCGTGCAAGTGAAGCGCGACGTATGCTTGTTTTTCCTTCTTTTACGGAGATAGCTTCAAAATGCAACTGATCATGGGGAGGAAGAGTAGAGAAAGAAAATGGAAAAATGTTAGTAAAGGGGAAGAAGAAGAGAATATAAAGTAGAGGGAAAAGCAAGGCAAAAACACACCTATGAATCACACAACTGATGCAAGAGGCGGTGATGTGAATCAGAAACGATTGCTGGATGTTGGTTTTGAGATGGGCGGACACGTCCAGCTGAGGAACAAAAATGTCACTTTTTTCGGGAGAAACAGAAAAAGAGGCAGTCCTCCGTAAGTGGTAGAAAAAAAAAGAGATGTACAAAAAGAAGTGGCGGATGGTCGAATGTTACTTTAAGTCCATAACTTCATGTCCCAACAAACGAACGACTTAGCTCCAGGCCATTGACTCCTATCTCTTCCCCGCTTGGCTAGTCGCTATATTTTTCTCTAACTACAAGTGCTCCTTATCCAGCTACCGGTTAATTATCTGGGAGGGTCGGGTTGAATTAGGTGGACAGGGATATTTGCGGATCTTTTTCCTTAACAAAAAAGGTAAAAATAGTAACTTTAAAAAAAAGAGAGAGAAGTCATCCGCGCTCGGGTGACCATTTAGTTCCATATCACCGCTACAAGTCCAAGAGCGCATTTCACTAGTCTATTAGGCTTGCCGACAAAGTGGCTCTACAAGTTATATAGCTGTGCTTCCAAAACTTGAAAATGATATATACAGTGACAATAAAAGTTTGGAAAAGTGCCTCCAACTTCTGCTTCTTCTCTTCTCTATTTTCTTCTTCTTCTTTCCCTTATTTTATTTCTCTTTTTTTTTGTTTTTTGTTTTTGTGAGTAAAGGGACCTCATGAAACAAGATCTGTTTCTTTCTTTTCTTTCGTCTTACTTCTCACCACTTACAGGTCGGGCCATACGTGTCTTAATTAGATGGGTACGCTTTGGAATTTCTGCTGCTAAAATACACACAGAGAGTAAGTCAAGCTCCAAGTTTTCGAACAACAGAACAACGGTATTCTGCTAGTTTTCAAATGGAATGAACTTGAAAATCAAAGTCAGTAAAACAATTGGCATTTATAAGCTACTTCATTCGTTTCAAATGAAGTACAAAAGATTATGACTTTAATCTTTCGTTAAGCCATTCGTTTCTAGATTGTTCGTCGCTGTTCTTAAAACTGATGCCAAAGATGGCTGTTTTGCAATCGATGCTCAGTCCGGCTTGAGCGAGATCGGATCACTATCCTCAATGGAATCGAGCTCACTAATTTTCATTATGCTCACGCTACTTCAGATTCGCATTCGATTGATATCCTCAATGAGATTCGCCCTAGCTCGATCTCGCATTCAGTAGAGACTCAGGCTTGTTCTTCTCAATGAGGCTCATATTTGCTTGTGCTCGCTGTCGCTCAGATTCAGGCACTGGTTCACTATCCATTTACTTATATGACACGTGCTTGAAACTTTGAAATTATCAGCCACAAGAGAATGACGAGGCCATCAATAAAATTCTCACAACCCATTAGGGCCACCGTTGATAGTAAATATCTCCATCATTTATATATCTACCTTGTGCAACAATACTATCATAATACAACAATACTATAGTAGTTCACTTCATCCTCCAAGATAACTAATCACAACTCAAGGTACCTGGTACTTACCTGATTCCTTTAACACATTAATTCTACATTCTACATTCTACCACCTTCTTTTTTAACTCTCTAATATAACTGGAAATGGCAGAAACTAACTAGTTCCACTTTTAGCATTGATCGTCATACGATGAAAAAGATCATAGATAGCAGAAACAGTTTCCTGCAATCAATTAAACCTCCCAAGAATATTTTCCATCTCTACTCTAATCTCTCTACTAAAATAGAAAGTGGTAGAAATCTAATACCACTTTCGGTTTCAATATTAATTTCTTGTAAATTCTTGTCATTGTAAATTCTTTCATTGTAAATTTTTATTTGTCTTCTTTCAAAATTTTACGCTGACATAGATCGAAGGATGGTCCCACATGAGACAGGTTAAGATGACATACGGGGGATAACATTTTCGGTAGATGGGAATAATGCGAACTAGTTCCGTTGTTTGTAAAGTAGTCAAACGTAGTATGACAGTATTGTTAGGTACTGCTTTCCCGTGCAATTTGTATGTGCCTAAGTGTTTTAATAAACCAAAAAAGATAAGTTGAACCTAATTAAATTTGTGTGAGAGTAGTCGTGTATACAAGTATTCTTTAGATCTTTTTACATTGTAAAGTTAAGTTGAATGTGTGTGAAATTATTTAACATGGGATCACACATTAAACTACCCGGATGGCTGTTAACTTAGTTGTCCTATATGAAAAAGAAATTTAAATAATATTTAAAAATGTATTATTAATACGACTAGTATAGGATTTTTCTCCTCTACAGAATTTCAATATTTAAAGTATACTAACTATTCCAGTAGGATTATAGAACTGAATTACTTTGTGTTGCAATTTTTCTGGTGGTTTCATTTTCCTTTTCATATCGCAACAATCACTACATAACAAAACAAGAGAAGAAATTGACTTTATCTTCTGACTTTTACTGATCTTATATTCTGGCAACATCGTAAAGTAGTGTAGAGAACCAATAGTATTACCCTTCCCAGTACTTCTTCAGCCAATAACACCATATGAACACAACAGCAGCGACTCTACAAAACAAATGCAGTTACTTATCAGATACTTGGCACAAGCAACACAATTCTTCGGTTGATTTTACCACTCCAAGATTTCCTAGGTGCCCGTTTTATAGAGTTTGGGCGAGCCCTGAGCCGGTCTGAAACGCAGATGGAAAATCTGACCCCTCTGGAGATTCAACCTATTAATCCAGTTAGTAGTAGATCCCTTACGTACTATATCAGTCTTTCTAATAGTACAATGCTACTACCTAAATTTTATATGAAGTGGAGTTTATGACTTACTTGTGACTTATATATTCCTCTGGATTACATGAAACCTGCCATAAAAGAGAAAAAGAAAAAAGAAAATTAGGTATGCTAGCAGTTGAAGAATTCTTAGACTAGTAGAGCAGGAAAATAACTAATATATATGTAAATCATGATATTCTTGATTAATAATGTAAATACACAATCAAAAAGCACTTATTTTTAGTAACTATAGAAAGTTTTTTTCTTATAGTGATCATACAACTACATTAGAATAATAAGGTAAATGAAAGGGAGAAGGTAATTTGTATTAAATAATAATAATAATAATAATAATAATAATAATTATTATTATTATTATTATTATTACTATTATTATTATTATTATTATTATTATTAACAATAGTGATTTCAGATTTGTCGCGGAGCAACCTTGAATAAACAGGAAATGAAGGGAGTACAGCTACAATTCAGGTTGAGCATGACTGTAGAAATACTCCGGGGAAATCATCACTGATCCTAAGTATTCGGCCATAACTTGCAGCAAACATTTTTTGGATCAGTAATTAGTAGTAGTATGAATTTTTGCAGTTTCTGTGAGGGGTGGAGATAGTTCGATTCCATTCACAGCTATTAGAATTTTAGCTTAAGCTACCGTATACCCAGAGGCCGAAATGAAACTTTCCCATGAAAGATATTTGTTCATCTCATATTGATATAGATTCCGTCTTCACCCGTTCGTACTTACAGTTTAAATATTGGATTCAACGGGCAAAAGTGTTAGGAGCCAGCGAAAACGGTTTTGGAAATAGATTCGACCTTCCAGGAGTAGATTTTCTGTCATCTCTTATTCTTCTATTGAAACAGGAAGTGATATATTTAGTCACTTCCCATTTGAGAATTGGATTTCCATCGTGTAGTTGATTTACCGTCCGAAGAGTAGACTCTATTCTCATCCTGTATCATTTACACCCTCCATTCCGAAAGAAACCGAACTTTTGAAAACAAATAGTACCACTAGTGCCATCTGTTGTAATATTTTACCGGTAGATGGCGTAGTCCCTCATTGACAACTGGTATAAATGTCATGACATTTGGATGCACGGCAACAAAGTTATTGCGTTTCAACTGTCAGTGTGTTGTGTACATCGGTCGGAAAATGAGTTTCAAACAACGAGCTGCAATTGAGTTTTGTGTTAAACTGGGTAAAACTTTTAGTGAAACGCACCAAATGCTACAAAATGCATATGGTGATGAGTGTCTATCCCGTACGCAAGTTTACGAGTGGTTCAGGCGATTCAAATCGGGTAGAGAGACGCTGGATGATGACGAAAGATCAGGCCGTCCCAGAACCGGATTATCGGAAGAAAACATCGAAAAAGTGCGTGAATTTATCAAACATAACAAAAAAAAACGTCAGTGAAAGTTATTGAAATGGAATTAGGCATTCCTCAAACAACCGCATACCGCATTTTGACCGAAGTTTTGGGCCTTAAGAAGGTTAATTCGCGGTTTGTACCACACAAACTCACCGAAGACCAAAAAGTTGATCGAATTGCGCATTGCAAAGACATCGTTAAATGTGCTCGGCAGGATCGAAACTTCTTGAAATCGATTGTAACTGGTGACGAGACGTGGTGTTTTGAATATGAGCCCGAAACAAAGCGGCAAAGTGCTGAATGGAGAGCGCCTAATGAAGGAACACCCAAAAAAAGTCGCTTGGTGAAGTCAAAAGTTAAGGTGATGCTCATTTGTTTTTACGATTCAAAAGGAATTATCCACAAAGAATTTGTTTAGCCCGGCCAGACAGTCACTGGAGAGTTTTACTTGGGCGTCATGAAGCGTTTGCTGGCAAGAATTCGTCGTATTCGGCCCGAATATCGCGAAATCGGCAGTTGGACTCTTTTGGACGATAATGCACCATCACATCGTTCGCGACTTGTAACTGAATTTTTGGTCAAAAATCACATTATTCGGTTGCATCATCCGCCCTATTCACCAGATCTCGCTCCGTGCGATTTCTATCTGTTCCCGAAACTGCATTTGGCGATGAAAGGAAAGTGGCACGCATCGATTGATGCCATTGAGAAGGCGACGAACGCCGTCCTAAAGACCATTCCAATAAAGGACATGGAAAAGTCGTTTGACAACTTGTTGGAGCGTGCAAATATGTGTATCGATGCAGAAGGGGAATACATTGATTAATAAAAATGATTTGTTCCAAAATGTACATTGCTTTTTTGTTTTTTTTAACGTTCGGTTTCTTTTGGAATGGAGGGTGTATAGTGTCAGCGTTTGCTTCCCATAGCGTAAACTTGGTAAAAAGTAATGAAAACCTTGTTTATAATATGAATTCAGAGTCCTAAGAATAGATTGTCTTCATTTTTACCGATATATTGAAACCAGAAGTGATGAAAATCTCCAACTAATGTTGCCTAGGAGACAAGAGTTGAGACTGTCTCGTTGGCGTGGGTCAATGAAAACTTGACCCATGACCCACTGTCCCACCACCCACCGTGATCCACCAAAACCCATCGTCATCAACTCTGACCTACGATCAACGCCCTCCTGTCCATTGACTAAAGTTTACACTTGTAATAAAACAAGGTATGAAATTATCACAATCGAACTTTGATTTTCTACGGTCAAACTCTCAAGCACCACTTTGTTACAATACCGGTGGATATGACCTTTACGATATAAAATGATAAAGTGTTTGTCATGGGCCATATTACGATGAATTTCATGAATTTCATCAATTATATGTAATTATTTCCTTGTTTAATTGAAGACACTTTTCATTGGAAAATAGGATGAAATTTGAAAGTCTCAAATCAAAGTAAAGTAGGTCAATGTAAAGAGAAAAAAAGTATAAAGTTCGACTGTGCCTCAAGAGCCAAGTAATAAGTCCTATTTCTATTGTTACAATTGTAAATATCAATATCCAAAAGTGCGTGTAGTTCTTTTTCTATTCAGATATGCCCACCTCAGGTAAATAAAAAGAAACAACTGGAAAAAGAAAAATGGAGCCTTGAAAGTAAAACGTTGACAAATTCACAAGTGTTCAGAAGATGCTGTCTACAATGCACTGAGCAGAGTGAGTCGGTGGGTCAGAATGGATCACGGTGGGTCGTTGGTCCCACGCCCTGTTGGCCCATACCCACTGACCCACTCCATCTCTGTAAGAGATGTTTTTATTTTGGAAAGTACGTGTGTCGGTTGGAAGACCTCTGTTTCATCGTGTATCTCAAACAAAAATGGTCTTGTTTCATGGTCAACCTTATCTCTAGTTTGTAGCTTGGGCATTGGATCTTCATAAAGCAGGAACGGTACGTGACAGTGAAATTTCTTTTTAAATTAGCATCACAAGAGCAGGCTCAACCTCAGCTTTTGTTACAATATGGTAACTGGAAACGATAAATCTATCATTCTGCATACAACATTGGATCTCTTTAGTTTGGATGTGTTCTGTGGTTAAACACTGTGGAAGGATATTCATTTGCAATCTACTCTAGTATTATCAAATGCTCTTTACATGCTCTATTAATGTTCAAGATTACTAACATGGATATGAAGTATGAATTACGTGTGCAGATTTTCTGACGACTGTACCGTCTTTACCAAACGAGCTATTATTTTATAAACACATGGTATATACTTTGAATGTGTCTGAAATTACTTGAGCATATCAACAACTTTATGATTAACCTTTCCAACTTCCTCCTGAGAGACAGGCATTGCTACATGGTGAGTTAAGACTAAAGCAAAAACTGCCTCAAATAATAATAACAGGGTAGCTGGCAAGAGGAAGTCATAAGAGGAAGCTTTCCTCACCTATTTTAGTACTGTTACTCCCACACGTGTGTGCATCTTCTCATTATTTTTTTTTCTCTAGTTCAAAACTTTTCATTCTTTCCAACTAATTTCCGTGCTTCCTGTACGCTTTACTGTCGTCTATATTCTTTTGTTATTCACATCAGTGTTGAAGTCATGATCTTTTACTTGTATATTATATTGTTAATGCCTATTCGTCACGTCAGCAAATGCCCCATGTAAATCACTGTTCATTATTAACATGTAATTATTTTGAAATGGTAATTTAACACAAATATACATAGTACGCGTGACATCACACAACTTTTTAAAATTGTTTATTCCAAGTAAATCTAGGCACAGAATAATGACATATATTTTGTCTTCAAATACAAAAATATTCCTCGAAATTGAAAATTCCTATTATTTTTCACAGAATCAATGAGAATAATGATATTATTGTAAAAAAAAATCATCCTTTCTGCATAAATTATATATTTATTTATTGTTTAGCAAAACTTCATTAAAGGTACACATTGCATTTCCAACATCCGTCTCGTCATTCAGTCTCTTCGAGGACCACGGTGGCTCAGAGGTAAGCGCTTACCTCTGGTGCGTTAGGTTCCTGGTTCAACCCCCGGCCAAGTAAGTTTGGGGTGGACACCATTGTGTCTATGGGTTTTCTCGGAGTACACCCGCTTCCTCCCACAATCTCATTCCACCAATTCTTCCATTATCATTCACTTGCCTTAATCATCCGTCTCTCTTAGCCTAACAGGTATGCACGTAGGACGTTAAACTGAAATATTCCATTTAGTTTATAACCTGTTAATAAGAAGTTTGTTCGTTTTATTTTTGTTATTAATATTATAATATAATCTCTTCTGTTTTTCGAAAGTCTAAGCTCAAACCCAAACTTCGAAGGAAGAACCAAATGCCTGCATATCATAATATTTCATATATGTATTATGCATATTTCAAGGTCTACCATCATGCAAAGCTTGGTCAAATCTGATGAGTTTCGTCGATCGCGTACGATACTGTCCTTGTAATTAATTTTTTAAAGAAGAAACATACAGGTGAAGGTCGAAAAATAAGTCTTTTCCCTAATTTGATGACATTAGTTACACCCCACTCATTTGAGTATTTCTCTTTTTTATTCAAATCTAATTGAACTCAAAGAGGAAAAGTGGTAAATATTTTTCAGTTTCTCTCACCAATAATGTTTATCAATACTGCGAGTTCTTTTTTTCTGCCTTAAAAATCTAATGATAAATCTTATTGAAAATGCAACGAAATATCGTTTATTTAACTACTGAACGTATCCTACAAAGTGAAAGATCTTAGAAATGTTGAGTGTCATAATTGTATCAAATCATATTATCAGTTACCATGGGCGCTCGAAGAGGAGGCAGGGCCCAGGGCCGTAGGCAGCCCAAATTGGGGGGGGGGCGGTAGAAGTTAGGGGTGCCCGATCCAACCATATTATAATTCGTAATCACATTATAGTTCATTTACAAGCCTACCGTGAAAATTGTAGGGGGGCCCGAACCCCTAGACCCTGAGAATACGGGTCTGCCAGGGCCCCCTTGCTCACGAAAGTGTATTACATTTTTTTTTAAGATTCTCTTAATATAAATAAAAAAAATGCCAAACGCAATATAGCAACCAAGGAGATGATCCCTCCTAGAAAATTTTCTTTGGGTGCCCATGTCAGTTACAACTAGGCAACACTAGTACTTCAGTAAATCTGACCTAGGTAATTCTTCAGTTGCGGTGGGGGACTTTGATGGGTATCGAATTAGGTTTCCAATATGTCATAGCGTTTTACGCGTTAACTCAACGTCATAAGGCAATTATAGAACTACTTGAGTGAAATAGTAGCGAATTCCTAGAAAGTAAGAAAAACAAGCATTGGGAAACAAATTACTGACAAGTAAACCTTACGTTTGGGTGAATCGAGTTGCTGACTGAGACACATATGAGAAAGTAGTACTAAATGTGGTCAGTATTTCAGTGAAGTTTTAGGTGCGAAGCTCCAGGGGTTTAGGAGATACAGCTACCAGAACATCACATGGAAGTACAGAATAGTCTTCATACAGTTGGAGGTAAAAGCTCTGTAAGACCTCTTGTAACGACAAAAGGTGAATAACAAATATATGGGTACATATTAGGATTAGGGGGAAGTCATATAGTAAGGGTATACCTGACGGCGGCCATCTTGAAATCCGCCATTTTGAATTAAGGTTAAGTTTTTAAAATAGGAATAGGGTCATGTGATACATGATTTAAGGCGCAAATTTAATCAGCAGAACAATGGTGGCGTTAATTTTGATTTACGCGCAATTGGTAAAAAGTTACAGGGAAATTAAATATTATTGCAGTATATGTATTAGTCCTTTACCCCACCTTGTAAATTTTGTGTTAATGATAATAATTAAATAAAAAGCAGGTGGATAAATATTAGGTCTATGGTAAAAGTTGCCTTGATGGCGGCCATGTTCAAATCCGCCATTTTGAATCAGATAAAAGTTTTAAACAAAACGCATAACAGTGACACCTTATTAATAGCAAATTTTACCATAGCTCCAACGGTATAACCATTTTTGCTTTATCATTAACCAGCATTTGTTATCGCATAAACAAGTTGCTAATTTAAGGAAAAACGACCAAAGTGGAATTGAGTCATAATTGAACTTGGGTCTTTCTTCCAGAAAGTCCTCAATTAGTACAATCAGTATGTAGTTCAGAAAAGAGTGCATGACTTGCACAAATGCTCTGCTCACAGTAAGCACACCTGACAAAGGCAATCGAGTTACACTTGACACATTTGTCGTTAACAATTTCGTCAAAGCAGTAGTCGTAAGGAGCGATCCATTTAATTTTGTGCTGGTTAATGATAAAGCAAAAATGGTTATACCGTTGGAGTTATGGTAAAAAATTTGCTATTAATAAGGTGTCACTGTTATGCGTTTTGTTTAAAACTTTTGTCTGATTCAAAATGGCGGATTTGAATATGGTCGCCATCAAGGCAACTCTTACCATACACCTAATATTTATTCACCTGCTTTTTATTTAATTATTATCATTAACACAAAATTTACAAAGTGGGGTAAAGGACTAATACATATGCTGCAATAATATTTAATTTCCCTGTGACTTTTTACCAATTGCGCGTAGATCAAAATTAACGTCACCATTGTTCTTCTGATTGAATTTGCGCCTTAAATCATGTATCACATGACCCTATTCCTATTTTAAAAACTTAACCTTAATTCAAAATGGCGGATTTCAAGATGGCCGCCGTCAGGTATATCCTTACTATATGACTTCTCCCTAGTCCTAATATGTACTCATATATTTGTTATTCACCTTTTGTCGTTACAAGAGGTCTTACAGAGCTTTTACCTCCAACTGTATGAAGACTATTCTGTACTTCCATGTGATGGTCTGGTAGCTGTATCTCCTAAACCCCTGGAGCTTCGCACCTAAAACTTCACTGAAATACTGACCACATTTAGTACTAGTTTCTCATATGTGTCTCAGTCAGCAACTCGATTCACCCAAACGTAAGGTTTACTTGTGAGTATACATCATCAGAGTTTTTTGGCGGACTCGCCGTTTTCGATCTGATTGGCCAAACTTCTTTGTTTATTACATCGCTTTAGGACAGTGATATTCAACCATTCCTCTCATGTACCTTTAACAATACTATTCAAACGTATATTCTCAGATATAATCTATCTTTAATTTAAATTATAGGTAGGTATATAAAAATAAATTATAGAATTTATTACCGTATTTAGTTGACTATAAGACAACCCTGGATATAAAACGACACACCTATTTTGAAGAGGCTTCTTGAGAATTTTCTTATTTTTAACAAATTGTTAATAATTAAAATTACGAATTATTTATTGATGTAAAATATTTTAAGATTCACCAAAGAAAGTTAACAAGACCTGTTGTAAACTTATGTCAATCATTGGTTGTCTAAATCAATGGTTCTCAACCTTTTTGTCTGACGACACACTTTACTGAACATCCAGAACATAGCGACACACTTGTTTGATAATTTTACTATAAATAATAATAATAATAATAATAATAATAATAATAATAATAATAATAATAATAATAATAATAATAATAATATCTATTATAATAGTGAAACCTATTAGTGTTTATAATGACTCTATATAGGATTGAGTATTATTTCTACCGCTGAAGATGTTGACTGTTACAGTCTGTCTCGATTTTAACCAAATATTATTAAATTATTCATGATTTTCAAATTCTAAAATTTCACGACGCACTTTAGGGGACTGCGTGATACACCAGTGTGTCGCGACACGATGAATTATGGCCTGAACCAATGGTCTGAATTATGGCAATAAAACAACAAATACCGGTAAAATATACTACCATAAATAAAAATACGGTAGTTTAGGGTTCGTACATCTTTAAGGTAACAATGACTGGATATTCAACTATTAGCAAAACGGTAATGATTACAATAATGGGGGCATATTTTAACGTTCGGTATAAGCTATAACATAATGTAAAAACGTTGACTTAAACCACCAAAGTTTAATCTGCAAGTATGAGACGACTTCATGTTTTCCGAATGATCAATTTGAAAAATAAAAACTCGCGTTGTTGTCATATAAATACAGTGGTTATTAATTAAATAACCCAGTTTTGCTACAAGCAGGAGGATCATGCTATAAATTGAACAAAAATTCGTTACAGAATAGAATTAGGTTATTTTAAATTTTACGTAACCGTAAGAAGTCATCGCAGGCCCTTGAGAGTACGTACCCAAGGTTTAATATTACTTCTTTAGGGGAGATCTAGGATTGCGTTTGTACTGCTACTCTTTAAAAAGTGTAGACTGCAGATACGTTGCACCACGCAGGAAAGCCACACCAGGAGGAGAAACATTGTAACATATCAGGAATATTTGTGGTTGCAGTTATATTAAAGATGGAAAATAAAATAGTTAAAGCAACTTACGATACAAATAGATCACTCTATTAGCCACATTAGGTTCAGGTCGATAACAGTTTCTGATTCTACATACGATTAAATACAGGTAAGACGCTAAAGATATATTTAAGGGATGCGTGACGTACAACTCATATTTACATTCGTCATCAGCCATCAAGTGCCTAAGGAGAATCATCATTTTACGTATACAATACACTTAATTATCATAGCTTGTTTCATATTTTTATTCATTGGTCCACTTCATCAAATATTTATATATATTATAATTAATCATCATCATCGCAGGATATGTCATAAATGATCTCCTCTAACAACATGAAGCCCATCAAACATGAAATTACATTAATGGATCAAGTCAACGCATTATACAGAAGAATTAGCACCTGAGAATCGATATTATAACTGTGACTGCTACCGCTATAGGTTTGATCTAATACAAAATTAAACAGCAATTCCTGATATGATATACACCAAATGTAAAATTAAGAGAAAGGAATATACTCCATTCACGGAATCCTTATGGATTCCGGACGTTTAGATTTAGCTGGACATTATTTATATTACTACAGTACGTCCAGAAACAAAATACATATATCAAAACCCATTTTACACATATCAAAACTCTATATGCCAAAACTATTCTTTCTAACATACAAAGATCAAACTTCAATTGTCATGTAAAGAAAAAGAATAAAAATAGGCATTAATTTCAATATCAATTTTGCCAACATTACGATGGTGCAGATAAATTTCATGTCATCCTTTACTTTAGAGATTAGATTGATATCGTTGATCAAATTCAACATTAACAATAATTCCAAACATTTAAAGTTCGTTAATATGAGTAATAAGGGCGCACATAGATAAAATCACATAAAATGCTGTAATGGATCAAACAGGTCCATTACAGTTTGCCCCGTCTTCAAATAAAAAAAAATATATATAATATTTTTTTAAAGCAATAAAATTGAACGAACTACCTATAGATCGATTCAACAATTCAACACAAATAATGTATTTGCAACGTTCTTCAGTACTATGTAAACTCATTTAACCCCGATTCTCAACTATTCAACACTAATGTACCCTTTTTCCTACATACCCGTCGCATAGATATCATTAACAAAGAACAAACAAACTGAATTATATTATCACAACACATTGAACACATGATTAGCAAAATGGATAGCAAGTTGAACACATTATTCAACTGCTCTCTTAGCTACCAAGTTGATCACCTCTATTCAAAAAAAATAACATCACAAAATTTCTTCCGAAATTTCCAGTTCATCAGTTCTTTCATGTCAGTCCAGTTTTTCATCCATCTGAATTCACGTGCTTCTTTCTTTCTCTCTCTTTTATATACATCTTGACGCACGTAACGAACTTTCTTGCAGGTATTCACCCAACGTACTTTCTTCTTTATTTTCTCTTTCATTCTACCTCGTTTACACCACAAAATTATCCTCTTTTTTCTTCTTCTCTTAGGATTCATAATCATCATTATCACTTTGTTCCGTCCAGGCTTCTTCAGATACATGCAACTATATTTTGCTTGCTCAAGTCCACAAAATTTCATTTTCTTCTTCTTTCGGTGTTCTACTAGTTCCATTCTTTTTCTCCTTTCATTTGCTTTCTTATATACTTGTTGTACTTCTTTTGGTGATGTTGTTACAAGTATTTCATTTGCTTCTTTGCTGTCCAATTCAAGAACTTTAGGAGCTTCATATATATTTTTCAAAATAACTTTGCTATCATCTGGTAATTTTTGAGGTAGCAATGTACTGCGTTTCCGAGTATCGTCTTGTTGATTAAACACAGCACTATTACCAACGCTTTCATATTCATTCGCAATAGGGAGTACACCTTCCGACAACAGCATCACTCTATCTTTTGGCACTGCTTCATATGATCTTATTCGTACTTTGTGACACTGTAATAAAGTAAACTGACCTGGCGCCGATCCATCTCTAATCATTCTTTCCATATCCAATTCTCTTTTACTTCCTTTTACTTGCTGTCGCTCATATGTACAACTAGGTTCATCACAGCTATCCATAATAATTTGCTCCTTTTCATTGATGTACACAGTCGCTGGGTGTTCCTTATCTAAAGAAAAATTACATTTCATTCCTGATTCACTGTTTTCATCTCTACTTGAGTTCTCTTGCTCTGAAGAAAGTGTTAAACAAACTGGTTCCTCAAGAGTTTTAATTTGAGTAGGTTTGTCTGGTTCTGAAGGGTTAATTTTTGTATTAGCCAACGCAGTTATCTCTCCACTTTCACTGGTATTTTCGTCCGTACTATTAGGCATTTTATAACATTTATCTGATGATATTTCATCTTTCAAATTGACAACACTACCACGGTTACTTTCAGAAATTATTTTCACTTTTTTAGGAAGATTTCTTTTACATTTCTGACAATTATTCAAATATGCTGAAGTATAACCACAAAAACAGCAAACAGCTAGTTTCCCAGGTATTACCTCAGGTTCTTCTTGAGAAACCTCCATTTGTATAATGTGCGAGGTGTCTGCAGCATTCTTCACCTCTTCTATATTTTCAGAATATTGTTTCCTGCTTACTTGATTCTTTGGAATAGTTTCACACAACTTCTTATTTTCATCATGAGTTTGATCCTTCGAATCACAAACCTCACTAGCATTTTTATTTGACTGTTCCATTAGAATTCCTAACATCCTCTTAATAGTTTCAAAAGTTGCATTAATGTCATCTAGGTTCGTGTGCTTTTCTTCCTGTGGTACCTCTTTCAAAACTAATTGCGGAACACTTTCTTTTTCGCAATCAGCATTCACTTTTTCACTCTTACAACGATCACATGTCCAAACTTCTTCTTTCAAAATCAACTGTTCCAACATTTCGTATGTCATGTTTATACACCTACAGTGGTAACTATAATCACACGTGGCACATATTACAGATGCTACTATTTTACGTCCTTCCTTCTCTGATACCGTTTTATTTATACAACAGGCATGCATTCTGACTTTAGTATGTTCTTTCGTGTCATCCATCATGTACATAATTTGTGTCCACAATCACATAATTCATCCGCTTCTGGATATCTCCTTTTTCTCAGATAATAGGTCTTGTACTCTACTGGGTCACTTCTCACTACGCCGTGCACGAAACTTCTCCACACAAGTTTCTGGGTCCTAGATCAACGGTCGCCAATTTTGTACTGCTACTCTTTAAAAAGTGTAGACTGCAGATACGTTGCACCACGCAGGAAAGCCACACCAGGAGGAGAAACATTGTAACATATCAGGAATATTTGTGGTTGCAGTTATATTAAAGATGGAAAATAAAATAGTTAAAGCAACTTACGATACAAATAGATCACTCTATTAGCCACATTAGGTTCAGGTCGATAACAGTTTCTGATTCTACATACGATTAAATACAGGTAAGACGCTAAAGATATATTTAAGGGATGCGTGACGTACAACTCATATTTACATTCGTCATCAGCCATCAAGTGCCTAAGGAGAATCATCATTTTACGTATACAATACACTTAATTATCATAGCTTGTTTCATATTTTTATTCATTGGTCCACTTCATCAAATATTTATATATATTATAATTAATCATCATCATCGCAGGATATGTCATAAATGATCTCCTCTAACAACATGAAGCCCATCAAACATGAAATTACATTAATGGATCAAGTCAACGCATTATACAGAAGAATTAGCACCTGAGAATCGATATTATAACTGTGACTGCTACCGCTATAGGTTTGATCTAATACAAAATTAAACAGCAATTCCTGATATGATATACACCAAATGTAAAATTAAGAGAAAGGAATATACTCCATTCACGGAATCCTTATGGATTCCGGACGTTTAGATTTAGCTGGACATTATTTATATTACTACAGTACGTCCAGAAACAAAATACATATATCAAAACCCATTTTACACATATCAAAACTCTATATGCCAAAACTATTCTTTCTAACATACAAAGATCAAACTTCAATTGTCATGTAAAGAAAAAGAATAAAAATAGGCATTAATTTCAATATCAATTTTGCCAACATTACGATGGTGCAGATAAATTTCATGTCATCCTTTACTTTAGAGATTAGATTGATATCGTTGATCAAATTCAACATTAACAATAATTCCAAACATTTAAAGTTCGTTAATATGAGTAATAAGGGCGCACATAGATAAAATCACATAAAATGCTGTAATGGATCAAACAGGTCCATTACAGTTTGCCCCGTCTTCAAATAAAAAAAAAATATATATAATATTTTTTTAAAGCAATAAAATTGAACGAACTACCTATAGATCGATTCAACAATTCAACACAAATAATGTATTTGCAACGTTCTTCAGTACTATGTAAACTCATTTAACCCCGATTCTCAACTATTCAACACTAATGTACCCTTTTTCCTACATACCCGTCGCATAGATATCATTAACAAAGAACAAACAAACTGAATTATATTATCACAACACATTGAACACATGATTAGCAAAATGGATAGCAAGTTGAACACATTATTCAACTGCTCTCTTAGCTACCAAGTTGATCACCTCTATTCAAAAAAAATAACATCACAAAATTTCTTCCGAAATTTCCAGTTCATCAGTTCTTTCATGTCAGTCCAGTTTTTCATCCATCTGAATTCACGTGCTTCTTTCTTTCTCTCTCTTTTATATACATCTTGACGCACGTAACGAACTTTCTTGCAGGTATTCACCCAACGTACTTTCTTCTTTATTTTCTCTTTCATTCTACCTCGTTTACACCACAAAATTATCCTCTTTTTTCTTCTTCTCTTAGGATTCATAATCATCATTATCACTTTGTTCCGTCCAGGCTTCTTCAGATACATGCAACTATATTTTGCTTGCTCAAGTCCACAAAATTTCATTTTCTTCTTCTTTCGGTGTTCTACTAGTTCCATTCTTTTTCTCCTTTCATTTGCTTTCTTATATACTTGTTGTACTTCTTTTGGTGATGTTGTTACAAGTATTTCATTTGCTTCTTTGCTGTCCAATTCAAGAACTTTAGGAGCTTCATATATATTTTTCAAAATAACTTTGCTATCATCTGGTAATTTTTGAGGTAGCAATGTACTGCGTTTCCGAGTATCGTCTTGTTGATTAAACACAGCACTATTACCAACGCTTTCATATTCATTCGCAATAGGGAGTACACCTTCCGACAACAGCATCACTCTATCTTTTGGCACTGCTTCATATGATCTTATTCGTACTTTGTGACACTGTAATAAAGTAAACTGACCTGGCGCCGATCCATCTCTAATCATTCTTTCCATATCCAATTCTCTTTTACTTCCTTTTACTTGCTGTCGCTCATATGTACAACTAGGTTCATCACAGCTATCCATAATAATTTGCTCCTTTTCATTGATGTACACAGTCGCTGGGTGTTCCTTATCTAAAGAAAAATTACATTTCATTCCTGATTCACTGTTTTCATCTCTACTTGAGTTCTCTTGCTCTGAAGAAAGTGTTAAACAAACTGGTTCCTCAAGAGTTTTAATTTGAGTAGGTTTGTCTGGTTCTGAAGGGTTAATTTTTGTATTAGCCAACGCAGTTATCTCTCCACTTTCACTGGTATTTTCGTCCGTACTATTAGGCATTTTATAACATTTATCTGATGATATTTCATCTTTCAAATTGACAACACTACCACGGTTACTTTCAGAAATTATTTTCACTTTTTTAGGAAGATTTCTTTTACATTTCTGACAATTATTCAAATATGCTGAAGTATAACCACAAAAACAGCAAACAGCTAGTTTCCCAGGTATTACCTCAGGTTCTTCTTGAGAAACCTCCATTTGTATAATGTGCGAGGTGTCTGCAGCATTCTTCACCTCTTCTATATTTTCAGAATATTGTTTCCTGCTTACTTGATTCTTTGGAATAGTTTCACACAACTTCTTATTTTCATCATGAGTTTGATCCTTCGAATCACAAACCTCACTAGCATTTTTATTTGACTGTTCCATTAGAATTCCTAACATCCTCTTAATAGTTTCAAAAGTTGCATTAATGTCATCTAGGTTCGTGTGCTTTTCTTCCTGTGGTACCTCTTTCAAAACTAATTGCGGAACACTTTCTTTTTCGCAATCAGCATTCACTTTTTCACTCTTACAACGATCACATGTCCAAACTTCTTCTTTCAAAATCAACTGTTCCAACATTTCGTATGTCATGTTTATACACCTACAGTGGTAACTATAATCACACGTGGCACATATTACAGATGCTACTATTTTACGTCCTTCCTTCTCTGATACCGTTTTATTTATACAACAGGCATGCATTCTGACTTTAGTATGTTCTTTCGTGTCATCCATCATGTACATAATTTGTGTCCACAATCACATAATTCATCCGCTTCTGGATATCTCCTTTTTCTCAGATAATAGGTCTTGTACTCTACTGGGTCACTTCTCACTACGCCGTGCACGAAACTTCTCCACACAAGTTTCTGGGTCCTAGATCAACGGTCGCCAATTTTGTACTGCTACTCTTTAAAAAGTGTAGACTGCAGATACGTTGCACCACGCAGGAAAGCCACACCAGGAGGAGAAACATTGTAACATATCAGGAATATTTGTGGTTGCAGTTATATTAAAGATGGAAAATAAAATAGTTAAAGCAACTTACGATACAAATAGATCACTCTATTAGCCACATTAGGTTCAGGTCGATAACAGTTTCTGATTCTACATACGATTAAATACAGGTAAGACGCTAAAGATATATTTAAGGGATGCGTGACGTACAACTCATATTTACATTCGTCATCAGCCATCAAGTGCCTAAGGAGAATCATCATTTTACGTATACAATACACTTAATTATCATAGCTTGTTTCATATTTTTATTCATTGGTCCACTTCATCAAATATTTATATATATTATAATTAATCATCATCATCGCAGGATATGTCATAAATGATCTCCTCTAACAACATGAAGCCCATCAAACATGAAATTACATTAATGGATCAAGTCAACGCATTATACAGAAGAATTAGCACCTGAGAATCGATATTATAACTGTGACTGCTACCGCTATAGGTTTGATCTAATACAAAATTAAACAGCAATTCCTGATATGATATACACCAAATGTAAAATTAAGAGAAAGGAATATACTCCATTCACGGAATCCTTATGGATTCCGGACGTTTAGATTTAGCTGGACATTATTTATATTACTACAGTACGTCCAGAAACAAAATACATATATCAAAACCCATTTTACACATATCAAAACTCTATATGCCAAAACTATTCTTTCTAACATACAAAGATCAAACTTCAATTGTCATGTAAAGAAAAAGAATAAAAATAGGCATTAATTTCAATATCAATTTTGCCAACATTACGATGGTGCAGATAAATTTCATGTCATCCTTTACTTTAGAGATTAGATTGATATCGTTGATCAAATTCAACATTAACAATAATTCCAAACATTTAAAGTTCGTTAATATGAGTAATAAGGGCGCACATAGATAAAATCACATAAAATGCTGTAATGGATCAAACAGGTCCATTACAGTTTGCCCCGTCTTCAAATAAAAAAATATATATATAATATTTTTTTAAAGCAATAAAATTGAACGAACTACCTATAGATCGATTCAACAATTCAACACAAATAATGTATTTGCAACGTTCTTCAGTACTATGTAAACTCATTTAACCCCGATTCTCAACTATTCAACACTAATGTACCCTTTTTCCTACATACCCGTCGCATAGATATCATTAACAAAGAACAAACAAACTGAATTATATTATCACAACACATTGAACACATGATTAGCAAAATGGATAGCAAGTTGAACACATTATTCAACTGCTCTCTTAGCTACCAAGTTGATCACCTCTATTCAAAAAAAATAACATCACAAAATTTCTTCCGAAATTTCCAGTTCATCAGTTCTTTCATGTCAGTCCAGTTTTTCATCCATCTGAATTCACGTGCTTCTTTCTTTCTCTCTCTTTTATATACATCTTGACGCACGTAACGAACTTTCTTGCAGGTATTCACCCAACGTACTTTCTTCTTTATTTTCTCTTTCATTCTACCTCGTTTACACCACAAAATTATCCTCTTTTTTCTTCTTCTCTTAGGATTCATAATCATCATTATCACTTTGTTCCGTCCAGGCTTCTTCAGATACATGCAACTATATTTTGCTTGCTCAAGTCCACAAAATTTCATTTTCTTCTTCTTTCGGTGTTCTACTAGTTCCATTCTTTTTCTCCTTTCATTTGCTTTCTTATATACTTGTTGTACTTCTTTTGGTGATGTTGTTACAAGTATTTCATTTGCTTCTTTGCTGTCCAATTCAAGAACTTTAGGAGCTTCATATATATTTTTCAAAATAACTTTGCTATCATCTGGTAATTTTTGAGGTAGCAATGTACTGCGTTTCCGAGTATCGTCTTGTTGATTAAACACAGCACTATTACCAACGCTTTCATATTCATTCGCAATAGGGAGTACACCTTCCGACAACAGCATCACTCTATCTTTTGGCACTGCTTCATATGATCTTATTCGTACTTTGTGACACTGTAATAAAGTAAACTGACCTGGCGCCGATCCATCTCTAATCATTCTTTCCATATCCAATTCTCTTTTACTTCCTTTTACTTGCTGTCGCTCATATGTACAACTAGGTTCATCACAGCTATCCATAATAATTTGCTCCTTTTCATTGATGTACACAGTCGCTGGGTGTTCCTTATCTAAAGAAAAATTACATTTCATTCCTGATTCACTGTTTTCATCTCTACTTGAGTTCTCTTGCTCTGAAGAAAGTGTTAAACAAACTGGTTCCTCAAGAGTTTTAATTTGAGTAGGTTTGTCTGGTTCTGAAGGGTTAATTTTTGTATTAGCCAACGCAGTTATCTCTCCACTTTCACTGGTATTTTCGTCCGTACTATTAGGCATTTTATAACATTTATCTGATGATATTTCATCTTTCAAATTGACAACACTACCACGGTTACTTTCAGAAATTATTTTCACTTTTTTAGGAAGATTTCTTTTACATTTCTGACAATTATTCAAATATGCTGAAGTATAACCACAAAAACAGCAAACAGCTAGTTTCCCAGGTATTACCTCAGGTTCTTCTTGAGAAACCTCCATTTGTATAATGTGCGAGGTGTCTGCAGCATTCTTCACCTCTTCTATATTTTCAGAATATTGTTTCCTGCTTACTTGATTCTTTGGAATAGTTTCACACAACTTCTTATTTTCATCATGAGTTTGATCCTTCGAATCACAAACCTCACTAGCATTTTTATTTGACTGTTCCATTAGAATTCCTAACATCCTCTTAATAGTTTCAAAAGTTGCATTAATGTCATCTAGGTTCGTGTGCTTTTCTTCCTGTGGTACCTCTTTCAAAACTAATTGCGGAACACTTTCTTTTTCGCAATCAGCATTCACTTTTTCACTCTTACAACGATCACATGTCCAAACTTCTTCTTTCAAAATCAACTGTTCCAACATTTCGTATGTCATGTTTATACACCTACAGTGGTAACTATAATCACACGTGGCACATATTACAGATGCTACTATTTTACGTCCTTCCTTCTCTGATACCGTTTTATTTATACAACAGGCATGCATTCTGACTTTAGTATGTTCTTTCGTGTCATCCATCATGTACATAATTTGTGTCCACAATCACATAATTCATCCGCTTCTGGATATCTCCTTTTTCTCAGATAATAGGTCTTGTACTCTACTGGGTCACTTCTCACTACGCCGTGCACGAAACTTCTCCACACAAGTTTCTGGGTCCTAGATCAACGGTCGCCAATTTTGTACTGCTACTCTTTAAAAAGTGTAGACTGCAGATACGTTGCACCACGCAGGAAAGCCACACCAGGAGGAGAAACATTGTAACATATCAGGAATATTTGTGGTTGCAGTTATATTAAAGATGGAAAATAAAATAGTTAAAGCAACTTACGATACAAATAGATCACTCTATTAGCCACATTAGGTTCAGGTCGATAACAGTTTCTGATTCTACATACGATTAAATACAGGTAAGACGCTAAAGATATATTTAAGGGATGCGTGACGTACAACTCATATTTACATTCGTCATCAGCCATCAAGTGCCTAAGGAGAATCATCATTTTACGTATACAATACACTTAATTATCATAGCTTGTTTCATATTTTTATTCATTGGTCCACTTCATCAAATATTTATATATATTATAATTAATCATCATCATCGCAGGATATGTCATAAATGATCTCCTCTAACAACATGAAGCCCATCAAACATGAAATTACATTAATGGATCAAGTCAACGCATTATACAGAAGAATTAGCACCTGAGAATCGATATTATAACTGTGACTGCTACCGCTATAGGTTTGATCTAATACAAAATTAAACAGCAATTCCTGATATGATATACACCAAATGTAAAATTAAGAGAAAGGAATATACTCCATTCACGGAATCCTTATGGATTCCGGACGTTTAGATTTAGCTGGACATTATTTATATTACTACAGTACGTCCAGAAACAAAATACATATATCAAAACCCATTTTACACATATCAAAACTCTATATGCCAAAACTATTCTTTCTAACATACAAAGATCAAACTTCAATTGTCATGTAAAGAAAAAGAATAAAAATAGGCATTAATTTCAATATCAATTTTGCCAACATTACGATGGTGCAGATAAATTTCATGTCATCCTTTACTTTAGAGATTAGATTGATATCGTTGATCAAATTCAACATTAACAATAATTCCAAACATTTAAAGTTCGTTAATATGAGTAATAAGGGCGCACATAGATAAAATCACATAAAATGCTGTAATGGATCAAACAGGTCCATTACACGTTATTTAGTGTACTTAGTTAATATTCAAGAGATATGATACTTCATGAGCTAATACAACTATGTGTTAACTCACTTATGATGAGTTTTCTTTCTTTCTTTTTTCTTTTTTTGAAAAAAAAATATATTGTCCTTCACTTCAAACAGCTATTGGGAAATGAAATAAGATCTCAAGTTTAAAGTCCCATGGGGGTTATGTTCTGTAGGCTAAAGGAGAAGGATTGTTAATGAGAGTTAATGACTATGAAAGAATTTGTCTAATTAAAATATGGGGTGAAATAGGAAAACTCCGTGAAAAGCCACAAACAAGACATTGTCCACTACAAACTCAAACGGTCAAGATCAAACCGAGAACTCTCTCGCACCGAGGTGAGCGCTCTACCACTAAACGTCTGTTGGATTACCGTCTTTATTCACAGTCCGTGTATAGAAGCAGGTCTAAGATGAAAATATAGAGCTACCAAGAACTCCCATAAAATTATTTTACTTTATTTTATTTATTTTTTCAGGAAACATTTACATTTTATATAAATGTAATAAATTACTTAAGTTGGCAACAATGGAATCTACATTCTCTTGTAATTCAGGCATTTATTTCTTCTTATATGTCTTGGCTTGCTTCCTAAGAACAGAGACCATATAATAAATACACGTATATGAATCGTGTTGTGCGTGGCGAAGAATTCTCTTGTGCTCTCTTGTGGCGTAAATCAGGGCGCACTGCAGTTGGTGAGTTGTGTCGCCCAAAATTGTATTATGAAGCTTCAAGATTATACTGGTTACATCTTAAAATCAGGTTGTGCTATCTCCGCCTCTACATCGCTGTGGTTTCTAAGGCATGTAATTACACGTGTCTTTTTAATCCCGATCAGCAGGTTATTATACATATATAATCCTGTAAAGTATGTCTCTATGTGTTGAATATATATACAAAGCATGAAATGTACACATAAATAAGAGTTTCCGTCTAGTTTGGGCGCCAGTCGACCTTACGTGACAACAGCTTGTATTGTTTCAAGGGCTTCTTCAGAAACCGGGTGCTGAAAATATAGCAAACATGCAATGTACAATCACTAACAAAAGTTTCGTTGTGCTGATCAAATTTTGTTGTAAATAATTTCTATAATCTTTCAAAATTTTCACTAATATTCTTGCTTCTTTCGGTAAATATTAAATTATCAACTTTTAAAATACATAAAGATAGCTGGATTTTTCCAAAGTTTTCCGCTATAATACTTTTAAAACGGAAGAAAAAACACATGTTTTATTTTTGTTCTTATTATTTTAACTATATCCGGCAGGGAAGCTTCAGGTAAAGAGCCTTTATTTATTTAAATATAGAATGTTTACTGAAAAGTGTCACTTTGAAGTATTAGTAAAACATAGTCACATATTACTAATTGCATCTATAAGTACTACTTGAACACATTCAATAGAAACTTGTATTAGGCAAATAAATTTTGCACATTTCTTAATTTATAATATTAATGCATTGTAAAAACAAGATTTCTTTAAAAAAGATTTTCATTGCCACGTTCTTCACCAACCAAACAACTTATGTAATTTTTCAAGTTCCGAAAGATACATTATTTGTTTGATGAAAATTAGAGATTATTTTCTACGAAAATTACGCTGAAACATGCTCTGAAAGTTGGGTGAATTTGACCCATTGTTTAAAACTGATCCCTTCCAGAAGTACCAAACTCTACTGAAAAGCCTCAAAGAAAGCACTCACACAATATTCCATGAAAATCGGACATTCTTTTTAAAGGAAAATCGAATAATTCAATTTTGAAAGATGTGGTAAATTCAATCTCTCTCCTCTGATTATCCCAAACAATAGACTCAGTCTCCAATCTCAAAAAACATACACGTCACGTTTCACTAAAGTTGGCAAAATTTTACAAAAGTTTCGCTAATCGTTCCTAATATTTTAATCGGGTTAGAGATAAATTCATTTATTCTTATGAACCATTTTCAACTCCAAGCTGTGAAGATTTTGAAAAAAAAAAAAACCTTCAAAGAGAACAGCCACAATATTGTAATACTATCTAACAGTTTTTACGTGGAAGATGTTTTGTAAATAGGGGTAGGAAGTATTTTCCTTTTATCTTTGCTTTAAAAGCCTTACAATAAATTTGAAGTGCTAATGTGATTTTATGTAAGTTTATTTGAAGTGGCTTATTATTCTTCCTCAAGAACATTTTATTATCTTCATTTTTCCTTTTGGTTTTCTGAAAAGACGCCTTTGTTTTACGAGTAATAAGATTATATATATATATATATATATATATATATATATATATATATATATATATATATATAAAGCGATTTACTCTGAAATAATTTGGCAGATACGGTATTATCAACTTGATAATTTTGTTCTACAAAATCTACATTTGAGAAGATATTGAGTAAGTACATATATTTCCTATTAATTTCGTATCTCTGAATTTTATTACATTTTATATTATTTACAATCGAAACAGATTGTACTTAACATTTAGTTTGAATTTTATTGGCATAACATCATATAATTCACAAAACTACAAAGAAGGTATTAACAATTATTATGTTATAAATTATTTTTGAAATAATAGTTGCCTCAGAAGAAATGAGACTTATATTTATCTGTGGATGTGGATAGGCATTTTGCGGACCCGGATAGAAGCGTTGTTAACGCGGTACGTATACTAAATTTTATATCCACGCAACACATCTAATTATAGACTTCTATAGCTTCACCTGCCTTTATTAAAAGAATAATAAGTTTGTCCACATACCTTCAAAAGTCTTGTTGAACATGAAATATGAGGAATAAAAATACTGCAATTTTAGTTTGGTTTTATTGGTATTAAAGTGAACAACTTCTAAAATTGAAAAAATATAAAAAAGACAGTTTTACATTCACCGGAGTTACATATAAGGTTTTGCATTCACCGGAGTTACATACGTATAAGATTAAGGTATCATCAAAAAGGGCGAATCATGAACTTTGCATAACATTCAACAACAGCTAATAACTACAAATACACGGAGTCAACATCAATCGAAGTAAGAGACATGATAAATGATTTTAAGTCTTGAATTTCCATGGACAATTCGGAACCATCTTTGAAAGCAAGGCAATGAATCATAATGTTCAGAATTAGTAATATCATCAAAATAAGTCAAATTACGTCAAACAACATTCTTAAAAGATCTTTGTTCTTATTGAACTAACCTATAACCTTACGATACATTCGCAAAGTAGTTCCTTTGTCCAGCGATAAGAATTATTTAATGGGTTACTAGAGATAATTTCTTAAGGTGTTATTGAATTGTCTAAGAAGCGGGCGCGAAAATTCAGTTTCCGAATTCGTTTCAGCTTGAAAGATGATGTGTTGCACACTTTGTTTCTAATGAAATTCTCTGTCAGTAAATCTTTAGGGTGCATTTCAATAGAAAATTAAAATCAAAACAAGAATAAAAGAAAATAGTGTCCCTGTACACTGATTTTTGCTCTCAAACACAAAATTAAAAATAATATATTTTATCAATACTGGAAAGGTCTAGTAAACTATGATATTAATTTTTATCTAAATATTTAGAGATTTTAGGATGTCGATGAATTATTCATAAACATTTGAGACAACTCCGTTTGTGTAAAAACATTCCTTTATAGTGGGTAAACCGCATTTTCTGTGGTCGTGGTGCCGAGTTCGATCTTTGGTGAGGGCACAAGTCTACGAGAAAAAAATGAATTAATGGTTGATTCTCACTTTAAAAAATACATCCTATCTCATACAATCGTGATGACGATAGGAAATGACGAATTCCAATTAGTCAATCCGCTTGAGCAAGGATAATAACGATAATTTAATACAGATGTAGATTTATAATTTTTCCTTTTCTTGTGTACAATTAACGAAGCCAATATGAAGAATTAATGAATTACTAACTGAACAAGCACGATCTACACAACGCATCATTCTAATATGAATATGAATTTCCTTCCCACTTCCTTACTATATCTGTACATTTCCCTTTATAGACACAAGTGAAGGACAAGAGAACTCCTAGAGGGAATGAATTGCAATAGACAAAAATTTAAACATACCATTTTATTATATATGTTGGGGTTAATTTGTAGTAAACTTGGAGAAATGATAGATGATATCAAATGGATTTTTTTTATGAGTCCATATTCGAGTACGCCCCATTGTCGCCCTACAGACCTTGGAAATTTCCAGTACGCAAGGGGTTTTGCTATTCAGATTAAACCAAAGCGCTTGCTCTCTGAAACGTTTTGAAGACGAATAGAAAAAAAATATTGACACTTTAAAAAAAATTTGAATGAGAACTAGCAAATCTACTAAAAATTTGGAATCAACAACAAAAACTGTTCTTGAAATTTCTAAAGCTTGTGGTTTCTGAGATCTTATAGTTGAATGGAATTGGGCACAAACATATAAAGGTAGCATTTAATATGTAGATAATAATCATAAATGAGTTATAATATGAGTTAAACTTAACTCGTAATTAAGTTTAATATGTGCGGAGATGGAGGAAAACCACTAAATTTGAACAGGATTCCGTTCTTACAGAACTGAGGTTTCGAATCGTACTTACTCAGAGCAAGTAATCTAATGATTTGAATTCAGAGTATTTTATCCCACAATTTTATCATTTTTTCCTCTTAAATAATGTTCTAGTATTATGTTTAGAAGTATGCTTAAAATAACACTACTTGCAGATTATTAAATCTTTGAATTATTCAGACATAATTTTGTTTCAACTGAAAATTTTGTACTGTCGGTGCAAATTAATTTATTTAATGCAATTGGGGAGCTCCTTGAATTAGGAAGTAATTAACTCCTGTATAAATAGTAAGCAATAATAGCAACGGGAGTTGAAGTCCTGACCACATGTCCATTTCTTTCTTCCCCTCCAATTCCCTGGTTAGTGTGATCACCGAGGAATATCATCCCACGTACATAACGGGCTAACATGACCATAGATGCCGAAAACCCAGAAATTTAATTTCAAGTTCTACTCCTAGCACGGTACAAAATTAAGGAAATATTTCAATGCAGGTATAGTTAGGATAGCTTACTGAAGCTCTTGAACCAAGCGTTTACCCATGGCCATTCGCAAAATAATACAACAGTAAAAGTAAATATTATATTAATATAGGTATATATTTTGTTAATAAAATATAAATTATAAATATATATAACTATAATGAAGTAATATGTTATAGCAAGCTGTACACGTAAGAAACAACATAAAATCTTATGCTTAGATGCATAAATGAGAAATACACATTGGACTTCATACGACATACATATATACGACAAGTGAGTAAGCTACCTCGTAATAGGGGAATATTTTCAGTGTAGATACAAGTAATGAGTCCAATTGATACAAAGGAGAAAGAAGTGCACGCCGTGCAATTTTGCTACAGATTTCCTGTGAAGGACTCTTTTCAAGCGAAAAATCGAAATCCTTCGCAAAGTTACATAATAGATACGAGCACGCGGAAGCCACTGTATAACAGTTTTTGTTATCTGGAAAGAAGAAATAGGGGAACAAAAGTATTGGTAACACTTCACTTCATGAAATAGCGTTACTGCTCTACCTGCTAGAGCAGAAAAGGAGGTAATACCTAGTAGTTGTATTGCAAAGGAGTACGATGTCCGCAATTTTATAAGATTTGCCTAATGCATCAGAATAAACTTAACAGTCGTTACGTTTCTCTTCGTCTCCAGAAGTTTTAATTATCAATCAGATAAACTTCGCATGTATTAGGTTATTTAAAAATTAGAGTAAGTTTGTTTAAACTCTTGGATATTTAATGTTAAGAGTGTGACTCAAGAATGACACTACATTAATAAAAGAATAAACGTTATTCACACACGAGGCTCGAGATGATTTTTTTTTTTTTTTAATTTTAGCAGTCTCTAGTCTACATACTACGATAAGTTTCTTGTAATATTTTACATTTCCCTGCACTTTTCGAAAACTAAATAAATACAACCATTACAAATACTTGCTTAATATACTTTAGCTTGTTTCGATACAATCCAAAATTCTGCTCACTCCTGCTAGACATATTCCAACAGTTTTACATAGGAAATATCCATCTTGACCTGAAATTTGCAGGTTTTAATATTTGCAAATAAATTTAAATATTTGATCGAATAAATAATAGTTTTCTTTAATCATTGAAGTTTTCAAGTTAACTTAATCAAACATTGAATAACATTAGAGAAATGTTACAATTTTCACACTAATTTGCATATACGTTTTTTCCTGTTGTTAACAGAAAAAGCAACCTGAATACATACACACTCACAAAAACATATCCAAAGAAGTACAATGTTTTTAGTAAAATTTCGAAGTTGGGTCATAACTGTTCTAAATTATTTAGTAAAATCTTTAACAATTATTTAGTAAAGGTGTAATAACATACTGTTAACAAACACTTAGTCTATTATCAACATTTTAAAGACTTCTGCAATTTAATAAAATCTAACTAAATAAGTATGTAAGTTGGTCATAAATATATTAAAGTATAATAAATTCTACTTGGGAAGTAATTCAATGAAATAATTGAAAAGGATTACTAAAAAAACTTGTATCGAGCAGAGAGGGGGAGACTCAATCCACTTGTACTCTGTCGGCTGCTCTTGTAGACAACAACCTTGATGGCGTTGGAATCTTGTGGAAACGTGTGGTGGTGACAGACCAACAAAAGAAGCACTCAAGAGGTGCAAGGAAAGGTGAGGTATTGTCCACAACTCATGCTCTCTGAAGTAGGTTGTGTTCGTGATATGGCCATTACTTGGCAACACGTGTATCGGATCCATCATCAACATATATACAAGACCGCTTGCTTACCTTGTCCCATCGAGTAAAAAAAAGATAACTCCTTTAATCTCTGGCACGCGAACAATACTGTTCTCTGATGGAGAAGGTGTGTCTTGAAGGCAGACACAATGTTTACAAGGCCGTCTTCAAAGACGATATATAGATATTACAAGCGATTGTCTTCTGGAAGAAGCCTCAAATAAAATGCATCTCTATTGCTTTAGATTCAAAGATACCGTCTCCGAAATACGAGTTAAAACGACTCAGTATCTTTACTCGTTTCATCAATCTTCTTTACGTAACGTAAGGTCTCAACTTAAATTTATAGTTATTAAAAACAGTTTGGTTTATAGTTACGATTCAACAGCATCACATGATTTTAGATATAAAGAAATGTTTTTCAGGTATTGAAGTTAACATGAATTAAGTTCCTTTACATCGTGAGTTACTTCTCAATAATTTTAAAAGACGAAGATGTTTCTTTTGAGTTGGTGTGATTGGAGTGTCCAATTTTATGTATAGTGGGAAATCTCCCTCTGTAACGCAACCAATTGATTGACTAAAATCAGGCGTACAGCATTATAATCTCCGTAATGTTCAAAAAATAGGCTAGAGTGTACAGTCAGTCAAGGGGCAGTATGCTGTTAAACAAGGTTGTATGACAGTGACCATGGAGAACACCAATTATTTATTCTGTTATTTTCTGTGTTAAATACGTGTGAACTGAGTCTAACTTTTGTTCATTATGAAGAGATTGTTTAAAAAGTAGGGAGAGGGGAGGAGGAGATAGAAGACTGCCTGTATGCGTATTTAGAATGTACGTTAAAAATGTGCGGATGTTTCTGTTCCCATATTAATACATATATTTTTTCTGATATACTGTATATAAAAAATCGCCCATCTTATGGAGATGTCCGCTAAGTTTGGTTTCATTTACTTAATAATTGTGCTTTATTTAACGAATATAATTAAATTACTATATAAGAACATTTACACACAAGTGTTAATCATTGTAAATAATTGCAATAATTAATTGAAGCGTTCAAATCACCAAGAACAGGATAAAGAAGAACTTGCATAACAACAATAACCTCAAAGTCTTCTTTATGGCCGTGTACTTTCTGTAAGTGTAGTCCTGCATTTGACTTCTGGTGAAGACACTTGTTTCAAATACAGAAACCCGAATAGAGTTCCCTAGTGGTTAGCATACGCATCTTCGGCATGAAAGACTCGGGCTGGATTTCCGGTGGGAGCTCATGGGAGTAGGGGTGTTCGATAAGGCTGAGGACCTATCGAACTTCGGGACTGAAAATTTATCGAGTTGTCATCGGTTACTCGAAATCTTTCGAGTATTTGAAATTATCGAAGTTTCGGGTATTATCGACATTTCGAGTATTATCGAAGTTTCGGGTATTATCGAAATTTCGAGTATTATCGAAGTTTCGGGAATTATCGAAATTTCGAGTATTATCGAAGTTTCGGGTATTATCGGAATTTCGAGTATTATCGAAGTTTCGGGTATTATCGACATTTCGAGTATTATCGAAGTTTCGGGTATTATCGACATTTCGAGTATTATCGAAGTTTCGGGTATTATCGAAATTTCGAGTATTATCGAGGTTTCGGGTATTATCAAAAGTAGTGATGGACAGTTCGGTTCCTTCACCTCACCAATGATTCCATCTTGCAGCCAAACTAGTCAAACAACTTTTTTTTATCTGATAAGTTATTGCAAAGTTGTACTTGTGAGGAGAAAGGAAATCGTGCACAAAGGGATTGCTTTTTCGTCCCCTCCCCCCACACAGAAAGCGTTAATTTTCCCCTGAATTTTATCTCTTGTTTGTTATTTGCTAACAGCTAGTGTATTAGTGTTGCCAGAGATACGGTCTTAACGTACAAATAGGGTAATTTGCTCTTCATACGATATAGTATACGCCCAACACCTCAACCATATTAATCACGCACGGTGTTGCTAAAATGTTATAGCAAAATTTTTATTTTTAAGCCAAATGTATTATCTTCTGTCGTGTTTGCTTTCTCTTAATGGCCACTAGTTCACACATTGCCGCAGTCAGATATGATGATGCTTTGGGCGCAAACTCCCCCTTTAGCCTTTCAGTAAAATAAATGTTAGTCAAATCAGTGGTGATTTCAGGGGTTGTTTAGGAGGAATATTTCCCCACAAACATATCTCTGATCATGTTCACCGTGGTTTACCAGTATTCTTGCTACTTTCACCCTCCGTGTATTCAAAATCTCCCGGGGTAGGATTACCATAATTTCTGGATATTTTTAAGAATGGTGTGTGTGTTCATTGAGAAGTTAAGAAAAGTCTAATCTTAACTTCCTAAAATGCTTATGCTCATTTTCTATACTTAAAAAATATTTTTTTATATTATTGTCTTAATTATTTTCCTGAGTAAAATATTCTTGCGAAGAACACCTTATCGTTATTGGTTTTTTCATAAATATTAGCACAAGACAGAATTGCAAGCCAAGCACTTGACCAAACACAGCGAAATTTCCCAGTCTTCCATTTCCCCTAAAATTTCGGGCATTAGTTAATCCCAGACAATTTTCCGGATCGGGCTTGAATCTAGGACGTAGCCTATAATAAGACTACGCGGGGGAAATCTTGAAATCATCACTAAGTTTGATGAAGGTGAAAAACGGAAATAAATCTATTTCCTCGACAGTGAATATACAGTGTAGCATATGTTCTATACAGTTGGTTTGTACATTATGATGAATCCACACACTAGCGGATCCAGAAGCGTCGTTTGGTGGAGGCTGATTGCTTCCTGGACGAATAATGTAGGTTTTAAAAACGTAAGAGTTTTGCATCAATTTAGAATAACGTGGTGCATTATTTTATATAGAGTGTTTCCAAACAACACCGCCAACTTTTGGGTTGCCACATTACCTAATTTTAGCGGGTACCACCAGATTTTCAGGTCTTATATTCGTCCCCCGCTTAATTATATCTTAATCACGAAAAACCACCCGCTTTTTCGGATTGGAGAAAAATCTAAGACGACTTTGTTGATAAAGTGTTGTTATATTCAACGTAAACCGCTACATTTCTGTGTCAATCTCAATCGCGAATGGACAGATGACAGAAACAAGATGAACGCAAAAACTGTCAAATTATTACTACTGGTTTTGTACAATATGAAAGACGTATCATGCGTAGAATTTTATGATAAGATTTTATGCCATCGAGATTTTTTAAAGGAAGTTAAAGGGAATGAAAAATGTAAAAAAATTGGCATAATCATACACATTTTGGTTCAACCCATGAATACTAATGTATGATCTCATAGGTGCGTATTTCTTTCATAACATTCTGTCCAGTTCAACTGAACATGTCTATGTTGTTACGCAATCTATATGTTCAACTAGTCTTTATATATTCAGAAATGATTGCAAATTGAACCTACGGATCCTTAGCACATTGTTTAGATTAGATTCATTATTAGTATTTTTTTCTTTTAAAATGTTTATACTGTTTTTCATATATTGTCAAACTGTGGTATTTTCATATGTTAGTATGATTTCAAGTAGAAATCTTTGAAAATGATCAGAAATTTTATAAGAGATGGACCAAGACCCCTAAATATGTTTTAGCTTTCTTACGATAAAAGTTTAGAAATTATTTTGTATTCCTTAGAGAGAAAACCGTATGAACAACATCTGCCATATATCGTTTTTTTTTTTTTTTTTTTTTTTTTTGAAAACTTGTCTTAGAGAAATCCTTAGTAGAGATATTTTACTGTAATATTTATTTAATACTTACTTTACAATTCGAGACTCAAATTTGTTGAACTTAATAAAACATTAAAGGCAAAAACTAAATTTTCTTTACTTTAGTTTTGTTAGAAAAGTACATTGGAAGTGTCACTTAACAAAGAAATCACTAAAAAAATGGTCAGAAGGATCGTCAGTATTTCTAATACACAAATTCACATCAGTACTTACGGCTTAGAATCCCCCGCTTTTCTAATTTCAAAATATGGCAACCCTATCCTGAGACCAAGATAAAACAAAAAGTATAGACCAACCTGGGTGCACAAATGCTTCCTTTTGGAGTTATAGGCTGCCGAAAACATGAATAAAAGAACTTTATAGGTCCATAGCTCCAATACTATAGGATCTACCGTAGTCCGATCAAGATTTTATTTAGGAACTAGTATGTGCCCTATCCAAATATCCAAGTTTCAGAATGATCCAAATATCCCATATGATCTTTTCGCTGACATTTTCACTTTAGTAACTTGAACACACTTTGCAGTACCGTTTCAGCTTGAATTAGCAGTATAACCTTGTTTCCCATAGAAAAATCTGATTACAATCGAAGTGCAATGTAATCGTAATCGGTTTTAAAGACATTGGCTTCTTGTTTCTTAAAAGAAAGAAACAATGATAAGTAGTCTATTGTATGCAGGACACAACAGGAGAGATAGGGTCTAATATTTCTTTCAACAACTGCAAAGCAAGTAACTGCACAACCATCTTTCTTTGAAAGTCTGTTTGCAACAATATACGAAGCAGCTGAGAGAACTCTTGAGGAAATAATGTTTTCTATTTTTCCGTAAGAAGTGATCGGAAGTTATTTTAATTTGATATGGAAATTGAATCAGAGCCATTGAAATATATGTCAGAGGCTGTGTGTTTTTCTCCCCTTTCCCCTTCATCCCTTTTGTCACTCCCTGGTTCGATCCCCGACCAAGTAAGTTTGTGGTGGATAACATCGTGTCCGTGGGTTTTCTCGGCGTACTCCCGTTTCCTTCCACATTCCCATTCCACCAATTATTCCATCATCATTCACTTGCCTTAATCATACTTCTCCCTTAGCCTAACAGACATTATAGTAGGTCATTAAACTGGAAGATTTCACTTCATTTCATTTTCCTTTAGTCTTCGTTCTGTCATATGTAAAGTTCTCCCTTGTGCATAGCATCATGCCATGAGGGCATGTCGGGAGTGGGCCCTCAGTCGTAGATGAATATGGTGTTGTCGGCACCACGCTTCGGCCGCATCCCCCCTCCCAGGTACGCATTGAATCTGAGGTTGGTAATGCCCAGAGCCGCACGGCATCTTATGCACAAAATCAAATATCGTAAAGTAACCAAGAGCAACAGATACCTTACATATACATTTAGACCAATCCTCTTTAAAATCGGACAATCCGTTCGAAAGTTATCGTCGGATGCCACATGCAAACAGACAGACAGGACGGCCTGTAATAGGGAGCTTCGCACCCAAAATTCTCAATGTTTGTTTCACGACAATCTCAAATACTCCAAGGCATTCTAGCGCCGGAGAGCAAATTTTCGAAACGGAAGTTTGATAAGTCTTCAGCCTTATCGACTTTCCTTACCTCTACCTATATCAGTAGCTATCTCTATACAGAACTTTAAATTAAACCCTCGAAATCATACTAAAATTATTTTTCTGCCTGCCCCGTTATTGGCGCAATCGGCAAGGTGACTATTAGTAGACTAATGGTGTCTTGGATTCCAATTCCGTTCGGGTGATGCATGTTTTCTCTTCCTCTTTCTCTCTTCTGACAAGACTGTTTAAACCTTATACAGATCTGTGGGGGAAAAACTTTTCCTTCACTTCATTGCTAAGGAGAGAAGTTTTAAAATAAACACTCTGCATATATGTAATACATATTATATACAACTATGATAATCTCGAATTCATTGTTTCTTCCGAACACTCCGATAATCCCGAACTTTTCAAAATATTCAAGCGACTCGTCAAATGCGATCATATTGATATATTTCTGTATTTGCTGCTTTCAAACAATTCGAGACTCTCGAAGAGTTCGAGTGTCTCGAAGTTGTCTAATGTTTCTTACATTTCGAGTGCCTCGAACACTTCGAGTGCCTCGAACACTTCGAGAGTCTCGAACACTTCGAGAGTCCCGAACATTTCAGGAGTCTCGAACATTTCAGGAGTCTCGAACATTTCAAGTGTCTCGAACATTTCGGGAGTCTCGATCATTTCGGGGGTCTCGATCATTTCGGGGGTCTCGATCATTTCGAGAGTCTCGATCATTTCGAGAGTCTCGAACATTTCGGGAGTCTCAAAAGTTCGATAATTCGATAGAATTAAAATTCTTTATCGATGAAACGGTTTTGAAATTTTATCGAATTGTTATCGATTACTCGATTATCGGAACAGCCCTACATGGGAGTCGGATCCCATACTAAACTATGGGTCCACGTCTCATATAGCCTTGCTGCTAAAACGGATGGTAAACTGAAAATCCCAATAGTGCTTTGGATCTCACCTTACAGTAGGTTGCGTCCGCTATAGCCTTAGAGGTGAAAAGGGACGTTAAACTCAACTAACTAACTAACCACTTAAGAAGTTAATAAATAAATTAAGTACTCTTGAAATCACTGTACATCAGGAAGTTATCTGAGAACCACGGAAAATTCAATAAAGAACACAATATTTCATTCACTCCAATCAATCTTCCTCAGATAAATTCAACAGGAAAAAGTTATGTCCTGTCTTCTATAATACTTGCAACGTAAATCCTTCTATCTTTTGTTTCGTAATCCGTCTAAGGAATATTATTAATTGGATTAACCTTCTAGCGCTTGCATGAACGGGATTTACACCGCATTCTCAGAAAAATATGCGCCTGATCCCAATGCGTTGGGATAGATTGACGGGATTGTCAAACCCTTTCCATCCCGTTGATAACTTTTGGAATCACTAAGTGTTTATAATGATAAATCTAATAATAATTCATGCAGTTTCCCCATGTAATCATTACACTCTACACTCTTCGTTCGGGTCAGTCTCTTAAGTTAGTACCTCTACTTACTCGCAGTAAAGTCAAACAGAGGATCTTGGGCGTGGCATCATTGCAACAGGAAATACTGAAAAAAATATTTTTTCTATCACACACGTAAATTCTGACTGGAGAGGGTTAACTATTAACAGATAGTACTGGTCCCATTATTTTCGTATTTTCATGATATTTAGTTGCAATAATTACTTAAAACGCAAGTGTAGAGAAAATACCTCTACATGAAATCTGGTTTAACGTCACTATACGCGAGCACTCAAAGGTAAGTGAAGTATTATAATGTTTATTGCTAATGCTAATAATATTTGTAAGGTCGGGTAAGGTAAATGTATCCCCTATTTGGTATAGGCTTTAGCAGGCCCGAGGGCTGGGTGGATGTAGGCTCCATACTTTCGACACTTTAGCACATTCAGAAGATGGTGCAGTCACATTCAGAAGATGGGTTTCATGTATATGCTTATGTTGGGTAATTCAGTTAAAGAATTAATGTGTGGTCCTTCTTGAATAAAAATATGTTTCTCCAACACTTCAAACTACAATCTGTTTTTTTTTTTTTTTTTTTTTTTTTTTTTGTCCCCCAGGTTTCCTCAAGTACTTATATTGCTTCGGTGAATCAATGAACTAGACATACATTGAAAGGAGGAAAAAAAATCCACCCTCACTAAGAGTTTGTTAAATTTCCCAACTTGAAGTGTTGAGCAACATCTTTGTATCCGTCACGTTCCAGTTGATACAACTATCTATCGACTAAACTAAGGAGTCAGTTAGGTGTTACTTAAGTATTTATATCTGTGCATAGCCTATATATAATTACTCGTATCTGTACCATAGGTTGATGTAACAAAGAAAGAAATTGATAAATACGTATACAGATGAGTATCAATAGCGATGTCGGTTTTAGTGGAGTATATATAATCCGTATTATTCTTGTAATTCCGTATTATTTAATTACTTGAAGATACTTATTTCGATTTTAACTAAAAATACAAATCGCTAAGCAAACCAACGCTTATTTAAAAGTAATAAATGTATGACAGTTTCGCCAACTAACTGATCATATTGGCTTCATCAGACTCTGTAAACATCAGACACTGTAGCTTAGTTTTTCACTGTACTAGAGAGGGAAAGGATCTGCGGTATTTAATTTCATTTTTGTCAACTTTTGTTATGATTGAGTGAATCTGTTTTGATTACCCATTCAGTGTTCAAAACCACTTTCCGGGATCCTGTTATATTTAGATGGTTTACAGTGTTTGATGAAGCCAATATATTCAGTTAGTTGACGAAAATGTCACACATTTATTATTTTTAAATAAACGTTGCTTTGCCCAACGATTTGTGTTTTAAGTGTAAGTTATTTAAGTTAGCAAAGCTAGTACGGACCAGTTAGTTATTTCTATTATTCCATAACACAACTTTTCATATTATGCTATATTTAAATTGCGACTATAAATATTATTTACTTTTATAATTTCATATTTAATTCTGTTAACTAAGAAGGCTCAATATCAACATTCATTTGTTTTCCTATAACTTATTATGAGAAGACCTTACTACCTACTAGAATATTTTACTTCCTACATCAGAAATCAAACCCGGGTCTCTCATGGGTAGATAGACGAATGTTTCTAGGAAAACCATTTTAATATTAATACATTTAGAGTTATACCAAAGCAAACATTGAAATAAATTATATTTAGTTATTCACCATTCAGTAAATTTAACATTTTAATTTAGTTATCTTTGTGAAGAAATTAATTCGAAACTTCGTTTGAAAAATAATTTTGTGGTATATTGAATAAAAATAGCCTGCTGAAATATCAAGTTCTACTTATCAAGAAAAAAATATATCCAAATCCTTACTTTTGAATCCCGAATATTGCTTGACAACATGAGTTAACGTCATGAAGTGTTGGAGAAACATATTTTTATTCAAGAAGGACCACACATTAATTCTTTAACTGAATTACCCAACATAAGCATATACATGAAACCCACATAAAATAGAGAGAGAAAGAAAAAAAGCATTTTTTGCGTCGGTGAACAGACACTTCACCATCAATGACAAAATTCAAGTTCAGCGTTAAAGTGCTATTAACAAAGAGAGAGAGAGACTTAAAAAAATAGTTACAAAAAACTTTAAGGCGATGACTAAACGTACAGAGATTGAAAAACTTAGAACGTGGGTCGTTGCAGAAGCACTCGGCCAACTGGAACCGCAAAACCTAAGTTCACGTGCTGCCAAGTTTCTTCACTCTTATCTCTCGGACTTGTCTTCGTTTTTTAAAAGTTCTTCTTCGAAAACATTGCTTCGTTCCCCTCTCTTCCTAATTTTTTTACTACAAAAATGTTGATCCACGTTGTAACATTTTTGTTGCTTATTTTTATTTTCTCCTACCCTTGTTTCCTGTAAGCGACCTCTAGTCTTCTTATAAATGTACAGTAGTTACTATGGTTCTTCGTCTAGAGACTGACTGCAACATCATGATCTATTGCATTCTGATGTAAATACACAAGCGTAATATGCAAGTCATTGTTTTTGCACTTGTAAGAAAGAGTGCACTTGTTTATCTCTTATCTTTAGGAGATGCTTTACTTTCTTTTTTATTTGTATACAGTTTCTAACGAAAGCAGATTTCTTGTAGTTTTTCTTTTTTTCTTATGTGTAAGCACATTCTTTGTTTTTGCTTACTTTTGCATTTCTCTACCGCCTCATCTTCTTCTTTCTCTATCTCTGTCTAATTTTCTCTTATTTCTTCTCGCCTTCTTATGAACGTTAATCTTACGTCTTTCTTTCTTTCTTTTTTTAAAGGAATATTTAAAGGAGAAGAGTTCATTGGCGATAGTCTTTTTTTTTCTGTTGGCTGTTTTCTAATTGTTATGTATCCAAATATAGATTAAATTTTCATTTCAAAGGATCAGATTATAATGAACACAAACTAAGTGATTGATGATCTTTGACTGTGAATTCTTTCTCTGTGAGTTTTCTAAAAGTATTCTAGACTACTTCTATTTTATCGTAATGTTATAAAATAGGGTTATTGTATTATAAATGAGAAAACCAACGGAGGTGTTGTAACAAACTCTATTCACAACACATTGATATGCTTTCTGTGGTACGTAATGAAAATATGAATTTAAGAACATGCATTGCCATCCCTTCTTACTGACTACTCGGAGGGACTATCCCATACAACACAAATGCATGCTAAGCATGTGTAAAGAATGTTCCTCGAGGTACATTGGAATATATATGATAGGTATTTGAATAGAGTAAGCATGTGAAATTCACATGAAAGGCATAAGGTTATTTCCGCCCTAAAATACGTCCGTAACACATATCGAGGAATGTACCTCGAGTGAATATAACGTACTGGGTATATGTACTTGACACATTGACCGGCATGTGCCAGGACTATACTAAGCATATATGATGATATTAGCGACTCTACCAGCTGTTACAAAGCTATAGCGAAGCCAAGCCGCAGGCTAATTAAATTATAATCCATAGCAATTGTACTTAATTAGATATTTTCTTCTAGTGAACATCGTATACTCTAATATGCAAAGTTTTGAACGTGTAAGTGGTATGGAGAAGATGTGAAATGAAAGCACGTCACGTACATACATTACCAAATATATAAAACAATAGTCGTTGGACTTTCATACGTAATTTACCTCGAAGAAACAGAAATTTTGTAGACGATGTTCTTAATTTGTTTTATATTAAACACAATCAGTACACACCTCACGATGAGCTGCCGCCTTCTTTCAAACATGCCTTTCTCGTTGACTAACTTCGTCTGTGCGGGCGTAGACAAATGAGTGTCGCAATGCGAAGCAACATACACACGACCGGGCCGTGGTACGTGAGGTATGTGCTATTCACATTCCAATAAAGCAAATAAAATATCTTTCAAGTGTCAGATATTCCTCAAAGAGTACTTACCTAGCAACATATGCTGGAAACATGAAATGTACATTTCTCAAGTACCAGGTACGTAAACGATTGTTATGGAAGTTAAATGGTACGTGCCTAGCATGTACCTGGTTGGATGGGTATGGTTACTGATAATTTCAGTCAAACTAGTAAGTTGTTAATATAAAGTTTTAAAATACTCAGCTCTGATGCGAGTAGCTCCTGGTGCAATCTCAGGCCATAAAACCTTTTTGTGGAAATCATCGTCCCCGCATGTTTCTCGAAATTCTCCCATTTTGTACCACTATCTTTATTATAAAAATTTGTTCATAAGCATTCATTCACATTTTATTTCCGTTCCATTAGCCTACAGAACATAGCAGTGGGGAGTTAAAAACTTTTCTCTTACTAGTTAACTGATCCCATTGTCACTTGGTATTTCCCACCCGTTCTTACTCCAACAACAGATTGCAATAACTAATATTATTTTATGACAAAAAAGAAAAGAAAAACAAACTGCAGTTCATATGCGTGTATTTTTTAATCATACTTCTGAGAGACTGTAGTAAAAAGGAAGTTTTTTTTTGTCTTTTAGAAATCTTTAAATGTACGCTAAACATAGGATCTTTTAAATGTATAGTAGTTAAAACACTTACTATGTAACTCTACTGAAATGACTTTTACATCATCAATCACCATCACTGCAATTTATTAATCTATATAATATATGTAAACACTATGGCCCCTCAGAAATCACGTAAACGAACGATTAAACAAGTGACTGATCATAGAGAGGCAAACTACTTCTGTTTGAAATGTATTCAAGTATTTAATGTATCTTGGTTTTAAAAAATGCACATTTTTCAGTTCAATGGTACTTCACAGTAGAAATACTATATTGGTTTTGCTGTTGTGAGAAGAAACTATAAAAGTTACTCGTTATTGGTAGCAAATAATACAACAAAACCACACGAATTTGTTGACAATTTTCTTCCTATCTTATCTTTGAAATCAATAAGGTAATAAAGTTTATTACAAAACTTATGGAATATTTTCTTAACGTAGTATCGATAATGATAGCTATTTTAAATGTTCTTCAATATAATGCCATTGTAAGAGCCAATTACAGGAATAAAAATAAAATCCACTTAAAATTTTACAATTTAAATGAAATCGATAATAGAATGGCATCATACTAATATTGATAACTTCAAACTATGGGCCTCTACAGTACAATTTGTCACTTTAAATTCGAAAACTCTAAATCTGTCAGGTACTAAACTCTTCTAAATTCTTTTGAGAGTTAGTACGCTTATATAGAGAGAGCACAAAGTGCACTTCTGCTTTTATAATAACGATACAATATGACATTTCTACTAATTAACCAACTTGAATATTCATGGCTTCTTCTTTAACAAAATATATTAATATATAAATCATACAGCATTTACTAAATTCTATCATCTAAAGTAATTACAACATGTTTTATTATATTTATTTGTTCTATTTTACTATAATTTATTACTATGTATTCAGTTCATGCATTTCATAGCAGTTTTCAATATTATTACATTGCAACTAATCGAGATTTAAAACAAGGGTTTTTGTTCATAATATGTATAACAATAAATATAAAAGTAATCAATATCGTATTTTTCTTGCATAATATACATTGTACATATTCTACACATAAATAATTAAAGAACATATTTAATATTTGTATTTTGCAATTATAATTGATATTATATTTGTTTATGTGTTTTACCCAAAATATATATTTGATTATTTATAATTTACAAAAAAGTTCTCAGTCAAATTGCAGTAATTGCAATACTCCATAATTTAAAATAGTGTTTTATATTTGTTGTACTGAGAAAAGATTCATGTATTCAATGTAGTAATACTTTTAGTACTTTGAGTTATTTGGAACTATGTAATTATTCTTATAATCTTCAAATTATATTTAGTAAATCTTGAGGTGTATTCTTCATTTAAAGATAGAAACACATTCTCAATTGAATCGTAATTATTGAGATTGAAATATTGTTCAAATATTGTTTAGGTTCCTTCAATTTACTAACTACTACATAGTACGTTTCTCATTAAGTTACGTTGTGGAGTTATTTTTCTAGTGTTAGCGCTGTTTAAGGAGAAAAATATTAGGTCGAAATATTTGGTAATCATCTTATTCAGGTGTAGATAATCGAGTATATTATGGAAATTCTTCTTATTAGCTATTTAAATTTATGTTATTTTGGTTCATCTTAAATCTTACTATAATGTGATATAGTCAAAATAAGGTTATTACTGCTATTCGGGAATAACACTTTTCCTGTTCCTAACTACAAGAAAATGAGATTCGAAAAATGAGTAAGTGCATTAAAACCCGTGACAAGTGGGTTAGGGTATATGATGGGTCCGGTAGGAGTTCAGAGAGTTAGATGGAAAGGAACTCCTACAGTTAGATGGAAAGGAACTTTGGCAGTTAGATGAAAAGGAACTTCGGCGTGGGAGCGGTGCAGATCGAAAATTTTACTTTTCTTTTTTTATAGAGTTGAGTTGATTTTTAGTTTAGCGTCGCTTTCAGCAGCGAGGCTATATGAAACGTGGACCTACTGATTAACGTGGAATCCGAACCACATGAGCTCCTGCCGGGAATTGAACCTGGGTCTCCCACGCCAAAGGGGCGAACGCTAACCGCTTAGCCACTAGGGAGCTCGTTTTTTTTATGGAGAAGGATATAAACATCATCAATTAAGAACAGGGTTTTTCGTTCACAAACGAATAATATCAGCAATTAAGCGGGTTGAATTTGTTAATGATAGATTTTCTTTTATTACTCTTAAGGGTCAGTGGTGTGATATTATTGTTTTAAATGTACATACCCCAACAGAAGATAAGGATGACGATAAAAGACAGTTTTACAAAGAAGTTGATTGGATATTTGACAAACTCCCGCGATATCATATGAGAATTCTATTAGGGGATTTCAATGCGAAGGTAGAACGAGACGATATTGTCAAACAGATTATAGGGAACTAAATTGTATACGGAAAGAATACCAATGGCGTTAGACTCGTAAACTTTTTAACTTCCAGATATCTTATTGTGAAGAGTTCAAAATTTCCACATCGCAACATTCATAAGTATACTTGGACCTCACCAAATGGTAAAACACATAATAAAGCTGATCGCGTTTTAGTACATAGAAGAAGATAGTCTAGCACAATTGATATTTTGCAGTTTGGAGGAGGTGACTGTGAGACTGACCACTAACTGATAGCACCAATTATAAGGGAGAGATTGTCATTGATAAAGAAAAATATTTATCATCTGAAAATGGAGAGGTTTATTTTTTTTTTTTTTTTAAATAGAGGATGATCAGACGACAGAGGAATAATAAATGAAGTCTCGAATGGATTCTTGGTTTCAAATGGTTTGGAATGCACTAGCGTTGAAAATATTTGGGTCAAAATTAGGGATAGCATTAAAATTTCAGCAAGGGAAATATTGGAGCACGTGGAAATATATAGGAATAAAACATGGTTCGATCAGGAATGCACTAAACAACAGAGAAGATAAAATAGGTAAAACTATGTTGACTTCCAAATCCGAACGATATGACTCCACAATATTTCGTTGAGAACAGGGGAAAACTTCTATAACTTTTAGAACATATGAACGTCATTCTTTGAAAACTAAACTTGAACTTGTTGAACTTGAAGATAACAGCAAAAACAAAAACATTCAGGTAAATGCATAAAGGCATCAGCGAATTTAAGAAAAGTTATAACCTTGTGTTTATATATTAAAGAAAGCAAATAGAACAACTCTCATGGATATGAATAACATTTTGATTTGATGGAAGGATTTCTTTGACAATTTGCTTAACACAGAACCAAAAAATAATGTTCGTGGATAAAGTGAAATACATACAGCGGAGCTGTATATTCCGGGACCTAACCGAATAGAAACAGAAATTGCTATAAAGAAATTAGATAAATACAAATCGCCGTGTGTAGACAGAATTCCTGCAGAGTTAGTTTTAGGTGGAGGGGAAAAATTGTGAAACGAGATACACTAACTCATTTTCTTCATCTGGAACAAGAAGGAATTGCCACAAGGGAGAAAGAATCAATCATTGTTCCAATTCACAAGAAAGACACCAAAACTGATTGTAATAATTATCAAGGCATCTCTATTTTGTAAACATTCTATAAAATCCCCTCAAATATTTTGTTAGAGAAACTGACCCTATATGCAGATTATCAGTGAGGATTTAAGCAAAATCAGTCAACTATTGGCAAGATATTTAACGTTTGTCAAATACTCGAAAAGAAATAGAAATACAATACTCTGCTACATCAATTATTTATTGATTCCAGAAAGGTCTATAACTCTGTTAGGAGCGAAACAGGGAAACATTGTACAACATTTTTATTGAATTTGGTGCAACGACAAAGCTAGTTAGATTAATTAAGATATATTTAAATGAACCCAAAATAAAGTATGAGTAGTAAAATAGCTGTCCAAGAGTTTTTACGTCGGGAATGATTTGAATTGTTGACAGGAAATGTTTTACGCCACATACCACGTTAGGTCTATGAGACTCAGAAATAATCAGGAGATGATAAGTAAATACATGTCGTTAGGAACATATGCTGTTAAGATAAGAGATTAATGAATTGTAACACAAATTGTGTTAAGATTATAGGATAATTATAAGTATAAAGATTAACTGACTAGGGATGATTCCACCCCGGGACCAAGTACCTGGGGAAACCTATATTTCGTCTGAAAGCTCTTGCCATGAGAAGTACGAAACCGTTTTCAAATCACGGGCAAACCCGCAACCTGATCTTATAAGCGGCCCGTTTCTTTGTATATGTGACCCTGTGTATGCCATATTCCACAAAAGTAAAAATGAATGTTACGATGCATCACGCGTAAGCGCCTCAGCCCATCATGTTCCTTTTTGACTCATTGCTAGAACGTGACTCGGGCAAATGTTTGATAATATCATTTTGCACCCAGACTTACCCATTTGGTGAGTGTTGCCAACGAATTGTAAATACAATGTGGCAGATGGTTTCTGTACCACTGGATGCATGAAACATGGAATGAACATCATTCGTCACTATAGAAAATATACTGTGGACGTATTTCTCTCCCCAGAACCTGTTTGTCAGTGTTACCAACCAATTTTAGAAATAAGATGTAAAACAAGTTCCGTCCGATGAGACGTTTATGCACCAAGCTTGGCAGAAACATCACACGACACTATACCAAAAAGACGTTGAGTCTGACCGTCTCCCAACAATTCTAGGTTGTCAGTGTTGCCAACCAAGTGTAAACACTATAATGATGCAAATGGCGTGCGTGCCAGTAAACGAATATAGAACAAATGTGACAGAAGCAGTATTGAACAATTGAAAACGTACTGTCTTCGTCTCGCAAACACCCGTTTGGCAGTGTTGCTAACCAATGCAAACATTCAAAATTTTCCCATGTATATAGCATTTGCGGACATAATTAGACTGTAACATGGTTCCCACCGCCGTATGTTTGCTGTTGTGTCAATGACGTTTACGCCAAGTTTTTCTCTATGCATGCAATGGTCAGGCAAACTTTCGAGAAAATGTATTTTAGAATGGTTCGAAAAACTAACAACACGGGTCCTTGTGAGTTCATACTAACACACTACAAACCTAGTATGGGTTACAGTCTAATTATAGGCGCTATGGTGTACACTTCATGCAAAAATCTTGAATGTTCGTATTGATGGCAACACTGTCAAACTGGGGTGTTTGGGAGACGGAGACAGTACCTTTCAATTGTTCAATACTGCTTCTGTCACATTTGTTCTATATTCGTTTACTGGCACGCACGCCATTTGCATAATTGTAGTGTTTACACTTGGTTGGCAACACTGACAACCGAGAATTGTTGGGAGACGGTCAGAGTCAACTTGTGTGTCATTTCTAACAGTGGCAGATTTAGAAAATATTTTGGGAATGGTCTTTGCTTAAGAATACTTCCACTTTTTCAGAAATTCCGGAATTTTTGAAACGGAGCGCTTGAAGTTTATCATCATGGGCATGACTATGTTTAGTTTTTTTTCTTTTTCCTTTCCTTTCCTTTTTTTGTTTTGTTTTAAGAAATACCGGAAATTTTGGGACTTCAGATCAAAACTCCTGCCTCATAAATCGGCAACTGGTGGTCAGTGTTGTAATGACAATCATTTTTATTTATTCCTGGTTATATGAATAAATTCTATTGTTTCTTAATTCACTTGTGAAGCCTCTCGATGACCGTGAAATGAAAAACCTTCTGAAAGTACAAACAGTGGCCTAAGCGGTTTTATGTCAAACGCAAAAGAGTTTTCCTGTACTAAAGATAATTCTTGTTCATGTGTGTACAGTATTCACTTTTAATCAACACTATACATTCTGGGCCCCAAGAATAGGTAACCATAGTTTGAAAACCCCGAATGTACTTTTATTTTGCCGCAATAACACTTTTTTTGCAATAAACAAAACCAATTTGTATCCGAATGGGCTGTTTTCATTACATTCAACAGCATGTACTTATCGTGTTAAATGGAGACGTAATAAATTAAACATATAATATGACATAGACAGATTTTAGTGCTACGTAAGAACGAAGGTCTCCGTATGTGGACCATCAGCTACCCCATATGACGTCACCAAACGCAAAAAAAAACATATTCTTGTTATGTTCAGTACCCCATAAACCTTCAAAAAAAAAAATGCAATGAAAAATTCTTGTTGGGCTGTCTAGAAGCCAGGATCGTAAAGGTTAAGTATTGAGAGACAGGGCGGGACAATTTCATTTTACAACAATGAAGAAAACGAAGATTCAAGTTTGTTTCTATATATAGAATAACTGAGACTTGAAATTTTCGAATTCTTATACTTTTTAAAGAAAATGTTTCTAGCGATATATGAGGTTTTAACACATGAAGGGTAAATAAGAACACATTGTAAGAATACAATATTCTCTTAATATTAAAGCCTGTGACAAACATCTTGGCATTTCAGCTAAACGAATAAAATGCAAGCTCTGACGCGATGTTGCCGAGTGCTAAGTGGTGTGGCTATGGCTAAGCTAGAGACCTGCATGGGCCGAATTTTTCGGCCCGAGCCCAATCCAGCCCGAATATACATAGGCCCGGCCCAGCCCGGGCCCGAAAAGTTTTGGAGATTTTCGGCCCGAGCCCGGCCCGGCCCGATAAGTTTTTTAAAATTCTTGGCCCAAGCCGGGCTCGATAAATTTTAGAAGTTTCATTTTGTAACATTTTTCCCGGGCACACTTCTTCAACGTTTGCCTTTATTCTAATTGTCGTTTAACGAATGTCAATAATTATTAAAGAATTGCAATTAATCGGCCCAAGCCCGGCCCGGCCCGGCCCAAAGAAATAATAGAATCGGCCCGCCCAAGCCCGGCCCATGCAGGTCTCTAGGCTAAGCAGACGAACTACAGCGCGATCAGGTGGCAGAGGATAGACGTGGATGTGTACAAAATAAACGTGGCAATACCGCTGGCCTCTTATTTGCTAGCAGCATTTAAAAGGAACTTGGAGCGCCACCTTCAAATGCCAAGATGTTTGTCACGTCGTTTAGTTATGTTTATAGACGTTCCGTTTTGGTTGTCAATCATTCATTTACAATTTTGCTATTTACCGTTTTTCCTTTCTCGTCCCCTGTATTAACATCGTCATGGATAATATACTTTCACAGGCAAGTGGATCACTTGCCGAAAATGGAGAGACTTCTGTGCCTTCCATGTCTTTCACCAATTTAAGGATTACACTACTTAATATTAGTGCAATTTTACTCTTCTTCATCCTCAATCTTTTATTACGTTCTGTGAAAAATACTTTGAAGGATCATCTTCAAAGTGAAAAAGGTTTAAGTATAATGTTTCCAAGTCCAACAATTACTTAGGAATTCATAATATAAAATATGGCAGCTATAGAACTTGCGGCCAAGAATTGTTAATATGATTTATGTATAGATTGAAACAATACTGTAACTGAATTCTAAATTACGGTAGGCCAGTACATTGTTTTTAGACTTATGTCAAAACCATGGTCAAATGCAATAACTTACTCAATAAATATTATGAATGTACTCTTTATTTTTTCATTTTAATTAATCCATATTAATTTCACTGTAGATATATATATACGGTATATATTAAAATTTACACTTAACTCAGTTATAGACAGCTTACAAAGCATTATTCATTATAAAAATATAGCCATTAGTAAAAAAATAAAATGCAAGAGGTTACTTCCTTTTCTATATATTTTCTATTTTGATATTTCAATTTTTAAAACATTTCAGGACAAATTGACATTACTTCATTTCTCAACACATGCAAGGCGATTTGTAATGAGAGATTGTCTTATCAAGTAGCTGTTTTTTTTTAGTATATCTAGATAAGAAGTTTTCTCTTCATTTCACAGCTATTGCTGCCAGTCCATATTCACACTTAGAGTATTTACATTCTTTATTTTATTTATATTATTATTATTATTTACTTTTCTCTAATGCTCATACTTCTGTTCAATACAGTACAATAGTCTGTCTACACGAAACATTTGATGAGTATTTTTATTGATTTTTTTTAACACCGACAAAATTAACCTTTCTCCTTTTTAAAATATTAATTTGGCATGTAAGTACTTTCTGCTCACAATTCTGATCGCTAGTAAGAATAGCACCTAGCACGCAAAACTAATCATCTGCCCTACTTTAAATAGTTTCTATCCATAAATATGATACACCGAACATAGGTTAGATGTTTTTACTCATCCGATGTGAAAGTCATGTGAAAAAACTCCCTGTATTACCTCTTTAAAACAATGTATCCAAAATCCAGAAGCAGATATCTCTTTACTTTATTCTATATTTAAAGTTCATTTCCAGAATAGTATGTGTTGATGGGAATGGGATATCGATTTTTACTTTTCCTGCAACATTTTGTTTTTATTCATGTCTTTCCAATAAACTAGTTATAGATTATAAGATTTGTTTGTAACATTTCAGTCAAAGTGATTATAGAGAATGAGGTTGCGCGGGTGAAGAATCGATCACCTGAAAATTTCTCTCAGTTAGGAGAGTACAAATTCCAAGTAGGATCAGGGGAAAGTCTTTCTTTCAATCTGACTCTTTAAAACTCAAGTCTGGAAATGCTACGCAGTTGGGAAAGAACATGGAAGAAGAACATTATAATCATAAATAGAACTGTTTTGAATAAAAGTCCCTCCAGACACTAATTTTATTATAAACATTTAGGACCTTATGCAGAGTCGTTCTGACGTATGATTAGCGTCATACTAAAGGCCTGACTACTGCAGGAAATAAATGTTAGTGGAACTCTTTAGTATGGCACTAATCACGCGTCAGAACGACTCTACACAAAGCCCTTAGAATCTTTTGATCTCAGTAGTAAGTTACCTTATACAAAGTGTTTTAGATTGTAAATTGATAATTAGAGTCCGGATTTTTATGTAATATCAACCCCTAAATATGTAACAAAAATCGCTTAAAAACGTAAGAAATATGTAATATTATATAAGAACATGTAATATTACTTATGTTACATATTTATGAAAACGTAATATTAACACGCGTATGAGTATGCAATATTTAAAAAAAAAATATGAAAATAAAAAGGAAAATCTTTTACACTTTATAATGATTAATGCAAGTCCCCCAATTAACTGAAACGCTTGAACAGCTGAGACAGCCATATGTCACTGACGTGACTGATTGCAGGATAATAAAAATCAGATGCGAATGAAGGAAGATGTGAATCGGCTAGAGAGAAAAAGAAAAGCCCCGAGAAAGGAATGCATACGGCATTTGTATGTCAGAAAACTCATGTGGTGTGGTGTGGTCCCGTTTCCAATCTAGAACCTTTTACACCAAATGCGCATCCGTCACCACTGCCCAATCTTGAAATGAATTATACGCAATATACAAATTTAAATACTAAAAGCAACTTAAGACAAAATGTATTGTTTTATATATATTTATTTCATACAAGGAAAAACAGTCCTATATCTTTTAAGCAATACCAGCTGAACTAAGATTGAAGAATATAAGAATGAACATTTTTAATTTGAAATAAAGTACTTACAAAATATGTGCCTGTGGTTCAAATGTGTGTTGTTGGACATTGGGTTACAAGGTACATTTCCAAATGATCAGAAGTAAAATTTTGTCGGCAATCGGATAAAATATTCTTGTATGCAGAGAATGATCTCTCCACATCATATGAGGTAACAGGAGCGTATTTCAACAGGGGGATGTAGTTGGGAAATATCTTCAGGAGGGGTTCTTGTTTCATCACTGAGAATCTCACACACTGCCAATGGGCTGTCGTAACCCGGGTTTCTTTCCAGCACTGTATTTAGTTTCTTTCGAACTTTTTCTCCTACATCTCCACACACACCTTGCAGCAGTCTCTTTGCATCCTCTATGATTTCCATGAATTCCGGAAGAAACCGCCCAACAGTCTCTAGCTTTTTAATGCTTGTAGGTAGCCAACCAAAATTGCTGTCCATGTATGCGATATCACACGCTACTTTTGAGTCATTAAACAGTTTCTGAGCAATGCCAACTGACACATCAGACTCCGATGGAAATGAATGAACAGCAGGCTTAATTTTTTTGAAAATGTTCATTGTAGAAATGTACTGCCTGTATCCAAGTGCCCCATCGCGTTAGCACAGACTCCGGAGAAAGTGGCACGTCTGGATCTCTGTGAACTTGAACACGTTGTGGCGCCTTAACAAACATTTTTTTCGTGGAAGAAACTAGTTGATTTACTTCACAAAATTTGTCTCTCACCTCTTCAGCAACACGCTGAAGAGCATGGGCCATACAGGTGAAATGAATTAAGTGAGGGTAAAAAGCTGTAAGTGCTCTAGCTGCTTTTAACATGTACGTTGCACTGTCTGTATAGAGAACAAGGGCTTTTTTCTTCCTGAACTCCTCACGGCCTCAACACTTTAAGACCTTCGTTTACAAAGCGAGCAATCGTGGAATGATTCGTGCGTTCCAGCAATTTACTCGCAATAAGATAGGATTTAGATGGAGCATCTTCACTTAACTTTCCAATCGCTAAATTTGCTACATAACGTCCCAAAACGTCTGCTGTTTCGTCCACAGAAATCCAAATATATATATGAACTACCTATTTCTGCCCTAATGGTATCTATAGTTTCTCTATAACAAACTTCGAGATAACACTTTCGAAGAGTGAATTCGTCAGGAATTCGATGCCCGCAGTACTTCTCCAGAAAAGCTCGGTATTTTGGCACTTGAACATTGTTCCAAGGAATGTTTGCTGCTATCATTGCTTGGCACAAGTCTTTGAAAAACTCACTCACTGGAGTATTTTGATGCATTTGTGCTAGAGTATTTTTTTTCTTTTTCAAATTTTTATTTCTTGCATGGAGTGCACTTCGTACATGTTGTTCTAACTGAGATTTCATTGAACATCCAATTTTTTTTATCACACATTTGGCACAACACCACTTTATCGTCCGTAGTAAACGCATCATCAATAGTTCCCACGACCGCAATTTCGCGGATAAAGGTGAGGCAACCGGAGCCATTTCTAACTTTGACGGTCAATACAGAATACGTGCGTTTTGCAACTACAATACTTGAGTATTGTCCTCCTGTCATTCAGTTGAACAAGCGAAGCTCTTTGAAAGCTTAGGTTACCTGCTATGATATTGCCATTGTCGCCAGCTTCTTGGAACGAATTCTTGCAGTAAATTCCTGGAAGCACACTAGGATACAGTTTTAACTTGAATTGCAGGATTTGCTTTCATCTTTTATCCCGTCCGACCTCCGATAACAATCAATAGGAATTTCCTGGCCAGTTGCCTGTCAGGTACGTGATCTGTCTTCCTCCAGAGTTCAGAATAAAGGGCGCTGCTAATGTACCCCGGAGGGAGGATTTTTACTTGTTTCTTCTTATATTTCTTTTGTTATCAGCGAAAATTCTGCGAAACATGGTTTGACAAATTAAAAAAAGGAGAGATTTCTCTTTCGGTAAAGAAACGAAAAGATAGGCATGACAAAACTGAATCTAGATGCAAACCTTGCACTGTTGGAGAGTTTATTTTTTAAAATTAAAATTTCAGTAAACGCAAAATTTTAAGACAGTTTTATGTTAAAAAAATGTAGAAACCATAGAAATATGTAATATTGGTCAAAATATGTAAAAATATGTAATATGAAACTTAAGTTGAAGCACCCTACAGGTGTGAATCACAAACATTAAAGGATTTGACGAACCTACATATGAAGGAAAAAATATGTAATTACATACAAATCCGGACATTATTGACAATTTTTGCTTGAATATGATAGGCCTTATGCAGAGTCGTTTTGACGTATGATTAGTGTCATACTATAGAGTTCGACTAACATATGTTTCCTGCAGTAATAAGTTCTTTATTATGACGCTAATCATGCGTCAAGACGACTCTGCATAAGACTTGGTGTTACTAGTGATGCTATGCATTATTGAAGCAAACGATCTTCTCTTTTCCTTCTCATTTATTTGAACCCTAAACAACAAGACTAACTGAAAGTCTAAAATCTCCAACGAAACACTCTATAAAAATAGGAATGTTTTAAATAATTTTTCACTGGAAATATTGTATTTAAAATCTAGGAGGATTTACTTCCTCATTATTAACCCATTTCAGCTCCACACTTTATATTCAACTGAGAAACTTCAGAAAATATATACGCCATGTTTCAAAATGCAAATCGATTTCTTTAAACCGAATGTTATCTAGTTAACTAATTAACTCTCTGGCCTATGGGACACGAAACCTCTCCATTGAGCTCTATCTTTAGCCGGCTGGGTCCGGTTTCTACCTTGTTATCCTATTTTTGCGAGATCCATCTTAATATTGTCCCCCAATCTGAGTCTAAATCTTCCTAATGGTCTTTTACCGATTGGGTTTCAAGTTAAGATTTTGAAACAGTTTCCACTTCCTTCCATTCTGGCTACATGATGTGCCTACCTGAGCCTCCTAGACTTGATGACCATAATAACAATGTTAGGCATATCATATAAATTATGCAGTTCCTCGTTATGAAGTATCCATCCTTCCCGTTTCCCGTCCCTCTTGGGTTCGATATTTGCATCAGGATTTTATTTTCAAGTACTTTCAGTATGTGTTCTTCCAACAAAGTAAGAAACCATGTTTCGCAACCGTACTGTACTATCTTTAACCCTACGCAGTGGCGATTATATGAAAGACAAAATAAAAATATACTGTACAACATTTTGTGCTAAAACCCAATATTTTTTTGCGAAAGAATCGTAAAATGTATTGTTTAAACCAGGGGGTACTTGCTCCTTATTGGGTCAAATCCATTCTGTTCTTGCCTGATTGTAAGTCCAATTAAGCAAACAAACAAAAAATTTAGATCATATAGCCATAGTGTATAAAATTTAACATTTTCTACAAAAGATGTCCTGAAAGTTCTTTTTGAAAAAATGGGGGGGGGTCAAACTCAAGCAATACTGACAATTATGAAGTTTCAGAAATAAATGAGACAATTGACTTTTTTACATAGAAAAACAGAGGTTACAGTGAATTACTTTTAATCGAGAGGAAGAGTATTTGTCCCTCATTTGAGTAAACTTAACCCATTGTTGAGTGTTCTTAAGCCCAATAAAAATCCCAAAGAACATATACATCGTATTATAGTATAAACATCGAATAATTTGGACGTCAGGTGTTGCAGAAGGTCTTTTTAATAGACTCTTAAAAAAGGAGTACGTTAGATTCTCGATTCATTACATATGTTTCTATGTTCACGCATAGTTTCAACATAGTTCCATCGATTTTGACGATTTCCATTTGTTTGAAAGAACATACTTCTTTAGAATATAATGATAGATTTTGGTGATAGACCATGAAACAGCTTAACGAGTGTAATGTGAAAAGCATAATTAACCGGCTTTAATATGCGTATACTCAAGCATAGTTTCGACGTAAGTGCACCAATTTTGATGGTTTCTTTTTGTTTGAAAAAGTATTTTTCTTAGTGGTCCTGTATAAGTTTATAAGTACATAACAATAGTCTTCAGAGCTAGATTATAAAACTCCTTAATAGGTGACAGTGTTCACACCATAATTGTGTGCATGATCACGCATAACTTAGTCAGATCCCGCAACAAAGAAACGAATACAATACGCTACATTGATTCAAGACAAAATCAGCATCATTGTACACACACACATACACATACACACACACAAAAAAAAAAAAAAAAGACGGTGAATGATTTCCGTGATTTCCTGACGATTTTTAAAGGAAAAAGAATAGGGCAACTTACGTCTATGATTAAGCTCAATTTCGATAACCATAAGAAATTTTACAAAGTTACAAACCTAACTGTGGTAGTTTTGTTGTCATTCTGTAAAATAATATCTCAAATCTTGCCAGTTTACAAAAAATGCTGTGATGATTGCGAAAATGAAATGAAATGAAATATTTCAGTTTAACGTCCCACGTCTATGCCATTTAGGCTAAGGGTGACAATAATTGAGATAAATGAATGATGATGGGAGAATTAGTAAAATGAGGAAGTGGCAGGAAACAGGAATACCCTGAGAAAACCCAAGGAAACGTCATTGTCCACAGGCCGGGAATCGAATCAGTGACCCCACGCACCAGAGGAAAGTGTCCTACCGTTGAGCCACCTAGCTTCAGAACTCTCTATTAAAACCAGAAGTGGAATAAATTAACCATTTCCGGTTTCAACGTTGATCGCCAAAGAACATGGAAATAGATAGCGACAATCGTTGTTTTTCCTTTTGCGGAATTGATTCAGTGTTTCAAGGAGACGTATAATAACTATCCATAACACTCTACCAAAACGGGGAGTTTTTAAAACATTCTAGTACTTCAGGGTTTCAATGTTGATTTACATAGAGCAAAGTTTTATTTATTTATTTTTTTACAATTGATTCAGTGTTCCAAGAATATATTTCATCTCCTCCGCTAATTCGCTGTTTAAACCGGAAGTGATAGAAATCAACCATTACCGGTTTCAATGTTGATCGCCATATCACTAATATAATAATAGAAAGCAATAAGGGAATTTTTCGAGTCGATTCAGCGTTTCAAGAAAAGATTCAATCTTTTTCTCTATCTATTAAGACCGGAAATAGTAAAAATTTACTGTTTAACCGGTTTCATCTCACACTATCTCTCTATTGTAACCAAAATTTATAGATCTGTTTCAAAATTAGATTCACATAATTTAGAAGTCTTATGTAGTTTCACAACTATGAAACGAAATCCACTTGTAGTTATAAGATGTCGATATCTAGGAATTCTTTAAGGTTACAAACATAAAAGTTGATATTTAGACTTTTCATTTAAAATAAACACGTGTTTCAGCATTTTCTGATATTGTTATAGAAGGTAAGATAAAGTGGTGTTGGTAGAATTCACTAGTATGTCCATAAGAGCTATTCGAACTTCGTTCCAGATTTCCAGTTCAGTGGAATTCTATATGTAAGACGCAGGAGAACAGCAAACGACTGCCCGCATATTAATGATAATTTGCTAATTAATGTATAACAGTTGGATTGGTTTTCTGTCTTGAGCTTAGTACAAACTTAAAATAATTATGTATAAATTAAAAAAGTGATATTAACGTATTTTCTTCATAAATTTAAAAATCCAATAACCCACTTCAGCGCGAAAGAATCTAAATAAATAAACACCATTTGATGAATTATTAAGCATTCAGATTCTCAATTTATATAGGGTGTTAATGAAGTATACCGACAAACTTTAAGAGGTGATTCCTTTCATCGAAATAAGAGAAAAAGTTCATATATGGACCTATGGCGAAAAATGGATAATTTCAGAGCTAGGGCTGTCCAAAATCGCGAAAGAGCCCAATTTTAAGAGGACCTACTTCGATTTCGAGAAACTATGGATGGTAGTCCTTATCAGCGTAAAGGAAGTCACGCGTGCGCAATCCAAAAATTCATATTTCATTAATGTTCAATGGGTGTACAGAGTGAAATTCTGCAGAGTGAAATTCCCAGACATGCCATCAACCGAATTTTGAGATATGCTCTGACATCATGATTAGTCCAAAGTAGGCAAACAGTAAGTCTTGACAGCGATAAATACAGAATCCTTTGGCGGGATGTCGGAAGTATTAAGGATCGTTAGCAGCAAGGTCCCTCGTATTTGGAAAAGCGCATGCTGCGATGTTTTCTTTCACGCTTATTAGTAAAGAAAACTTGAAATATACCGTGACGAAATACATCGTAGCACATGTTATTCCGAACACAAAAATACATGGAGCTGCTGGTTCCTAACACTTCCGACTTCCCTCCAAAGAATTGGGTGTCTATTGTTAAGGTGTTAGGGTGTCTATTGTTATCTATTGTCTTACCTCCTGCATACTTTGGATTCTCCTTGAAATCAGCGTATATCTGAAAACTCTATCGAGAGCATATCTGAGAATTACATCCTATGGGAAATACCCTGTACACCTATTGAAAATTGATGAAATATACATTTTGGATTGTGTAAGAGTGACCTCCTTTATCTAATAAAGACTACTATTTACAGTTTCTGGAATTCGAACTAGGGCCTCTGGAAATTTGGTTTTTCGTGATTTTTACAGCCCTAGCGCTGAAACTATACACTTTTCGCCATAGGTCCATATGAACTTTTTCTCTTATTTTGATGTGAGGAATCACCTCCTACAGTGTCGGTATAGTTCATTAACACCCTGTATATATTTTTTTAAACGCTCATGTCATATTCATTACAAATTGCAACCAAAGGCAAATTACTTCGTAACAAAACTTAATTAAGGTTCAAGTGCCCTTTGTACTATTACCTTCTTTCTTTTAAAAATGAATGAGCATCACAAATATTCATGGATTCTTCACTGCTAGGTCACCCGTTTCGTATTAGAAATTTCCACTTATTATGGTACCCAACTATCCTTTTGCTTTTGTGGTAACACTAATCACATTGCTCATCAAAATTAATAAGTATCTTTCATAAAAACGAAAAATTTACATAAGCGCAGGAAATTTTTACAACTGGTATCGGTAAGATTAATTGGTTTTTATTTGTTTCAGAATAGTGTCCTATTTGCAAAAATATGAAAAAGTAGTCGGGTACTTAACACGTTGTGGCTGTGAAAGTCTATTATGAAAGAAAATCAAAACATTCATAAACTTATTTTGGTTGTCTAATGAGTATCATTTTCATCTGACCGATTAAATTAATAACCAGAACTTCCGTTATTGGTGCAATGGGAACGGCAAGGAAATTCACGATGAATCATCACACAGAGAAAAAGCGACTCTATTGCGATATGGCCAGTCGCAGTGTTATGAGATCTCTATTTTGTTGAAGACAGATAGATCACAGCAATGAAATCAGCCCATGGGAAAACGCTCAATAGTTTCAAAAAGACGGAACAACTTTTCACATATTGGATTTTTAATGGAAACTCTTCAAGACATCATATCAAGGAGAGGTGAAGTTTTCAGGCCGCCACGGTCACTCGATCTTACGTTTGTGACTATCTTCAATGGGTTATCTCAAAGGTGATGTGTATTCACAGAGCATCCAAGAACTGAAGGGAATATGCACAGAGAAGTCTCTAATATTATAAGAAGAATGCTAGAAAATACAGTGGGAAATCTGTGTAGAAGACTTAAAATAACAGGGGAGCGCAAAAACAGGGGAGCTACTTGTTTCTAAATATTACATAACTTTTTTTTTTAAAAAAAAACAATCTTTTGTAATGGCAACTAATATCTTGGAATAAAGTACACTTGTTTATTTTATTCGTTTTCATACATCTTTTTTACTACTTACAATTTCCTGTTTATATAAAATATTCTTTATTGGATCAAAAGGACCAAGATATTTCAGGCAAAATTTTTCTTGTAGGCCTTATATCTGGAGAACTACATATAATGTAGGCAAACGCGTAACTATCACTTAATTCAATGTGATGTGCTAATTCCGTAATAAAAAAAAACTCAATTTAGGGGCCGTTTAAAAATTTTGTGGCCCCTGATCAAAAAAATCCAATGTATTTCATTCAATCAAAAATTTTCTTGTACGCCTTATATCTGAGAACTACATATGGTCAAACCAAAACTATCACTCAACTCAGCATGATGTGCTTATTCTGTAAAAAGTACGAGAACTTGATTTAGAGGCCGTTCAAAACTTTTTTGGCCCCTGATCCAAACACTAGTTATTGGCTAAGATCGCAATCTTTTGATGCATTTTTGGATCATTCCTAAAATTCTTGTTTGCTGCATAGAACTGAATGTATGAATTGTGATGTCTGATTTCTGCAGGTTGGAAAGTTATGTGACATGCTTTCTGCTTAATTACTGTATGCGTTCTTGAACGTTGGACTTTACTTTTAAATTTCTCGTTAATGAAGTCATTTTTTCAACTGACTTTAGTTGCGTGTAGATATCTTACCGCTGCTGATAACAAGTTAAGTAATTACTACTTAAGACGCCACACAATAACGCGTTACAACCAATAGTTAATGAAAGGGAACTCTATAGCCACGCGTCTTCTTCAGCACTCAGAAACAGTGTCCATAAACTAGGATATAATACAAAATAATATAACAGGATACGTGTGATGCACGTGCCATGATGAACAGAATTAGATAAACGATACATTTCCTATGACAGGATGATACACGAAAAAACAAATGGTTCACTCACCTTTCCAGGAAGTTGCGAATCTGATTAATTATGAAAGTATTTTATGTGTAAAAAAATGTATAAAAACACACTTTTTAAAAAATGACACAGTTCACCAAATACTTTTTCTAAACTAAGAAAAAAACACTATCTGTAGGAAACGTAAGGATATGATTAACAAAAGATTTAATAAAAAAAAAGAAGAAAAGAAGCTACGTTTTGTGTCCTGATAAGATTTCATTCAAAGTAATCAGTCTCTAAATAAATGTTACGTAAAAATTGGCTTTCCTTTTGTAACTAAAAGTAATATAGTATATATATATATATATATATATATATATATATATATATATATATATATATTCTGTGTGTGTGTGTATGTTTTTTGGCATCCTTGATATGACAACGGGTGTCAAAGATAAGAAACCCTTCACCAGCGCAGAAAAGTGTGAGTTCACGTACTGAATTGCCCTGGTATAGCAAACGTCGCTACATTTCTCAAAATAGATAAACATTTACGAAAGAAAATACAATGCAATGTCCACATTCAAAATATGATAGTGGGATGGTACACTCCCAGATAAGACAAGAAATTTTATTTTTTTTTTCACTTTCTCATTGGTTCCTTATTCATTCGTCAAGATCATCAAACTTTGAACTGGCCTTATCTTGTTTATTCCTAGCAGCACTCGTGTATGCGAAAGAAATGACACAATTTTTGATTTACTTTTATTTAGAGTGACGGCGCCAGGAATCGAATTTTAGGTGGCAATACAGAAACAAGAGGGAAAAATTTCGGAGATAACTAAAGAGTAAAATGGTGCAGAAGACCCAAGTTCGATCTCCGTTGGATGTTTTCGATACTACATGTACCTTTACGTTTCGACAAAGATTTGATCTGATAAGGTACCTTAAATTTGAAACAAATAAACGCATAGAAAAGGGGATTTTACATTTAGAGTAAAGTATATCTAGGTCTATTCAAACTGTTTGAGAGAAAGTATGTAAGATTGGGTTTAGGAATTAGATTTCTGGGCTTTCGGCATCTATGACCATGTTAGCCTGTCACATATGAGAGGTGATGTCCCTCGGTAATCACACTATCCGAGGAAAGGGAAGGAAGAAAGGATTGGGGAAGAAAAGAAACAGCCTAGGACCTGTATGTTAGGTGCCATCCAGGTATTCACCTGGTATGAATGAGGAAAACTCAGGAAAACCTCACTCAGGATGACTCGCCTAAAGAAAGCTTTTACACTTTTTCGACCGAGTGTCTCCACCGGGAATCGAACCCTGTACCGCTCGCACCAAAGACAAGAGCGTTAGTAACTACGCTATGCATGGCCACTCAAATTACCTAAAATTGAATTATTAGGTCTATAAGAAACTAGTATATGCTCCTTGCTTGCTTTCAAAACTGTTATCAAAAATATTTTTAAATAAATTTCATTCAATGCGTATCTTTTATGGCTTTTCGATTAGAGATTACAAATAATTAAATGAGATTTAATGAGATTTAATAAACACAAGAAAGGTGGCGGATTTGGCTCCAAAATAATGTTGTGCAACCTGGAAATCAACCGATATATTTTTCCCATAATTCTTCAGGTAGGGATGAAGTTAAGTAAATCGGAGGAAAAAAGTCACAGACTCTGTGAGATGTTCAAAGGCACACCATTACAGGCACAAACTAAGTCAATAGTCCTTCCCGTTTGTCTAATAGCTAGCGTGCGTCTTTGGGCCAGATTCCACTACCGGTGGGGAAACATTGAAATTTGGACGCTTTACGGTGGTTTATATTCCACCTTAAACCAAAGGACCATATATGCTTCGGTGCTGAAAAGGGACACTAAACTTCAACAACCAACAACGAAACAACGAACCTAGTCAAGATAATATTTAACAAATAACTACGAGGGTAAGTCAAAAATTATCCGCAATTTTGACATAACTCTTCTTACATTGTTCATACTGATCTCTGTCCTCGTTTATTTCATTGTTACCTAGGTATGTTGTTGTGGTTATGTTATGGAAGTTTGATCCTAATTTCTCGATTTGTCTTCCTTTTGTTACAGATATATCATGGCCGCTCCATTAGAAGTTTTCACCAAAGAGGAACAACGAGCAGTGATGCGGTTTTTGTGATGGGACGGTGTATTATTATTATTATTATTATTATTATTATTATTATTATTATTATTATTATTATTATTATTATTATCCATAACGAAGGATTGGCTAATTACGCAACCACCAACTCAAGATATATATGTTTTATTTTTTTGGTTAAAATTACTGTATGTTGTTCAAGTAGGTACTCTAAATAAGAAACATACGAACATCTATAAAACTTGCGATTTTAAATATTATTTTAAAATTTTCTATCAACAGGAGAATTTATAGAAACTTAGTTACGCGATCTTAAGACATTGTAGCATATTCAGATTGCCCGAATGACAACTCCATCTCCAAGTAGCAAACTCCTTTGTCTGCAAAAGAAGTTATGTTATAAGACTTTATTTCATACTACTATTGTTATTTGTAATGAAATATGAGTACTTTGAGATACACTATGGAATGCAATAATTATTAAGTACTTAACCATAATTACTTAATTCTCATGTACTTAGTACTCCTAATACTGATTCATTATTTAGCCATCAAAAATTTCAATTCACGTATACTGTTCTGAACCAGGGGGGGAAAGAAAATAATATTCTCATCCGTATTCAGTATGTAAATAAATGATTTTTTTACATAGGGAACTAAATTTATTTGACAAAAAATGACCGTACACTTTCATTTATACACATTGTACACAAACACATACACATACCACTCTTCTGTGAAGGATATGACCTCTTCACATTACAGGAAATGTGAATGACCTATAGGAATTCCCGAAAAATTAAGTGACCCTAGGTAATATATCTATAACAGAAGAGCACCCAGAAACTTGTTGGAAGAGGTTCAAAGTTTGGAGTAGAATTCAATACTACAAGACACTGTCTATATAGTATTGAACCAGTGTTATTCTGCAAAAACAACTAATTGCTAAGTACCGTAACCTATATTTTCAAAAAAAAAAAAAAAAAAAAAAATACAGAACAAGATTGTTTTATCGTTATTATTTAAATATTATTATTATTATTATGATTATTATTATTATTTATAAGAATAGGAAGAATGCAGTTGAAGTGTAAGATCAAATCTATTAGAAACATCAAGCACACAAACAAGTATAAGAAAGTGAACGAATGTATGCCGAGTTACTACGTTTATTTTGGATGGGGGTAGGCGAACCCGATGAATCCTTCGCTTGGGTGTGCCATACTTACACAGGTCTTGTATATGCCATATCTCTAATTCTAAATTTCAACATACTCCTTTAAATTTTTAGTCTGTCATATGTGTACAACTTTTCGAACACAGGGAAAAGAAACTTGCCTTCTATTCTTATGTCACTGGCCACTCTATTCTTAGTGGTCAAACCCTGCTATGTTAGGGTAAGTAAGCTAGAACCGACCTTCGAGTAGATCACTCAGATATAGATATACAAATCTTCCGATGACAAGTTTCATTAGTAAAGAAAAGGACATGCTATCTATCTATTTAAACAAAAATTAAAGCGACTATGTTTGGGACTTAATAACTCTTGAACCACCCGACCGATCTCGATCAAATTTTCAACATAAATGAGGACAGGGTCTGGGTTGGTTATCGTTTCATTTTGACGGTGCAACTTAGGGGAGGGATATATATATATATATATATATATATATATATATATATATATATATATATATATATAAACATGATAGAAAATGACTGATATTAGTGTTGAATCCATAATTTCGGGGTCAGCTGAGGTGAACAATGACACTTCCGATGCCGTTTAAATCCGAATTCAGCCCAATAGTAACATTTAATTTTTAAGACAAAAAAACATCATCTATCAGAGTGCGCTTCAGTAACAGTAAAAAAAAGTGACTAACTAACGGAACACATTACTAATTTTTCTTATTTTAACCCAGTGGTGCGGGTAATTGACGTCAGTCCTCAATAAACGGTGCGAAATTCTCACACTGTTCATACGCTATCTCTCTTCTAGTGGCTTAGTGGCTTTGCCCAAATGGGCAGAATCTATAAATAAACAAGTAGGCAAGATTCTGTCTTGGATAGGAAGATTCAGTACAAGAATTTATAAGAATTGAAACTTGGATAGCAAAATCTATCTTCATTATTGCTATTCGCTCTCTTCTAAGAGGAGAAGAAAACCACATAATATTTCTCCTATAATATTTATTTCCTTCTTAAAAACTGTAATATGAGTTTTGCTAATATTCTGAAAATGGGTTCATATGAGAAACATGATAGATACCTACATTGTCAACCTTTCCATACAGAAATGGCAACTGCCATGGCAGTGTTCTATCTATTTTTCTACTCTATTTCGGAATTTTTATCACTTCTTTTTTAATTTCTCTCTTTTCCCATTTCTGCCACTAGCATATGTCAAACAAAGACAAACTTCCTGATCCAGCCTCTCAATTTGACATGGAAAGCAAACATTTAATTATGATCGTTTGAGGACATCCGTATCATATCGCTGAACTCAAAGTCGTATATTCAGTCAGAATAGTCATTGGTCGTAATGAACTCTTTTCAGTTATTGTATGTATATTACTCTCCCTTAAACAAATTTACTGTACTATACTTTGAATGAATAGTTTAAAATTGACCAATACCACTCACTTTTACTTTGGTCGAAGTTTATTTTGCAGTCTGTCAGACGTCAAATACAAACTATATTGTCCTTTCATTTAATATAGTTAAAGAAGTATCTTCCTTGTTTTCTTTATCATTTATTTCACATGTGAATAGAGACGCAAGGGCGTCGTTCCTTTTTTTCTTCTTTTGCTTGGGAAATTTTGAACTTTCTTGAACATTCCAACTTTAGTGATGAAATAATACATTACACCTTTATTTTCTCATTACAATATGAGAAATATTTATTAAACTCCCTCAGCTCCCTCAAACTATGTATGTGTATATCGTATGATACACTAATAGAGTGCTTTATTGTGAAGCGGTCAGGGAGGTCAACCAAATTTTAGAATATTAAATCAGCCTTCATTAAATTAGAATGACTAAATTTGCACTGCGAGAAAATTTACTTCTTTGAAACAATTGAGTTAATTTTGAGTTTAATGTCTCTTTCAGCAGCGAGGCTATATGAGACGGGACCTACTGGCTAACATGGAATCCGAATTACATGAGCTCTTGCCGGGAATCTTCTTGAAACAGGTTAGGAGAAGTACTACGGTATTGGGTTTATACAACTACATTTTGAAATATATCATACATAATAGTATTATGTGAAAACAAAATAATCTTAGAAACTATAGTGTTCACCTTATGAATTAATTTCTGTAGTTTTCCCGTTTTGCTACATCATTCATTCAATACAATATGATACTTTGCATTTGAAATCTTATTAAAAGTTATATGATTTCATATACAAAATCCAAGGAAAATTCTCTATTCTGGAGACACAAAATCTTGTATGAAAATCATTGGTCACAGAATATCTCATCTAGTTTTAATAACTTGTTAGATAATTTTTCTATGCCAAAAATATTTTATATGATAACTTTAATATTTCGGTTTGTAATTAGTGAACTACTAAATATTCTTCTTGCCATTCAAAGACTATGGGTATAAATTATGACTGAATTCAGCAATGAATTAAAAACAAAGTATCCCGAAAAGTTGAAGTCTTGAAGTCTTGAAGTTCACCTCCAAAGAGGTGTTTTATACTGGCGCAGATGTTAAATCCGTCTCGCCAACAACACTAGGAAATAGAATGTTATTACTAGAGCAACCCACATTATGCTTCATTTTTTGTTTAATTATGCTTTATTGTTTATTTCAATCATTGTTTTACATTAATGGTGTACAGTATAATGTATAATATTTACTATACATTAAATATTCTAAATATCTCGATCTATTAATTAATATTTTATGCAACCAGTTTCTTTCACATTTAATGAACTTTCTACTTAATGCAGTGTAAAGATATATGCTTTAGTCGAGTAAGTTTTTTCTATCACTTGTGTGGACCTTAGAGGCGCATAGTAAAAGATGACACCAAACAGTACAGAAAGTGCTCAAGTTCAAGAGGTACACATAACAATAGTGTGGAGCTCTTATGTACTATTCAATGTAGGCGGAAATTTTACTTCTTCTTTTCCTTTTTTTCTCCACATTAAAGGATTACACCGAAAAGTTTACACAAATAAAAATAAGCTTTTCATTGTTGAATTGTTATGTTCTAAATGATTTTGCATTGTAAATATTGGTTTTAAAAATATTAATACAGTATGTTAAATTTGCAGTTAAATAGAATTTTCCAAGATTGTGTTATATGTTTTAAATTATGCTTTATGCTTTATTTTCTAAAATTATGCTCTATTATGCTTTTAAAATTAGTTTCTTCTGGACCTTTAGACAACCACAACCATATTCAAGGTACCAGCCATATGTGTAAATTGCTATTATGCTTTTTATGCTTTTGGGTTACCCTAGTTATTACTAAGTAAATAATTATTCTACTTCTTAAGTGGAATTAATCTTTAAAGAATATCTAATAAAACATTACTATAAATCATAACAAACCATATACACATAATATAGATCTTATACGTGACAAAAATCGAAAATAAATTCAAAACTTCATGGAAATCAATTTTATATTTCGTAAGATAGCCAGTTCAAATAACTGATACTTTCTAATTATACAATCATTTACACTCATTATTCTTGCATAATACCATGTATAAATAATCATATAATTGTCATTGGTATAAAAGATTATATACTTCGTTTAATAAATATTCCCATCCTCTCCGTAAATATATACGTGTGTGTGGAATGTGTAAGCCCTATAGTGGTGCCATTAAGTTTCTTTCTTTAAAACATATACTCATTCTTCCTTCAGTGTTTCGCTTTTTATAAATCAAGCACATGAAAACTGCCCGTTTTATTTTGTCGTTAAAGGTGCTGGCACAAAAACTAAAACTGAATTATTTAAATTAGCTTTCGGGAGGAGGAAACATAATAACAAAATGAATCCTTTAATGGGACATGTCAAAAAAAGGTACATTGATTTTAGTATTTTTGGCTAGTTTAATCTCTCTATATAAATAAAGAAATACTGATTGACTAACTAACTCATCAATGCCTAGGCAAAATTTCTTAAGCTAGAAACCTGAAATTTGGATTTGCAACTTGGAATCATCAAGAAAGTGCTTGTGGCAACGTAGAAGTTAGAGGAAATAGTGGCTGCAAAAGATATCCATGTCTCGGAATCCCTCAAGGTTAGACACTTAAAATTGGGAATTTGAACTTTCCAATTAACCAATTAAAATAAATTCATATGTCTTCTAGTATATATATATATATATATATAGGTTATTTCAGTTATATTGAGCCGAATTCAACGTGCAACTGTGTTGGGAAATAAGTGCTGTAGTAAGTACACACATGTCGAACTTACTTGGCCGAGAATCAAACCAGGTACCCCACGCACCAGAGGTAAGCTATCTACCAATGAGACACCATGCTCTTCCGGTTTTGGGATGGTGTCATGGATAATCATGTTATGTTTAAAAAACACATGTTGATAGTATTTACTGATTTTGCTCTACGGAAATAAGTATTCAATCCGGAAGTGATAGTAAATTTGAACCACTTCTGGTTTCAGTAGAGTTGTGGATAGTCATGATAGGTTGACTTGAAACGTTGAATCGATTTCAAAAAAACGAATATCTATATATCTTACTATTTTTGGTCTGATGCCTGTCGTCAGACAGATGGACAAACCCGTTCTATAAGACATCTGACACTTATGCATAACATAACTCGCTAAGTTGATCGCTTTATCCCTAGAATTAACAATTAACCTTAATGTTAGTCTAATGTTAAATATTATTTTAATTACGAGAAAAATGTATTTTTTCACTAATTTTGAACCTTTTAAGCATAATCCTTTAATTCAAATTTTACGGGTATAGACATAGTTAACTCCTATTAACTATTGCCGATGCATTACAGACATGTTCAAATTATTATACTCACTCTCAAAAAATGCAAAGTTGATGTAGGAGTCCTAATTTCAGAGTTCTAGAACATTTAATTTAATGGTTAAACCACCAATATAGGATCCTTCATTCGTTTACTGTACAGTTCAAGTGGTGATATCACTGTTGAACAGCAGATGGCATTAATGCGGAGGAAAATAGTGAAAGTGATGTTTCAGTTGTAGATAGCTATTGTGGTTCCTATTAACAAGTTGCAGTCTCAAGTGTTGTGGTTGCTGTTGTAAGAAGTTGCTGTTGTGTTGTTGTTCAAAGCGTTCAACAGTTCGAATGGACCAGTTTAAAATGATCACGACGTGTTTCGTGAATCAATCTTTTATTCTGTGAAGTCCTGTAATCGCAGCATAATGAGAAAAGGAAAAGGATCTTTCTCCGCGTAAAGTGGAAGTTAACAAGATACTTCTGGTGGAAGAAAGATATACACGGCGACACATTGCTAGTAAAGTTGGTATAGAACAAAAAACTATGAGTAGAATCTCTGTTGAAATGAACAAAAACCAAAATAGGGTTGGGAAGTGTGGACGAAAACCAAAGCTATAGCTAAGAGGTATCAGAAAACTAAAAAGATTGGCTCTGGGAAACAGAAGTGCAACTTGTAAGAGGCTTAAGCATGAAAATGGCTAATTATGGCGCAAACATTTGGCCTGAAAGTGTTCGAAGGATTCTTTGTGCCGAGGGAATAAAAGCAGGCGGTCAAGAAGGAAAACAGAAATTAGAGTCTAATCATGGCAAAGAAGCGCCTCGAATGGGCATGAGACCTAGAATATTGGACTGCTGACGATTAGAGAATAGTGTGTTACAGTGATGAATCATGTGTTTTCGTGTCTGATGAATGTTCACAATATGCGCGACGTTGACCTGGGAGGAATTCAAGTTGGAATGTCTTTAATAAACCGTGAAGCATCCTACTTTAGTCATGGGTCTGAGGTGTGTTCTCTGTCTTCGGGTCTGGAAGGCTGTATATAGAAGGGACAACGAAGCACGACCAATACCTACAAGTTCTTCAAGAAGAACTGCTTTCTCAGACTGCACTCTGGTTTGATGATGTACAATTCATCTTTATGCATGATGAAGTCCCATGCCACCGTGCAAAGCTGTCACAAAATTCTTCCAGGACAATGAAATTAGTGTTCTTCCGTGGCCGGACACTAGTCCTGATATGAACCGATTGAAAACCTTTGGAGCTTTATGAAGGAAAAGCTAAAGAAGAAGCACAACCAACCAAACATCAATTGATCAAGGAGATCAACAATTTGTAGTATCATGATGCTGAATTGAAGGCAAAATGCTTTCGTACATAGGACGCCTCTACCTCTCTAAGGATAGAAGAATTAATAAAGAATAAGGGATTTCATACGAAATATTAATCTTTGTGTGAGAGAGAATTTTTTTTAAGTATTCCATTTCATTTTTTGTTTCCAATTTGGATATACACACTGTATAGTAATTATATTTGAGTGTCATGTACGCATTTGTTTTATTGATACTGAAAAGCATATGGCACACCCACTAGAAATTAGGACAGAGTTTCAAGGTAGTAATTTGGACTAAGTTCGAACATATTTTCTCACGTAATATTGTAAGAACAATAAAATATTCAGAAACTGAATGTTGAGTTTAATATTTTGAACACGTCTGTATAATCAGAAATAACTTTAGATATAAACGATTGTATAATTTTGCTATGTAATATTTAACATACACTGTTTTGAGAATTATTGTAAGGACATTAACACAGAGAAAATAAAAATTAAATAGTTGTCAGAAGTTTTCTACCTGTTTTTATCACGGTGGTGATAAAAACTCGGGTTTGAAAGTGAAACGTGACATTTTTCACGGCTGAACTATAAAAAGGCACGACCGGAATAACGTGGCCCCCAATCATTATGTTAAAGCCTAAAGAATCACTAAACATTCTCAAGAGGTTTGTGGCACATGCATCAAATAAAAATTTACAGATCGACACATGTTAATTAATTTGCTTCTTTTTCTCAAATTTCGACCAAAAACAAGAATATCTTTCAAGAAATATATTTGTATGTTGGCGAAGATTTGGAAAATAATTTTACATTCCAGAAATAAACTGTCTAAAATTTCATCAAAAACTTGAGAGACTTTTTTCTAATCTTCCATATATTTTATTTTATCAGTAACACAAAAGATGCTGAAATATAATATTCTAATATCCCACTCATAACCAAGTTATTTGCCTTAATCTAGTTTTCTTATGAAATCTGTTGAAATAAATTATAGTGCACAGCTTCTTGTGGCTATATGGTTAGCATAATCGCCTTTGGGGAGGGAGGTCCAAGTTCGATTTTTGATGGTAGCTTATGTGATTCGGGTCTCACGTTAAGCTGTAAGTTCATGCCACAGCCTCGTAGCTAAAAGGGAGGCTAAACTCCAATTCAACAAGGGCTGCAGTTACTCGGTGGAAGAGTGCCCACCTCTTCTACTCGGAATTCCTGGTTTGATCCTGGCTCAAAACAAGTGGAATTTGTGTGAGGAAACACAGTACACGTTAGTTCTCTCGTGGTTCTTCTGTTTCCTCCGACTCTCTTTCCCACATTGTGATCCATTTGATTAGCCTTGATCCATAACTTTAGGATGTTTAACTAAAGAAGAAAAGTAACCAATAAAGGAAAATAAAGTGAGCAACCTACGACGTGCTTTTATCTGTGTAAGTAATAGATAAATAAATGTTCCTTTATTTTATTTTATTTTTTACTGATAAATCATTTTTCTTTCTTTTAGGTCATCTATCTATGTTTTCACAAGGGAACCTAAAGTTAGAGAGTGCAAGAGTAAGAAACGCAGAGAAAATTGTTAGCATATACAGTAATATTTGTATTACATAGAAAAGAACAGTTTCATTCCTTTTTTTTTTTTTTTCATTTCCTGATCAAGAAAGTTTATAACATCAAAAAATATCATGTTACAAGAGACTAAAAGAGTTACTTTTAAGATTATCTATATATTCACTGTATTCAATTTCGCTAGTACACTTACTATGTAGAACAAGTTGGTTAATCGTTATAATCCAAGATACGTTCATTATATCCGATAACATGGAAAAGTCACAGCAAAATGTGCCAAGAAATATGCAAATGTGGTAAACAATAAATTAAATATGTCTACTGTCCACGTGTATCAAATTTATATTTTAATAATAAAAAGATAGCAAGGGAGTGATAAGACAAATTTTGAATTGTTGATGAATTGAACGTTAACATTCCCTTACATACTGATTCCATATAGATGGAACCTACTGCTTTAAGCGGGATTCGAATCACTATTTATAGAGCAACCCATATTATGCTTTATTTTTTGTTTAATTATGCTTTATTTTTCCAAATTATGCTTTATTATGCTTTATTATTAATTCCAATCATTGTTTTACATTAATCGTGTGTAATATATAATATTTACTATACATTAAATATTCTAAATATCTTGATCTATTTATTAATATTTTATGCAACCAGTTTCTTTTATATTTAATGAACTTTCTACATAGTGCACTGTAAAGAGATGCTTTATTCTAATCAGTTTTTTCTATCACTCTGGTGGACCTTAGAGGTGCATATATACAGAAAGGGAAAGTAAAAGATGCCAACAAAAAGTACACAAGATGCTCAAGTTCAAGAGGTACACATAACAATATAGTGTGGAGTTCTTGTGTACTATTTATTGTTGGCGAAAGTTTTCTTCTTCTCCTTTTTACTTTTCTCCACTTCAAAAGATTACACCGAAAAGTTTACAGAAATAAAGATAAGCTTTTCATTGTTGCATTATGTTCTCAATGATTTTGCATTGTAAATATTGGTTTTAAAAAAATATTAATACAGTATGTTAAACTTGTAGCTAAACAGATTTTTAAAGAATTGTGCTATATCTTTTAAATTACGCTTTATGCTTTATTTTCTAAAATTATGCTTTATTATGCTTTTAAAATTAGTTTCTTCTGGACCTTTAGACAATCACAACCATGTTCAAGGTACCAACCATATACGTAAATAGCTATTATGCTTTTTATGCTTTTGGGTTGCTCTAACTATTTGGGTTTTTATTTGAGGGTAGTAGAACAACGAGGGTCGAATGGGGAACCACACTCGCAGAAAGTATGTACAATAGATACGTGACCACAAAGGGACATACATTTTGATTTGTGACAGCGTATTAGAATACCTTAAGTTTCGTATGATCATTACAGTGTACAGTTTGTACATTGCACAAACGAAATTCCAAAATTCAAAAATTCGCATTCGCTCAAGAGTTATCAGTGGAATAACGAAAGAACGAACATACTAACATTACAATCTTAAAATGCCAATTAACATGATCCTAATAAAATAGGTACATACAATCTTAACCACGTCTATTCCACAACAAATTTCCAACACAGAAGATAAAAATGCCAACCACTTCAGCCGTATTGAGGTTTGAATTATTTGTTTCATGTTTATTAAGATGGTTTTGTTTTCTCATAAAGTGTCAAGGTTCTGAATATTATCAACCAGAGAAGTATTGAAGCGTTTAGCGAAAGGTATAGTGCCCAATATCCATTTTCCAATGTTTCTAAATTGGTTCATTTTTTTGAAATGTCTTAGGACACCTGCTGAATTAAAATAATACTTTCTCTGGCAGAGAAATACTGGAATCGCAAATGCATGACGATAAAACCTTACTTATCTAAACCGCAAAGTCTCATAAATAATGGAAAATATATAACAAAAAATCAGAAAAAAAGTAACCTTCATTTTTAACGATTGATTGATTAAATTGATTCATTGACATGTTTTATTTTCGCGCAGCACTGAGGTCTTGTAATGCAAAGAAATAGACTATTTCGAGTCTTCAATGTATCCATACATTTCGGCACTTACATGACGAAAAATGTTCTTTCTAGACGTCCATCTGCCTGTTCATTCTTTCATGCAGAGACCACACTGTTCAATATGTAGAAACTAGAGATGTAAAATTTCCGAAAATTTCGAAAGTGCCGGTAAAAGGCAGTTAATTTCATTTTTTCCAAAATACTGAAAATTTGGAAAAATGTTTTATTGTGTGTTTGTATATCATTTCTCTCAATATACATTACATTTAATGAACTTTAAAATTTAATATTCGTGCCTCAAATTTGATATAATTATAATGAACAAAATTGTCCTAGCCAATAAGAATGGAAAGCAATTGATTCAATTTTCGGATTATCTTATATTTTGAACTAGATGGGAAAGTCATTATGAAAGCTGTAGATTATTCTTTGTCCTCCATTCCGACAGAAAAGTGTTTTCATTAATTTTACCACACTCTCTGTATCCATGTTTTGCAACCTCTTTCTACTCGCGGTAGGACTCAACACGGCATCCCAAAATGTTATTCCCTTCGAAAACTTATTATACGACACTAGAGAAGAAAGGGCTCGGACATAACCAACTTTTTTCAATTTTTTGAAGTTTTCACCGTACCTATAAGCATGTGATTACTGTATTCTGAAGAGAAAAACACAAACAATTATGAGTCAAAGAAAATTTGTCATTCTATGGGAAAGAAAAGATGGGCAGTTCGTTGGTCACAGTGGTTTTGAAATTTCACCAAATGTTTTGTAGATTTATTAGAGTAATGTTTGCCGAAAAAATGTTTGATTAAAAAGTTTAATAGTTAGAGCAATAACTGTTCTGAAAGTGTTATAGTTAGATTTCACGAACGAAATTATCATTTACAATTTTTGCATAAAACTAAAATTTCAATTAGTAATAATTTAGGAGCTAAAGACACATTTTATGAAGGAACATACATAGAACAAGTATGTGTATACACAGTGGCCAAATTAATTTATTGAGGCCGTTAAAATCCGATGAGAAAAAAGTTAGAACCGCTATCCATGAGAAAAAGTTAGAACCGCTTACTGCTACCGTATGTAACAGAATATCAGAAGTTCACAATAAAATGTTTGACGAGTCAAGAATGTAAGCGAATTTTTATACCAAAAATGTTTTTGTAATGTCCATTGGTTTATGGCACTTCTTTCTTGTTTGTGACCTTGAATTTAGGCTACGTAAAACATATGACAAGATACATATATCACAGGTACTTGCTAAGTTAGGTTACTGAAAAGGCACATTGATATGCTCGGTTGCATAACTTACACCTGGTGCAACTGGTGCAGCAGAAGTTAGAAAAATAATCAACACCGTCAGCCTACGACCGAGCATAGAATTCGCAAGTACTAAGTTTTATAGATACTTTTTATTTGTAGAATCCACTACAGAAAAACAAATCTAGTATTTGAATAAGGAAACTATGGAAAGTCAAAAAAAGGAAAATTTCTGTTTTTATCTAACGGAAAAAATCCCGCCACCCAAATGCCCACATTTTTAAATCTGTATACGACGTTATTAAATAACTGGATATTGAATCAACCTATTACCATTGTTATTATTTTATTAAGCAGAAATCAAATCGTGCATTTATTAATAATTTATGAGCATGAAGTAAAATTTATTATGACAGATAAGTACAGTGGATCAAAATTCCTTTAGAAACTACGAGAAAATAAACTTTTCTGTTACTATTAAAGTAAATAATTATACTCATACTTTCAATGTGGTACTTGTGCCTGCTTAAATGCATGCAGACGGTTGATCAATGGAGGAATCGATGACAATGTTAGCCTCATTTCTTCATCAACGGAATGGGTCTTTTCCAATTTGATATTTTAATTTCAGTCAACATCGATAAGGCCATGTTACACAAGTATGCAGTTGAAAATGAACTCAGCGATTGATTGCGTCAACAGAAAGAAGGAATTTTTAAAATTTCACTATTTTAACTAACCCTATACAAGGAGGTATTAACAAGGTTTCATCTCTTGTATGTAGTTCCTTAGCCATTATGCTAAGTTTGGTTAACATAACTAGATTTTTGTACATTTCCCGATACAGGTACTGTAACAACCATGAAGGTCCATTGTAATTTGTTTTGTCCCAACAACCGCCAAAAATGTGCTGAAAATGAAAATCTGCACAAGTATATAAAACACAGTAACTGAGATAAAATATAATAATAATAATAATAATAATAATAATAATAATAATAATAATAATAATAATAATAATAATAATAATAATAATAATAATAATAATAATAAATTTCTTAAAATAGGTAAAAGGTTCCATCACACTTTTGACATGGCCGCGGTGTACCGGTTGCGGAACACTATATGTTTATTCGTAAAGCTCGTAGAGTTAAACGTAGAATTTTATGAATCACAGTTGTAAACTTTTCTGTTCTTCATTTGATCTCTCTCTCTCTTTTTTAACCAATCACGAGGGTAGTGGTTATATATATTAAACAATGTACAGAGCTTATCCGATTTCCACCAAACTTAACATGAAAGTAGACCTTGGATTACTTAGTACGTATATTAAGTACTTTCTTGTGTACACCTTTGATTCTCAAGTTATTGGTTGTTAAATTTAGAGTTTGGACTCAAATTTTTGTTAATTGCTATTTAAAAATTCACTAATTCCTGTTTAGAACAAGAATTAGGGAGAAATACGTAGAACAAACCTGTTGAACATTAATTTGAATTTAGACATTAAGTGAGTGAAGTGTATACTTATAATAAAGATTTGCTAAGTCAACGAAGGACGAAAATTTTATACTATCCCCGAAATAGTAGAGACCAAATCTTACAATTAACATTTTTGATTGACTCCCACAGGGACACTTTTTGTTCCTTTACTAATCCAAAAATTAGAACAGTTTATAAGTGACGAATGGACCAAAAAAATGTTCTTTTCCTAAAAGCAACTTCTCGATACATCTTATAGATGTAAATAAATGTTATTTGGTTCAAATGCATTACTGCTTCCTAATACGCATTATTATTATTATTATTATTATTATTATTATTATTATTATTATTATTATTATTATTATTATTATTATTATTATTATTATTATTATTTTGATGTAAATATTTGAGTAGGTCCTAAAACATTATTGCACTAGTGCTCTGTACCTATTTCCGCCTATTTTTATCCTGTCCTTAATTGTGAGTTATTTTCAGAAAGAATGCAACGTTTCCCTTTCTTTTAGTTCTTGTACCCTTACTTCGTGCTTAAGAAGGGAACGTTTTGAGATAGAAATAAACAATTTGTAAATGAGAAACAAACAAATAACGACATAAGAATGTGATTAAGGGTTCTTAAAATTTAAAGAACATTTACAAAACTGCGTAGAAGTTTATTTAATTTCTCCCCGTTCTCTAAATGCTACATTACGATATTTCATAACTTGATTGTTATGTTTGAATTATTATTATTATTATTATTATTATTATTATTATTATTATTATTATTATTATTATTATTATTATTATTATTATTTACTGAAAGCTCATTTCTAATCACATTCAATTCAAACCATTGAAGATATTCGAGAGAATACTTTCGGAAATAAAGCAAAACTTTCTGGAGATTAATTGTAACAGGTACAGAGCACTTCGATGGCACTATGGTCATAAGAAATTCACACTTTATTCTTTACTACATGAACACTTAACGAGATCAACATGTCTTTTCTGTAGTAGGAGATGATAATGAATGCCTATAGAAGTTTGAGTGATATGTATATATATATATATATATATATATATATATATATATATCAATTAATCGAAAAGATTGATTTATGTATGCTCTATGAATAAACTGCCTACACTCAAATATATTTACGTTTTATTATTACGTTGAATGAAATTAAACAAATTTGATTTGTAGAGCGATACGGAGAGTTAGACTAGTAGTTTTCTTATTCCTTAGCGGATAGTCAACCCGAAAGTAATATGATGCCGTTCTTTTTTCTTTTATTCTCCTTCTCTCTCTCTCTCTGCACATTTACGTGATTCTGCTTTCCCAATTTGGCAGAAGAAATGCATAATAAATCTTCATCTCTCGTTGAATCGAACACAGTGTTCATTTGGCACTGAAAGACAAACGCAAACTAGCCAAGTTAAGGTAGAGCCTGCAGTTAAGGCAAACCTTATTGCATAGAAAACGTACGTAAAGTAGAGATGCATTAGCTCACGAGCTTGCACTTCCAAAAGTTGTCCCTGTTTTCCTTGAGCTCAATAATTGAGTATGAGACTGTGTGAATGCGAGCCCAATAAGTGAATAGCGAGCCAAAGCCTGACTTAGAGCAAGCTTGAGCCACAGTAAGATTAGTGAGTTGCGAGCTTCATTACGAATAGTGATTCCGAGCTCGAATTAGTACGAGCCTGACCTAACGGGAGCCTCGTTGATATTAATGAATGCCAGCGCCATTTAGAATAGTGATCTGAGCATGGAATGGGTAAAATATTTTTTTATATATAAAAACCGGAAACCGTATTCTAGAAAAAAAAAACAGATAAACCACATTTCTCTTTTCTCAAAACATTTCTTTCTTTCTTTCCTTTCTAAGGGGGGCGCGGTGGCTCAGTGGTAGAGTGTTCACCTCTGGTGCTTGGGGTCCCGGGTTCGATCCCAGCCTCCGCCAAGTGAACCTTGTGGTGGACAAACACCGTGCTCGTGGGTTTTCTCGGGGTTCTCCCGTTTCCTCCCATTTTCTTCATTCCACCATTTTCACTCATCTCTCATAATCACCGTCTCCTTTAGCTTAACCGGCATAATCGTGGGACGTAAAACTTAAAGACTTCATTTCATTTCATTTTCTTTTCTTTCTTTTTTTCTTTTTTTTTCTTTTTTTTTTTTTTTGCCAAACCCGGTTTCGATGAAATCAGTGTGGGTTTCATCTAAGTTGGTATCTGTTCTTATTCCTGTAGTACTGATTTAAAAACAAACTAACAAAGAAAGAAAAAGTTTTTGATAGAAAACCGACCAATTTTAAAACCGAAAACTCTTTTCGTGTCCACTACTAGTCTGAGGCCATTCAAGCTTGAGTGAGCTCCGATTGCAAAATGGCCCACTCTGATCATAAAATGCATATTGGAAGAACTAAATAGAAATCAGACTTTGAACTGGAAGTATTTTCTTCGGACGAGTGTGATGATAGAAGCTTATTATATAAAATACCTATGTTACTTTGTTTTTATTTACAGCAGATCCTTTTTGGCTGTATGGTTAGCGTATGCCTTCGCCGAAAAACAACCGGGTTCGGTTCTCGATGGGAGCTCATGCAGTTCGGATCCCACGCTAAACTTTAGATTCAGGTCTTATTTAGTCTCAACGCTGAAAGGAAATCTAAACTCTAATTTAACCTAACAATCTTTTTCAACAGATGACATCCGTTTCTTTTTACAAAGCTACAACTTACGAAATTACTGCATTCTTAATTTCTCAATGTAAAATCTTACTGTTTTACCACTGTAGATTATAGGTTAAAAGATGATCAATACATAAGTTAAAGTAAACCTTCCTTCTTATTTAAATCTTAGTTTTAATTTCAATTCATTTCTTAGATTATTTCTTCAAATCTATTCTGTATAAATGGTGTGTAGATCTACATTTCAACTTGTGATAAAGGATATATAAGCTGTAATAACAGAGTATTATCTTATCCGTAGATTCTGCTTGAAGGCTGACTAAAGCACATTTTCCTAGCGTACCTTAGAGAACCTCAAGCCAGTAGATCAATGGTTGAAATGGTCAGTTATTTTTACTCCTAGTTTAAAATGATTTACTTGAAATGGGAAATTACATAACTAGAGTGAAGAGATAGTAACCGAAAATTTGATGCTCCATACGCTCGAAATAAATAAGGTAGCCTATATAGTTCTTTTTATGTGTCAGTTATATTTCTCCGATATAGAACATTCGGACTTCCTATAATAACAGAAAGTCAGATCATTTGATATAGGCGATGCGTTAAAATATGAGGTAATGAAATTTAAAAAGTATAAAAATCAATGAAATAACACGCAAGTTTAAATTTATAGTGAGCTAGTGTTAAAAGGATTATCTATAAGTTGGCAAAAAATTTTGTATAGGAGGTGCCCGACTAATATCCACTAAAGATCCCCATCCCAAGTTTATGCTCGGAACCTAAGGAACATGGTGTGGTAATGAAATGGATGATAAAGGTGGAATGAAGAAAGTGGGAGAAAAAGGGAGAACCTCAAAGAAACTCCACCACAAAGCTCAGTTGACGGATGCTGGGATCGAATGAGGAACACCATTCACTAGCGGTAAGCGCTTTACTAAAGAATTACTGCAATCCCTTGATATTATTCATATAATGGATCATATTCCAGTGACAGAGTATTTAGATACTAATAATATAAGAATGTAGTCCACTGCCCAATTCTTTGTCCGAAAATGATCATTTCTCATTGATTAAAACGGAAAATTGTTTAAAATAAAATGAAAAATAAATAGTAATAAAATTTTTATACATGCTAACATAATGTAAAACCTCTGTTGGTATTTGCCGTGAGTTCTCCAACCAATTCTACAGTATTTTTACGGTGTATCACCTAGAGTTTTATGCATATAATAGCATCATTTCCTGTGTACATTAGTGCAAAATATAATATTTTCTTTTTTCTGTTCAATTATGATGAGTGACTTTTAAATATTATTTTTTAATTACTGTAAAACAAAATGCCTAAAATAAACTTATAATGATAAGATGATTGATGTTAAGGATAATTTATTCTTAATTTTAATATCATTTACCAACGTTGTATCACGTTCATTTTCTTAAGACGATGATGGATTAACACTTTGTTATCATTGGTTCGAATTTTACGTAATACGGTACTAAGTTCCAAAAGCAATGTATGTTATTTCCTCTGTTAAAAAAAACCTGTACACGAAATTAAGTATGTTTATAGAGTAACTGAATTTAAATATTTTCGCGTACAAAGCAGAAATTAAGACTATAGCCAGTCATTAGTTATATTGCAAGATTATGTGATTTGATTTTTCTTAGTCTTCATAAAAAAGAGGCTAGAAGCCACGACACTTCTCTAATCCTCTAATTGTGTTTAAATATCTGATACATTGTGCTCGTAGTTGAATTTTAACCTGAGAATGAACTCTCTCTTGGCTATGGTTAGTGTGAGCACTTTCGGCATGGGAGACCCAGGTTCGATTTCCAGTGGAAGCTTATATGGCTCAGATCCCACGTTAAGCTGTAGATTCATGTCTGAAATAGCGACGGTACTAAACGGGACGCTAAATTACAAATAAATCAAATAATCCATTTGACGCACACGCTGAAACCAAGTGCATTAGCCACGGGAGAGTCATACAGTAACTTTCTATTAGACTTCATATTATACGACTTCATAAATTCCTAGAGTTACTCATAATGAATATCTTAGGAACATTATTTGTGATGCGTTGCAAGCGGAAGCAAGATAACAGAAATTGAATAAGACATCAAACAGCAAGAAAAGAGTTGCTATTGCGACCACTTGTTACACTTCCAATCTCTAGTTCATATTACCGGACACTGAATATAATAATAATAATAATAATAATAATAATAATAATAATAATAATAATAATAATAATAATAATAATAATAATAATAATAATAATAATAATAATAACTAAAGATAGCTAAATGTAACATTCCTGCAAGAATTATAATTTATAAAGAGTAAATTTTTCATGGAAATATAATCTATAATGTACTCCATGTTAAAATGATGATCGAGTAAGGTATATTCGCTAGCTTTAAAAATTTCCATAATCATTAAATATTTTTTTTTATATAAATGTAGGAAATAATACCATCTAAATATTATATTTCAAAATCATAGTAAAATATTTAATAAACGATGCACTGCTAATTGTGATTTCTTTGTGCATTTACTGTTGAAGCTAAACAAGCAATCGAAGTTCTTGAGTTCGAAAAATTATAATCATTCTTTTACACGTTACCACGTGGAAAATATTTCCTTCACTTAACATTTTTCATTGTGTATCAAAGTCCGTAAAAAAGTAGGAGCAGGAAAGGAGAGGAAAGTGGCAGAAAATAAAAGGAAAACAAGAATAAATTGGAAATACTTAATCAATATCAAACCATAAAGTATTTTCTAATAATGAAATCTAACATAATTCACGATACTAAATGCATCAATCTATATTTATCTCATATGTGATCACAATCATTACTGCACAATTCGACGTAAATATTAAGAGAATAATATTAAACCCTTGCCGTTTTTCTTACTGAAAAATGTGATGAAAGTCTTTTTTAGATGGCAAACTGAAATAAAATTAACCCTTTAGTTTAACAACAGTTGCAAAGTTCTTTTTTATTAAAGGAAGCAATATTCAAAGTAATGTTGATTATGTACTAATTGATAGCATGATAAAGTAGGAAGAATGAAGAGCATTCCAGAACGCTCGCTCACATCATGTTTGTCCGTTCAAAAGCATAGATACTGAGACGTAAATTTTGACTCCGTCATGTCCGTCATAAATATCCGTCATGTGGAAATTGCAGAAATTATGCAGTATTCGGAAGAAAAATGAAAACTTACGGTAAAAAATTATAATTAAAAATCTGACGATTTGAATGGCATGATAAGAACAGAAGTTAGAGTTAACTAGTGTTGAACAGTTAACACATTTGAATTTGAAATACGCAACTTTGAATCCCATTAAAATTCAAAATTTCTCCTATGATCCAACGTGCCAATTATCATACAATTGTTCTTGAATTGTTAGTGTATAATTGTTTCTTTACTGCAAATCTGATATAAGGAAATTGACTATAACTATTTTTTAACAAAAAAAAATTTTTTTATTTAATTAACTTTCAAATTCAGCTTGTAAGACTAATTTACATAGGAATCGTGGCCATCATCAACTGCCAGAATGAAAATAGAAGCGGAAGTAAATTGACCAAATCCATATATACAGATACCTTCTCATCACTCTCCTGGCTGAACTGAGGAAAAGATCTGGAAACCCTCCGTCAGGAAGGCGGACCATCAAATTGGAACCTGGGGGTCATGTTGCTAACCACGTTACCACCAATAGCGCCCGCCCGCGCGTGTTCAGAATTATTCTAGTTCGTGACTGTTTGGCTCATTGTTTTTTTTTTTTTTGTCTATCTTTTTTTTCTTTTTTTAAGAATCTTTACTTCTCCAGCAAGAGAGGAACGTCATACTTCTCCGGAAGAACAGGTGACAAGATAAGAACAGTATAGAAACATAGATAAGTTTAAAATTTAAATCATTATTGAAATTTTTATTCAGTGTAACGCTATGGGAACTATACATTGTTAAATGTACTTTATGGAATGAAATGCGTATTTTACAGCGCATACCGCATGACGTACTTAAGTGTTTCTTTTATAATACTGATGATTTGGATTTTACTTATACGTTGTTCAACCATCGTGAATTAGAGGCATTAGACGTAAGTTTATAAGAATTTTGAGTGATAATTCATATGGCAAGCTCTATTTGCAAAGTAAATATTTATTTAAAATCCGAACAAAGGTATTAATTAAGTTTCCTTTGCCAATACTGACTGAATGTGAAGTACACTTAAAATAATAGCTTCTATATCCATATCTACGTAATTCAACAAATTCTACCAAACAAAACAAATAACTACGTAAACAAAATAAAAGGAAACTTAAGTGTGCTTAAACTTAAAGATATATGGGTGTGTATTTGGCAGCTGCCTCAAATCACAGGTGATACCAGGTTCGCAGCTAGCAGTAAATTTCGTGGGGGGACAAAATGAAGATTAGAAGGAGCATATCGCAAGGTATAATTTAAAAGACGAGGAAAATTTGGGGAGTCATTACCGCCTAACAAGGTCTTTCAAATTCGTTGCACAGTCTTAAAAAAAATAATACTGACTAATTTTAGCTACTGATATTTCTATACTAGGATGGCAAAGATGACATGTACATTTGTAGAGGTAAGCAATTTACAAACTTATAAATTAAATTTAAAATAATTTCAGTTCACTAATGAAAACAAAATATATAGGTCTCCTGCTAAACAGTGAATTTTAAATTAAGTCATTATCAACATTTTCCAGCATATGTGGGACTCAGTGGGACTAACTACAGGAACAAAAATCATAAAATGGTTTAAAAGTGACATATCATGATTTGCCATCTTTGTATAGATTTAACTCATAAGGCTGTAATTTGCTTGCCTGTACTTATGTAATTGCATATGTTTTGCCATTTTCGTCTAGATTTGTAAGAACGTTCTTTTATGAATGTAATTTTCAAGGACAAGTATTTATTATACCTAGAAATTACTGAAATATATATCAGAAGTGTATAAAATTATGTTATGTCCCCAATATTGAAATAATGTGCCCAATTGTTAAAGCTTGATGCCTCCTAACAAAGATATGTTAGGGACACCACTAGTTAAAAATATAAAGAATATCGCATTGAATTCAATTAAAATTTATGTACTTAAATTATCTGTGATTGTATGGAGACAATTTTCAGTAGTATAATTTTCATTACAATGTTATGATACATGCGATGTGGGGCCCGAATCATACGGGAGTTGAATTAGAATCTCACGATTCAACAAAGTCGTTCATTGTAGAATACGGAAGTTATCCAATGATATCAAGTTATTGTTTCACTTCTGGATAAATTATATCTTCTCACTGGTATTCTTATTTAGTGTAGCACTATTGTCCCTTTTTATTAATGGAAAGTAATAGTTTATTAAAACATAATCGCAAAGAGAGTATAATACAAATTAATTAGCCTATAATAGTTCCATAGCATAGCTTTCCAACGATTTCGTTAAATATTAGAAATAAAGTTACTCGAAAATTGTATTAATAGTTAAGTACCAGCATGGTACTATAACATGATGTCGAATGTGTTCTGGATTGTATTATACAATATTTGTTAGTGGATGGTAAAAATTACGTTATTCAGTATGTTATCTAGTTATAATACTGTTATAATACTGCAAATGTCAAAATATTTGCAAAACGTATGAGCACCAGTTATCATACTACGTAGATTCTATTTATTGTAAATATTTGTAATGTTTGTAGTACACTTCAGACAAGTTTTGTTACATAAATAAGGCTCAGAGGTATTGGATTGTTATTTGTTAGAGTTTGTCTTCTCTTTTCAGCAACAAGCCCATATGAGACATGAACCCCAATTTAAGGTGAAATCTGAGTCACAGTAATGTGCTTAAATTTCAATGCTCTCCCAACGGGGATCGGACCCACGACCTGTGTACGAAAGGTGGACACGCAAGTTACTAAACCAGCGGGAAGGATCAATGACAAGAAAGGAGAAAAAGTGCACGTGAACTCTGTGTACATAATTCTTGGTTCAATCCTCAGTGTGGTGACTACGTTTACGTCTCATGTGATCTGGGACTAGAAAGTTCCAAACAATCAAGGAAAAAGAAATTGAATATTCAACATAGTTTTCACAAAGATATTTATGATGAAAGATTTCCATCTCCCTATGTTTTATTTAATTTCTCGAAATAACTTAGATATTGAATAAAATAATTCAAAACAGTGGAAATAAAGTAAATCTAGGATGGAAAACCAAAAATGTAATATCTTTCATCTTAAATATTTTCCTAAAAACTGTGTTGAATGTGCAATTTCTTCTTGTTTGATTGATTGGAATTCAGGAAAATTAATTACTTTTACCAATTGAACCAGAAACCTGCAAACAAATATTAAAGAGATGAGGGGAGGAGGAGAATAGTATAAATCACATTTTGTGTCCAAGTACTTCAGTAATAGTTGACTAGAATTTTCGTTGAGTACTTGCCAACATTTACTGAGTAATATATACAATTTCTTAAGTTCTCCGTTTCAACAACGTTTTAATAATTTTAAGGTTATAATTATCTTTTTTGTGTAATTAGCTTGTAGAAATAGCTTAGAAGTAAAAATGTTTTAAGTTTATAATTAGATCTTGAAAACCAGGAAATATTAAATGAAATCAAGAATCAGATTTTTGACAAGAAATAAATCACTACAATATTAGATTGCGTTAATGAAAAACATTTATTAGTAATAATGATCATTTAAATTTACGTTTTATTTATTTATTTATTTATTTATTTTTATTATTCCAAGAGCGCACGGGTCGAAAGATCATAAGAAATTTTTATTAGTTTTTTTTTTATTATTATTATTGTTGATTAGCTCAATTGAGCACGAATAGTTTCGCCAAAGAAGGCATTTTTCCTCATTAAAAAGAGGGGAAAAAGAACCTACAAAAAAGAAAAATCTGACATTGAGACACAGTAGCACCTGTTATGAAAACACAGTGGATGGGGAAGTCTCGTAACAGATGAATGTGCACGAAAGAACTCGTAAATTTGAATTGTCACACTGGGGAAAACTAGTGGAACATACCTGCTCTTATAGTCCTTGCGCGCCAAGAATTCAAAATGAAAATCTGACGAAGTCGATGACAATCACTTGACGACCGCCGGTGAAGGTATACCAGACGAGGAAAAAAAAGTAGGGAAAAAAATGATAGCCTCGTTTTTCCCTTTGTCTTCTTCTTTTCTTGTCTTCAGCAAACAGGGTGCCGGAAGTAGCACACAGGCACACAGGAAGTACGTCACAGAGCAAAATGTTGATAGCTGCGTCCAGTCGGTTGATGTCTTTTGCCTTGAAGCGCCATAAACACGTGATCCTATGACTGAGGGCGAAGTGTACGCAAAGAACTGTACACTTTCTGCTCATGCGCTCGATGTCCCTTCTCCCACTCGACACGAACTCAAACCCAAGAGGTGCAAAAACGTCCCCTTCAAGATCGCAACCCTTCTCCCCCCATGCATCTACTACCCCTTTCCAGCTTTCCGCCCTAGTTTGTTACTCTTCTGTATCCCCTACTTCCATACACTCTGTCTCTTTTTCTCTCTCTCTGTTTCCACAGCTTTTACTATATTTCCCTTCTCTTTCCCTTCCCGCGATTCTACTTCGTTCGCTACAGCTAAATTGCAGCAAGGAATTTTCAGATCACAACCAAAGCGGGAACGGAAAAAAGTAAACATTATATCCTTGCAAAACAAAGTCACCAATAACGGGGATTGTTAGGGAATATGCAATATTTACTTTCTTCCTTTAAAAAATAAAAAATAAAATAAAATAAAGTGTGCTTACAGCTTACACTAGTTTATTATTTCTGCGAAGACGAAATTACGAAACGACTTGTTACGCCAGTTGATTTGCAATGATACCTTAGTCAATTTGTTTCTTTATTTTCAGCTGAAAGAATTGCCGAATAGCCGTTGGTTTACATAGGCCTGAGTGCGATTCGAAGTGGTGAAACAATTTTAGATGTTGATCCAGGATGGTGTTGCAGAGGAAAAAAAACAATTGAATTAAGAGATAACGAACTCCGGTTTAAAAGTTAGAAATATAGAAGATGGAAAGCGATATGAATAAAAAATTTTGGCTGTAACGCCAGATTGTTCAGTTTTATACCACTTCGATAGTAGCATAAAGGACTACTGCATCTACATAGCTTCATGTTCAACAAATTTTCCGGGTGTAGAGTTTGGACGACTGTCTATTACTGGCGCAACCACGTAAAAGAGATTTACTCTAGATCTAGCTGTTGTGCATTATTAAGGTGTTTTCAATATTTCAAATATTTTCATAGTTAATTAATTTTTGACTTTTCGAGCTTTGTTTAATGGCTATGTACTTACTATTTATTACTATCACCTACAAAATTTCACTGTATGGTCTATATATAATCTGTAGATGCTAAGTACACAAATTATCTACACCATAAGTTTTTTGATTATGGGGTAGAATTCAATTTATTTATGAGTTACGGATATTTTCTTTAAACACTTTTGTTTTGCGTAGTACTAGTTCTAAGGTTACAATAATTACACTGGTTCGAAACCTAGCGGTCTGTTGAAGGCCTTCACCCTTTTTTAGGAATAAAATATTATAGGAAACTATTGGAACAATATGTATCATTAAATGGGCTAGATGGACACCAGAAGCAATTTACTGTTTTTCTGTGGGAGGATGGAGTGAATGCTTATACAACTTGATAGAAAAGGAAGTATTTTGTAGTCAAGATCTCTAAAGTATTATTGGATGAGTTAAATGCACATGACCTTCAAAAGAGTCAATGAGTTCTAAAGAATATATATATTCATATGTAATACTTAATTCATCAAGCAAGTAAGGCAGAAAACACCGAAGTCCCTTTACCATAGAGATAAGAGGATGAGAAAGAGAATCTAAAAGTCAAAACTGTTAAAAACATCTTGAAGAGTCATAAGAATGTTTATCTCTTTCCTCATACATGGATAGTCTGAGTTGATACAGAGTTAAAAAGAAAAAAAAAAGAAAAGAAAAACAGAGAGACAATTTAAGAAGAAAATTATTGTGCAATCTGTATAATGTCAATGAATTCATTCTTTATCTTTGTTGTGTATACTGTTTGTATGGATTATCTATATGTTAAATCGAAAAATCTCCTTATTGCAACTTCACCAGTTACTTTTTCTTTCTTCAGTTTCTCACATGCAGTTATATCTTCACTAACGGGCTTTCTTCCAGAAAATTTTGTCCAGGGGACAAAGTAAAAATTATAAGATGGTTGCACTTTAATACTTCTAAAGAAAGTGATCTACAAAAGAGTGTCATATCGCAATTTATAATCTCAGAAGTATTCCTGGAAGAAATATTGTTCACTAAAGAAATGTTTGGTGTTGACTTTTTAAATCATAATTTGAATGGTCTATGGGGGTCCAATATTAACTTTGTTGTGTAGATAGGAATAATAATCTAATACAGGAAAAATGGTGAATGGTTGCTAATGTGTGGTGTGTAAGAATTAGATAAGACTATAGAACATGTGAGAAAGTTGAACATAAATTATGTTTAAGGGATACAAAGGTTGGAAATAAGCAAATCATCAATCTGACAGATGCAATACAGAAATCACTAAGTATGAATAATGGTATTAAAGTGGCTTGGTTGTTTTATATTTTTATTGTTAATTTTATGTTTTTTAATTTTTACATTGTAATTAATTTTAATTTTATTTATATATTTAATGAATAATGCAAAGAGTCGTTGTCACTGCAATATTTGTCCAAGATTCACAAAGTAACCTTCTGTTCCAGATCCTGCTGTTTAATTCTGAAAATTCGAATTAACGAAACTGCTTATTATTTAAATGATGAGTAACTTAAATAATGAAGAGTATTTGGATGTTAAATATAAAAGATGTGTTGTTTGGAGTGATCATCATGTGCGAAATTATAAATTATTATGGGTTGCTGCCAAGAATTAGCAATCTTGCGGAATTCTGCATCCATGGTAGATAATAGAGTGGAATGTTTCTTCAACTATTTTTTCTCAACATATCACTCGGATAATGTTATGACATAGTGCATACTAAATGGCAAAGCGATACATCAACACAAGTTGGGCTAAGAAGTAAAGATGGTACCTGAGTCACTTGGATTATAGTTTCTCGGGTCAGATGGATCTGGATCTCGCTTCTTAGACCTGATATAACTTCGTGACCTAGACACACCCAGTGAATCAGGCAAACCTGCTGACCCCTTTTGACCTTTGCAAACCCAGAATCCTGAAATCACATAAAATCTACAGCATTATTACAAAATTTTATAGGGGATTAATGATGTGCATTACTCGAACTCAAATATTCATATTTTTTATTATTATTTTGATTTGACATTATTTATTAAATACGTTACATTTAATCTTGTTGTTTAGAATTAGCTATTTTAAAGAAGTGATTTCACTATAAAGTGGATTTAAGTCAACGTGGCAGCATTTCTATCAGGAATTAAGTTCAAGTCATCTATACTGAAGACTCGTCGTGTATTAACAGTTTATAAAAGATTAATTCTAAAACGAATCCAAGTGTGCTTACGTATATTTCCAGAAGGGATGGAGAAAGAAAGAAAGAAAGTAAATGGTAACCTTAGTAATAAGAGAGAGGGGAAGCGAGGTAATGATTCTTTATATAATTACGTTAGCAGACTCGCTGTTCTTCGGGTATATGGCGAAGTTTTATGGGTGGCGGATCTGTCTGGGTCATACCAAGTCACAGATCTGTCCAGGTACCAGGTCTGGTGTCTCTAGCTTCCAGGCCACGAGTAAGTCACTGTTAGGGATTATAACACAATATACAAGTCGTAAGGCATGATGTTGATTTGTTATCACCGTCCCAAGCAATGGCCATGTGTCAGACACTATAAAAAAAAAAGGCTTTATAAGTTTCAATCAGAAAATAAAATCTTTGAGTTTTACGTCCCACGGTTATGCCGGCTAGGCCAAAGGAGGCGGTGATGATGAGAAGTGAATGAAATGGTGGAATGAAGAAGGTGAGAGGAAACAGGAGAATCTCGAGGAAACCCACGCACACGGTTTTTGTCCACCACAAAGTTCACTTGGCGCGAGCTGGGATCGAACCAGGGACTCCATGCACAAGAGGCGAATGCTCTTCAACTGAGCCACCGCAACTCTAAATTTTAATCAGAGTATCGGATTGTAAAGTTAAAATGAAATGTTTCAAAAGATTTGGTAAAGTTGTTTATATGTTTGTTTATTTATTTTCAAACATTTTGAGATGCAGATTCCAGTTAGACCCCGAAATACTACTAAATATTACACCAGAGTTTGGACTTACTTGAAATGCTCGGAACTTGCGTTTTAGTACTATTGATCTTCTTCTTCCATCTGTTATGCCAGATAGAAAATAAGTTACAAATTTGTGTTGATTTCTTATATTAACGAATATGTGTGTAGAGTAATGTTATTCTCAAAAATTGAGACCACGTGGCTGCTTGTATTCGCTTATGTAAGTAGGAAGATAACGCTAAACTTTGAGTCAATTCTTCAACTTGGAAACCAGATAGGATAGGCTGTCATTCACGGCTAGTCAGTTATTAATAAAGTAGTTTACGAAGCAAATGTAGACTACTTATAACTGGAAAAAATGGAGTTAATAAATTAACCTATTTCGCCACCCAATATCGAAGGCTTTTTCCAGATCAAATGGTTGAAGATATGATGAAATACTTACTGAACGAGGTACTTTAATGAAGTTGCTTATGTAGGAAATTATATCTGGGACAATGACATGTTTGATGTAATGATAAGAGATTTTAACTGTTGAGGTGTATATAAAGACGACTAACTATAATTTTTTCTTTAAAAAAATACCCAGCTAAGATGTCAGTTAAACGAAACGATAGAATTGTTGCTGCGCCTGGTCGGTTCGATTTTAGAAATATAAGAATTCTTTAAACCTTCCAGGATATGGAATAATATCCACCTTGAAAGGCAATTTTTTAGGAATTAGCTAATGTATACAGCATGAGAGAAAACTATCCATCATACTACGTATGTCAATACCTTATCAAACTCTGGCGTAGAGTGCTTTCCAGATTCGAGCTGAGACTATTATTTCATTGAGTGTAACATAAGCTAGTAAAGATTCGTCGTTATAAATGTAAAGCTTAAGACTTGCTTATAAATACCTGTTATGGTGTATGGACTGATGAATGATTCGTCTGTATAGGGTCATTCTATTTCAAGTCAACAAATGATGAAAAATTCATGTCTCAGATTTTGATAATTTTGGTACATTGAAAGACATGTTTGCAAATAGTTATTTCCAAAAATAAAACTTTTTCAGCTATCATAGTTAATTAGTAATTAATTACACAATTGGCTTCAAGGTCACTTCTCAAAAACATCAGATTTTGTGTTTTGTTGTTTATTTCAATAACTATAAGAGCTGTGAAGCTAAAAATTTGCATACGTATGTAATTTTGTCAGTAAATTTCAAATCTGCAATCAAAATTAATGAATATTATACAGGTGTAGAGTTATAACAGCATTTGCGGTCCCAAATTCAGGCCCCAAAATGAGCATGTGCTGAAAGTTGTACATGAGTGAAATTTTAGCACAAGGTTAAGGAATACCTATATTTCGTGTGAACCAAATTTGGTTTTGGAAATTTGAACCTAAGGCCCTAAAAAACCTGAATGTGTCTTTTGCCTCCTAACAGGTTTCTGAATTAATGATACAGGCTATTTAATGCTGAATAACTTTTATTACAACTGTTCCACACAGTAGCTACAATTATAGCAAAAAATAACTGTTGACTTATCTACTAATCATCAGCATGATACAATGTATCAGTGTTTACTGAAAGTCTTGAATAACTCGTTAATTTTATTAATAGTCTCATATGATACACTATGTGATCTTCCACTAGCTTTGATAGAAATGTGATGTGTTGCGTCAATAAGAATGTAATCGGCTGGCACGCATACGATATCGTCGATTTCAAGCCAGTTAAAAGTGGAAGCGGACCCTGCAGGGTGTAAGAAACTTGGTGTTGTAGTCCTGATATTCCTCAGAATATTCCAGTACCATTCCATTCCACCATTTACAGCCATAGACACAAGCTACAAATTTTCCTGGATCCAAGAGTTTTACTTCTGATATCTTCTATTTGTGTTGTTTATCTACCCAAACTCTATGTAGGGTTCCATTGGTGTAGAGGAAATTAGTCCAATTCTGAAACTTCACTGTCAGGAATGGAAGCATGATTATTTCTTGTTCCAGGTATTGTTTCCACAGGCATAAACCGATGTCGTCGTCCGATGCTGCTGAACATCTTCAGTCGATACAAGAAAATATTTAATGGACGTGGTATTGTCTACAGTCCATTTATAAAACTGCTGTGCATTTAATATTGGTTTGCAGTTGTGTTCTGTAAACTAGCACATATTAGAAGTTTTATTTTGGCCCTTACTTTCAAATACCCAAAACTAAATTTGGTTCACACGAAATATAGGTGTTTCTTAACCCTGTGCTAAAATTTCACATATGTACAACTTTCACCATATGCTCATTCCAGGGCCTGAATTTGGGACCACAAATGCTGCTATAACTTTACACCTGTACAATATTCAATAGTTTTGATTGCAGATTTGAAATCTGCAAGCAAAATTACATGCGGATGCTAATTTTTAGCTTCATAGTTCTTATGGTTATTGAAATAAACAATAAAACACAAAATCGGATGTTTTTGAGTTGTGATCTTGAAGCCAATTGTGTAATTAATTACAAATTAACTATGATGGTTTGAAAACTTTTATTTTTGGAAATAACTATTCTCAAACATGCGTTTCAATGTATAAAAAAAAATTACAAAATTTGAGAGAGAAATTTTTCATCATTGGTTGACTTGAAATGACAAAGATTTTTCTAGCCAAAATATTTGCTTTATGTGTTTCTAAACAGGGGCAATGTTATGATTTACAAGAGGGTAATGTTATGTAACGAAGTTGAACTCATTAAACTCGCTAAACTCGTTAAACTCGAAGTTGAATTCGTTAAACTCGAACGAACTCATTAAACTCGTGAACTCGAAGTTTAACTAATTAAAAATATGTAATAATGTAAAATAATGAACTAACACTGAGCTGTATTTTAACAAATTTAGTGATATAGTGATGCCGAAAGAAAACACTGACTTTTATAACCAAAATATAAGATTATTGATTAAATTAATTGTATATGCAAATAATAACGTCTCAACTATAAAGAATGTCTAAACCTATAAACGTGAATAATTTTAGAATTAATGATGTCTGGCAATGAACAGCTTATACAATTGGGAGACTCAAGGTTGAAGCTAAAGCAAAGGGCATGATAAATGTCAGATACGAAAAATAATACGTAAATATTACTACCAAAGATATTTAAAAATGTACTGATACGTCAATAAACTGCCATTTTTGCTTTTCCTAACAACAGCAAATCACCTTACTTGTTCAGCGTCACTCACAGTAAAACGTGCATATAATACTGTAAAACAAAAAGCAACATTACAATTTGGAAAACATAGAGATGATGGGAAATAATATTAAATAGAATAATATATTAAGTACAATGGATATTTTATTTTTAGTTGAGAAATAAATAATAACTAAGGTTATCATACGACTGACTTTAAAAAAAGAGGACATTTTAGTATTTCATATACAGATTTATATTGCTCGACATATTTCTTAATGATACACAAAGAAATATAATTTACACATCTTAAATTTTACGGAAATGTTATTATCTAGCTGGATTCGGTGGTGTACATAGAATTTCAAGAGGAGCTTTAAGTACTGGAACTCATATTGTTTAGGGTCATGCGTGATTTTGTATACACATCTTAATATAATATTCTTGTTGTAAACGGCCATCCCCTTTTGATCTAGTAGATATGCATCTTTAGCGCACGGGACCTCGGATTGACTCCTGATGGGAGAGTCTTAAAAATTTTGAATTCATGACGGTGGTTAGGATTCCATCTTAAATTGTACAGATCCACTTTTCATATTGTCTCGGTACTGAAAGAGACTCAGTATAAATTCCAACCCAATCAACCAATTTTGATGAAATGTGGTACGCGGAAACTCCTCCCTCGCTTACGAGAGAATGCCATAGCTGAGTGTATTTCCTTGGAAATTGAAACACGAAACTTAAAGTTGAATCGTTGTCTGCACTCCCAATAAACAGGATATTTTCAAATTTTCCTGAAAGCCCCCCAAACCATTTCTAGGACCAGTAAAAGAATACGTACGTATCCAGATAAAAGAAGATATCTGGTAATCCTATTAATAACATTACAGCATAAAGTTATCAAGTTCCGTTTTCACAGCTGGAAGTAACATTTAACAGTTATCCTGAGAAATGGAATACAAACAAAACTTACATCAAATGTTGCAATTTGTTTCAATTACTCTTAAATAAAAAGGAGAATATGACTTAAAATAAAGCATATTTTGTTGTACCTTACATACATTTATAACAGACGAAATGCAAAACGCAATCCTACTTTTAGCTTCTACATATCACAAAAGTTATTAAACTCTAAAATTAACACACAGAACTTTTAAAATAATGAATTGTTTACCAATTGTAGACCAAGTACCACTTTAACCACTGCACTACATATGAACTCAAACAATCACTACCTTCAGCCGAAAACTTTGTTGTTATCACACTAATTTGTTTCATTTCGATAAAATTTTCTTACGCAGAAATGTTGGTAGACAATGATTCAACAATATATCATAATCTAGAATACACGTGAGAAATTGTTAGACATTGTTTGGTTGTAGAATCTCTTTTCCTCCATATCTTCGAAACGTATCGAGATACTAAGACAAAATATAGCTCAAGTTAAAGAGAAACTCACTTTCTGTTTAGCAGTTAGAAAGCCATCTCTATCTTTGATGCAATAAATACAATCTGCAACTTAACTATATTATATAATTAATTTGTTCCAGCAGAATAAAAAGTATTAATTAATTATTAGCAACGAACGATGTACTTTTTAGCGCTACAAAAATTCATTTCACTCGAATTTCTTGAAAACCAAGCATGAGAATTCACCATGAAGCATGTCATTTTGTTCATTTTTATGTGATCGGTACGATTGATAATTACATGTGTTGTGTTAAATCATTTAGTTAGTGTTATAAACTCAGCAAATTGAGCCTTAGGTTTTGTTCTCAGAAACACAAAACATTTTTCAGAACCATCCGTAATTATTAACTTATATGAAACTTTTGTTAGGAGCAAACTAGAGTATGCATCGCTAATTTGGAATCCTCACTTTAAGAGATACATCCAATCAAGTGAGATCGTTCAAAATAAATATTTGAGATATTCATATTATAAAACATTTAAATCAGGCTCAACAAATTATCTGTCAGTGTTGCTTTTACGAACGTTATTCAACCTAAATAGTTTAAAGGATAGAAGAACTTACATTCTCTTATTAAGAAATACATTAACAAATAGAATTAATAGTTCAGCACTGTTGCAACATATTCCTTTCTATGTAACAACATATCGATCCAGAAATCAAAATATCTTTTATATACCTATGTCAAAAAGTTTAAATCATGCACATTCAGCTATCACACGAATGCTGAGAATCTATAACAAATTAAGTGATAGGATAGACCTATTTTTAAATGGGAAAGTTAAACTTCTGAAATTTGTTAAACTTCTGTATGAAATACTGAATAATGACCAGATATGATTTATCATTGCTTGTTAACATACTGTCATATGTGTATATTATTTTTCTTATGAGTGGATTGAACATTCTTCCCTTTTTCTTCTTTTCTTTCTTTCTTTTTCTTTTTCTTCTTTCCATGTTTTACTTTTTCTACCTTGTAAGGTTCATGTTGCACTCAATTATGTATGTCAAGAAGATATGTTATGGGTATATGCGTGTGTAGTTTCATACAAATAAATAAATAAATAAAATGTGTCAATTTTGAACAATATTGTAGTTAAACAAAAATAAAGTTTAAGAGTTAATGCTAATTTTAGGTTCGGACACTCATATCTGTCATCTAGATAGTGTTATAACAACATCAATTTTTAGAATTTGAAAAAATCCTCGATTTTCTCGAAAATTATGCATGAGAATTTACACTTATCATTTGGACCAACTCAATAAGATCAATCGATTGGTATATTCCTCATCCATGGGCACCGTTTTCCCATTACACACTAATAATAATGTTCAACTTCGTCATTAGGGCTAACAAATTCAAACAAATGTGATGTTATCAACTGCAATGCCATGTTGAAATGTAAAAATTATAAGCAATGCTGTCCATTTAAATATACACTATTGATGTGAACATAATACTTCTTCCTCTGTTTTCAGGTTTTTTGAAGAAAAATACTGTTTCTCCTTCTGTAGCTGCAGTAGGTTAATCTAAGCGGTTTTTCTCTGCCACAAAGAAAGCAGAAACGCTTCAGGGTACAGAGGTGGCAAGGATCTAACCCAATTAGCTGCCCTATGCGGAAGGGAAACTAATTTGCAGGGTTGATTACACACATATACACAAAGACTGTAACATCTCGAGAACAGCTACGATTTCTCACCTCTTGTTTGTTCCCAAAATAAACTGCTAACTTGTTCACTGGCGAAAGTAAAGGAATTCAACAAAAAGGAAACAATTTCACATTATTCATAAAATTAAGTGAAATACTTATAGACAATTTTCCGCTTATATACTTTCCTTGAAACTTATTGTTTTGATAAGTGAATAAAAATAGATGATACCATTTCAAAGTTGTACTCAAAAGTACTGGGAATAAGAATCCTCCTCCGCTGCTCTACCACTAAATTCTCAAGTTTAATCAGGATAAAATGGTATTTAAAAGTATTTGGTATATATATATATATATATATATATATATATATATATATATATATATATATATATATATACAGGGTCGGATTCAGGATTTTCTGAGGGGGTGCATCAAATAAGAGCCAGTACATTTGAATTAAATTTGAGTTTTTTAAATGCCTTTAGGCATCTGTAGTGTGAATTAGGAATTGCCCTGGAAATGCTCAGTGTCTGATCTCGATGAATTCTCTTCCTTCAACCTTCAGAAAATTGACAGAAACTATTGCTTTTGCAAAACTCACTGCTAGCTTTACACTTTAGGTAGTGTATATTTACAACGAAGGGGTGATGCACGTGCACCTTTGCACCCCCCTAAATCCGGCCCTGTATATATATCACAGCTGTGATTGACGAGGGCCCATTTGCGAATATTGCGGGGGGTTGGGGCAGGCGATCTTACGCTACTAATGGTAACATTAAAAAAATATATTTTGAAATGTATGTATACAGGACCGGATTTACAGGGAGTGCAAAGGTGCACGTGCACCCTCCCTTCGTTGTAAATATAGACTACCTAAAGTGAGAAGCAAAGAGCGAGTTTTGCAAAATCAACAGTTTAATCAAATTTTCTGAAGGTTGAAGGAAAATAATTCATGGAGAGCAGACACTTAGCATTTCCAAAGAAATTCTTCATTCACATCATAAATGCCTAAAGGCATTTAAAAAACTCAAATTTAATTCAAATGTATTGGTAGTAATTGGTGCACCCCCATCAGAGAATCCTGGATCCGGCTTTATATATATATATATATATATATATATATATATATATATATATATATATATATATATATATATATATATATATTGCTCTTTTCTAGACAAATGATCTAATTTTTTCTGAGTGCGGCGGTACTCATTTCTTGATAATATAAACGAAAATCAACTAAACTTTTAAAGACAATGGCATACTTTTAAATCATTTGTTTTTCTAATGTACATATTAGCCTTTTACTTGGTAATCTATTGTTAAGTATACAAAAAATAGTATATCAAAGAAAATAGACAGTTTTACTTGGATATCATAGGCTAATATGTTTGTGAGAGTAAGGTATTGCTGTACAGCTGTTACGACAGTACGTTCATCATCATCACCATCATCATAGCTGCCATTAGGCTATTGGCAGGTCACTTGCCGCAACTGAGAAACTTACATGCTAAACGATCTTCCGCTAACCTCTTCGTCTTTGCGTAAATTTTTGTTTTAATATCATCCAATAATTGTAGCCTCCTTCGCTGCCTCTCTCTCTTTTCTGCCACCATACCCTCTAGCATATCCCTCATGATAAAGTTCGTTCTTAAACGGCGTGACAAACATCTTGGCATTTGAAGGTGGCGCTCCAAGTTTCCTTTAAACGCTGCTAGCAAATGAGAGGCCAGCGGTATTGCCATGTTTATTTTGTACACATCCACGTCTATCCTTTGCCACCTGATCGCGCTGTAGTTCGTCTGCTTACCCATAACCACACCCCTTAGCATTCGGCAACATCGCGTCAGAGCCTGCGTTTTATTCGATTGCTGAAATGCCGAGATATTTGTCACAGGCTTTAGTCAATGTTAGACCAATTTCTCTTCCTCATCTCAATTATATCTAAAATTGTTATTTTATCCCCCACCATCTCTAATACCCTTTCATTCGTTTTCGCTCGACTCAGCTAATACTCTCTATTCTCCTGCACACCCATATTTTCAAAGCTTCCGCAGCCGTTTTTCATCATTTGTGCGTAATGACCATGTTTCTGCCTCATATAGTATTACAATAATCTACACAACGAATTTTATGAGTCCTTTTCTTAACTCTTTTTCCAAGGTCTTATAAAATAGACTTTTCTTCCTCCTAAAGGCTTCTTTCGCCATTCCTATCCTTGCTTTTATTTCACCTTCTCACTTCATATCATCACTAATAATACTACCCAGGTATTGAAAACTAGTCAGTTGTGCATTGGTTATGATAGTTTACGCATTTAATATATGTTACTATAAACTCTAGAGTGAAAAATGATTTTTCCCCCTCAGACACATGAGTCGCCTAGCTCAAAATAATCAAGACAATACTAATATTCTTAATTTTTGTGCTTTTGTAGTAGAGAAAAGTGTTCAGAAAATATAAGTACAACATAAATTCGTCGGTTTTAATTTACGTCACATTGTCTAGAACAGGGAAGGTTAAAATTTGGTGTTCTACTGTATTTGTTGATTTGATATATTGTAATTTAATACCAGGTGTATCAAAAGTTGAAATCCATATGCCACCTTCGTGTTGAGTGAAGATACGGAAAGAGAGGAAAGTTATTGGAAATAGGTGGCTCTTAATATGAGATGGTAGAATTTTTCTGATTCCCCCATCCATTTGGACTTCACCAGTTGAGTAGACTGTTCGAACGTAACGTAGGGTCATTCAAAAATGACAGGAGAGAAGTGCACATTGATGTGTGAGAAAACTTGGGAACACTTCAAATCTGTTTCCCACCAATGTTCTATTTGTTGGTATAAATGGGTCCCAAGAGAGCTTCTGACAACGTTGCTTTTTCATTTAATATAGAGTGCCTTATCAGTGTGGAGCTCAAATAGGTGGTGCGATTTTGAAAAATTCTACCGTTTCAGGTTGAAAATCACTTATTTCCAATAAATATATGAAAGAGCAGAAGTGACCGACTCATCATCGCAAAAGAAATACCGCTACAGGCAGAAATATAAGATTTGGGTAGAATTCTTCCATTGTTACGAAAACAAGGGATAAGGGAGGATTGTTTGAAATATATATATGTTAAGAGGGAAAAGAGGTTCCATGTATTTCACGAATTCCTGTAGTTAGAGAGATTAAACTTGACACATAAACTCTTCATTAAAAATAAAGGAACGTGTCTCAGCTAATTAAAAATTCCGCTTCTACTGGAGAAAAGAAAATCTTAAATAGTTCAATTTCCTTTCGCTTAATTAGAAAATGCCAATTGTAAGAATTCGCTTATATTAGGAAAATGCATACGTCTACGCGCATTATTAGACATAGTAGGGTTGTTGATATACTAATTAAACACTTCCAAATTACTGGACTTAAGATCAGTAAAGAGTCAGAATTTGGTATGGATCATGGAAAGTCCAAATTTGATATTATAGTAGCAAATAACAGTGTGAAGTGTACTATAGATGTTAATATTCGGTTCGAAGGAGAAATAGATATTAATGCTTTGAATGAGAAGATTATGAAGTATAGTTATCTCCGCCATTTCAAAGATGATGAAACTTTTAAAATCGTAATGAGTTCAAGAGAAGCAGTTACAAAATTCTTTCAATTAGTTTGTACAATTTGCTATCCCGAAATGTATTCAGTAAAGAGTAATGAAATTTGTTCTAAAATCTTTTATTGACATTTTGATTGTACATATTGATCATGTAAATTAATTATAACTAGTGAATAAGCGTTATATTGATATTAGGGTTAATTTAGATTTTTCATTTGATTTTTTGTGTTCCTGTGATGCTAATGTACGATGAACGAGCTTCTCCATTGAATATGGTACTCAATCCTCTCTAGAAGTCCTCTGTTGTTGGTTCGGGGGCCCGGTGGCACAGTGGTAGAGCATTCACCTTTGGTGCTTGGGGTCCCTGGTTCGATCCCAGCTCGCGCAGTGTGGACTTTTTGGTGGACAAATACCATGCTCGTTGGTTTCCTCGGAGTTCTCCCATTTCCTCCCACTTTCTTCATTCCACCATTTCATTCATTTCTCATCATCACCGTCTCCTTTAGCCTAACCGGCATAACCGTGGGACGTAAAACTCAAAGATTTCATTTCATTTCTGTTGTTGTTTCACCCTCTATTGCCTGTTTTAAACAATACTAATTCAGTTAAATGTTTCTTGCCTTTTAGACTAGATTTTTTTATTCTTTAGATCGTTAGCACCATTATGGAGATAAAATTTGCAATAAATATTCGAACATTTGCTTTATGGTAAAGAACATATTCAGATGAAATCGAATCTATGAAAAATCTTAATTACAAATATTATTAATACTTGCTCGAATTTGTGGAATTGCCTTGGCTTAGATCCTATGTGATTCGTATTAAAAGTTCACAGGTGATTCGTATTAAGCTCCAAGTTCACAGGTTGTCTCGGTGCTGAAAGGGAATGTTCAACTCCAAAATAGCTATTGCCAAATCGTGAGTTATGTAATCCCGCTAAACACGGAAGGTGGGTTGGTTGCATATGGTAAGATGTTTGCTTACCTCTTTGAAGCACGGTGATATATAAAATGTGGTATATTTGTACCACCGTGCTTCAAAGAGTTACTATGCATCAGGGCGGATCCAGGACGGACTTCTAGGGGGGGCGGTTGTAATACTGCTACTTAGAGCTATTTTTAAGAGGTCCAAACTCTGGGATGGGCTTTATTTATGGGAAGAAAGTTTCCTCTTCTGGGGGAACGATCGCCCCCCTGGATCCACCCATGCTGTGTATACGAAATACAATTAGAATATTATTTTTATTCTGTTCAAGAACAGAAATATTTTAATATACTGTATTAAACAACTGGATGAAACAATGCAAAAATGGACTAATTCACATATAGGCCTAAATTAGAATACGAATAAATATAAAATTACTATTAATTTTAAATGCAGTTTCTTATTTGTCACAATTCATTCTAGCACTTAAACCTTTCCAAGTAAAGAAGGAAAGTCCAAATAGGAAATAGCTTACTTCACTTCCTAATATTAAAAAAAAAAAAATAATCAAATAACAACCTTTCTTTCTAGAATGCAGCTTCTAAGCGGTATGTTAATTTTATTTGTTTATTTATACTATTTATGGGCATTGCCGACACCTACGGCCTTAAGTCAGTCACATGTTAGGGATACCGTTCCTCGGTGAACACACTTCCCAGGAAAGTGGCGTAGGAAGGAAGCGGCCTGGAACTTGTATGGTAGATATCATTCTGATATTTGGAGTGAATGAGGAAACCACAGGAGAAACTTTATTCAGGATGCAAGATCTGAAAATGTTGTGACACTTTTTCGACCGAATGCCCCCACCGTGGTCTGTTTATATACATAAGAAGTGCTAAATGACTGATTGATCAACACCCATTCCACATTGTTTAAGCTAGAAATTTCAAATTTGGGCAGTAAATACGGTTTGTGATGTGGAGTATCACTAAAGAAGTGGAACTCAACAAGGAAAGGTAAGGTCTATATCGGTATTGCTTAAGGTTAGAGACATGAAAATTAGTATTTGTTGAATAACTTCGTTGTTGCCTGGAATTGAGATTCGTTGTTTTGTCAGATGGTGAAGGCTAATAGGGGCTGCACAAAGATAAGTGTAAGACAATTTGGTGAAAAAAAGTGACCTACATCGTTATATCATCCTGGTTAAGATTGTTTGATATTTGACCTAAAGGGGAAGAAAAAGGAATGAGAACGATATGGGCAGATGGTTAAAATCATTATAATCTGATGTCTATATTTCAGAACCTCTTAAAAGACACAAAATTTAGTATTTGGACTTCCTATTTATATTTAAAGAAATTAGACACATGTTTCAGTGTTTACTTTTAATGTTTTACTAGAAGAAAAAAAATGAAATAGAATCAGAGGAAGGATAACAATTAATATATACTATTTGAAATGCCCGTTCTTCGCACGGGGAGAAAGATTAATGGAAAATTTTTGAACCTTTTTCTTCTTTAGAATACGCATTTCAATGAAAGTGTAATTATCAAAACCCATAAGATACTCTATTTTTGGTATAAACTCCCTTTCTCCCTTAGGATACGCTAGTTAATTAATGTGACATGAGAAGAATCTTAAGGCAGGAGTTATATTCCAAAATTCACTTCAAATGATTAACCCTTTACCGTGATGCGACTACAAACAACAGACAACATCTATTTCAATGTGGCATAAAATATAGTAATTGTACTCCTCCCTCACCCCCATTAAAGCTGGAATTTTGAAAAATATTGGGTCACGTATTAGGTCATTTATAATGAGATTTTATACAGACTATCATCTTCTTAACTTGAGAGACTCATGAGTACTCTATTTTTCGCATTAATTTTGAACCCCATACTACTTTAAGATACGACCTTTAATTATAGTGGTGATTCAAATCTAGCTTGAGGTAGGTACTAAGTTTGCTCCAAACTTCACAAGCTCTCCGATACCCTCTGCTAAAAAGGTTTTTGGTTCCGCAGCAAGCCACAAATGGACCGCTTCCTCCACCTGTCGATGATCGGAGCTAAATCGACAGCCTCTGAGCGCATCTTTAAGTGCACCGTTTAACTCCAATGATAATTGGCCTAAGAAATGTGTCAACTTGGTTAGCACAACGGTCCAGTAGATTTTTATACGGTTTCGATTATGCTGTTTATCAAGTTTTGAACTGTTCAATCCACTGGTAAAGACTTCGCCGTATGGCAACACACTTCCTCTATGAATTTCCGCTCCGAGTACACTTTCAGACCACAAAATCAGATGCAGAACGCTGTTCTTCTTTGGTACACACAGAGAGTAGCGCGGTCATTTTTATTTCGCAACAGCGCAAAGCAGACTGATGTGATAGCATTGCAACTTACCACAGGTGAAGTCAACTGTGACATTCAGCGTAGGGTGAGTACACAATGCTGTAAAGTCAACATGAAAAGAAATAGAAAAATATTGCAGTTAACAAGAGTTGTAGAATAACGCAAATGTATATGACTTTAATATATGCACCGCATGCATTATAGATATATTTGGAATAAAAATATCCTCAACTTCATAAAACACTTGGAAACCTGCACTGCTTCTTCCTGTCTCCACTTCTAACTACCTCGAAGCCAAAGCCAGCTCTTAGTTGTACATTTGCAAACATTCTACTTCACTTTGCCAATGAAAACTGACTTGTAATCAGTAGTGTGAACAGTGGTGGGGATCTGGCTCTAAAAATGATGTTCTGAATACAACAATTTTGCTTTGAGTGCATGTCTTATGTTTTAACTTTCCTAATGATCCTATCATACGAATAAAGAAAACACAACCTTTAATTGAACTCTCTTGATGATTACCGGAAATTAATTTGGCACTTCGAGTTCGGCTTCAGGATATGTATTATGAATTAAGTGCTCTTTTTAAATACGTACTGCCCTTTCCGAACATGCTAACGACTTGAAGATAGGGTTGCCAACTCTGGAAAATAAATAACCGGCACCCCCTCAAAATTCCCTAAGATAAATGTAAAGTGTCTCTAATTGGACTCATCCATGCGAAGGAAATGTACTATCGTGAACAAAAGTGCATTAGCACCTGTATTCTGCATATCCTTAGACATTCACTAATAAGCTTAATAGATAGATTGTGCTACAAATGAGAAACTGAAATCGACATTTATCATTTTATTATATTTGCCAGTGAATGCCACTTCTTTAAAATTATCTAAATAGATGAACAAAAGTATATTAATCTTTACGTGACAATTTAGAATTGGGAAAATGAAATTTATTCTTTAAACTTATACTTCAACTAAAGGAAATTGCTTTAAGAAATCCTTTTTCACTCTCAATAAATGTATAAAATTTCTTACAAGTAAATTTCAAATTTTCCCTGGTACAGTCCCTGTCATCTCTTTAAAATTATCTGAACAGATGAACAAATTATATTAATCGTTGATAGATGGTGAAAGGTGACATTTTTCGATTTACAGAATGAAAGTTGCTTTTTAAATCTATATTTCCAACTAGACGAAATTGCTTCGAACTAGATACAAATTTGAAAAAAACGGTCATAAAGGGGCTGGGAAGAAGTTTGTACCGGTCACCGCCTTTAATCAAAATTAGCTAACCCGCAAGCGCGGGACACATTTAACCGAGATCAGTTGGGTGGTTCAAGAGTTAAGTTCTATTTATTTTTAACTATTAATCTCCCCTTCTTCTCCTCCTCCCCTAGGTTCTACCGTCAAAGTGAAAGTATCTTAAAAGAACTTTCCGGGCTCGAACGTCACCTATATTAAAAATTTGATAGAGATTGGTCAGGTGGTTCAAGAGTAATTTATTTTTTTAAATATTTCTCCCCTTCCCTTCTCCTACCCTAAGTTCTACCGTCAAAGGGATTTGATAAAATCAACCCAGCTCCGAACCTTATCTATGCTGATAATTTAATTAAGATAGGTTCGGTGGGGTGACGTGCATTTTCTCACGGTGCAATCTCACACGGTGCTCATTATCGAGCAATTTCACACGGTCCTGGTTATCGCATTAATCAGTCAGCAGGTGTGGTGCATTTTCACACGGTCCATCTGCAATCACGTGATTCACCCTGAAACTTCTTTCACTACAAGGGGAGAGGGGACAGAACAACTATGAACTAAGTAAGAACAGAGAAAGAGCAAATACAAGTTAAATACGAACAATTGCAATTAATATTAGAGAAGGAGAGCTTAGAAAATGTTTCACTTTCACAAAAAGAATAATGAAGAAAGTAAGCAGAAATTAAAATAACAAAGAACAAGATAGAACAAAGAAATCAGCAAATAAAAACAATAGTAAAGAAGAAGAGAAAAATAGCATATACAATAAGAAATTGAAATAAATGAAAAAAATAACAGAAACTATCGGAAATTGATATTAATACATAAAGAACAGCAAATGAAAATAAGAACAAATAAAGAATAATCAAAAATTAAAATAATTAGGGACAGAAGATAGAATAATCACATATTAAAATAAATAAAGAATAAAATAAGCAGCACATCAGAGAATTCAGACAGGTAGTTCAACAATCGAAGAAAAATGTGCCCGCCCTAGAGCATAGAAAAACGTTGTGATTTGTAAAACACACAATATTAGCTCCATACTCCAAGGCGGTTCTAAGAAGAACCTTGTCATCTTGTTATTTTCCGAGCGAACAGCACGTCGTTAAGATGGAACCTTCTACTTTTGTACGTCGTCAACCCATTTTTACAGTTCATAGCCCATTATCTTAGCTTTTGGAGATAGCTCAAGCTTCTCAAGCAATTTTTAAGGTCTGCGCCATTTTCTAGCTTCTCCAGGACTAATTGCAATCGTTCGTCAAGACGGATGTAAGTGAATTTTCTACGCTTCTCCGAATTGCAGTCTAAGCCCTGTCTCGCGAAAGCATGAAAACTAGCTGTCGCATCTGCTTTTAATACACTCACAAGCTCAAAGATATGTGGTGTACTCTTAGATATGGTGCGATTTAACTTATTGTACCAACCCTCTACTGGGTTGTTTGTTCTGTGCCTTTGACCGTTGCAGTTCCATATTTCTCTTGGAACATTTGGATTATCCATCCATTGTTCAATGAAATAATCGTTGAACATTTCGATTTTCTGGCCAGATGGACAGTCCTCCATGACGGTGAGCCAACCTTCATCGATCCTGCTTGTTGGTATTAATGCCAATGCACTACACATGCGAACATGATGGCGTACATCTTCATTGTGGAGGTATTCTTCGACGAGACCTATACTCTGAATCTTCCGCCAGATACTCTGGTTGAAATGGTAATGGCAGCCGGAAACCTGTGAATTGGGAAACACTGCACGCAACGCATTGATTGCAGCAAGTTCAAAATCTATTTTTAACACTCGAGGTTCGTTCTGGCCAGACCACGTTTTAAGAAATGTAAACAGTTGTTCGTATGTTCGCTTTTTTTTTCTGGCAACAATGCATACAAGACCGGTACAACCAGTGTCTTATCATGTGTGCTTCCTATGTCTGCATGTATGGTGTATAACTGGGAAAAATACTTACAGGAACTCTTGAACGTTCCGTCAAAAAAACATTGTTCGCTTTCCTTCAGTGCTGGTTTCAAACCCTCGTAACCAAAACACAGAATTCGTCCGTCTCCTTCCAGTGCGTCGTACTGTAAAAACGAGGTACCATCTTCAAACCGAATCATATAATCGGGAAAGCAGATATTTCTAGGAGTCGGTGCACCTTGATGTATGCCGAGTGATTTCCTTCTAACACCATTTAAACCCCCTTTCTTCTGATCATACGATGGTATGGAGGTTACTAGGTCCAGACCTTGATTAATTGCAACAGCCATTTCTTCTTTGAAGATAACAGACACTGGTGTAAGGATCTCGTCTCTTGCTCTCTTCTTGCAATTTGAAAGTCGCTTTCGTATCTCGCAAACTGCAACATCAGGTACACACTGATAATCTCTTTCCACAACTGCTATTTTATCTTCTGTCTTGGGCAGATTGAGCCTGCCATGGCAATTTACCTTCTGTCTGTTGATGCATAGCTAAAATAATAATAATAAAAAAAACATCAACTTCTGAAATAAACAATTGAAATGTGTTTTCGCATATACGTACACACACATAAAAAAGCGTTTGCTCGGTTACAAATGTACAAAATAAATTATTATTCATAAGTATCTTTTGTTTAAAAAACGAAACATAAAAACATGCGAATTTGTGTTATTACTTCCTTTTACGCAATTATATATGTGTAGATATTTGTTTAGGCAAAATATCACATGAAATAAAGTTAATTTTTAAACACAGTAAAGCTCCGATTATCCGCGAGTACATTTTTTTTAAGCCCTGCTGCAGCCGCCTACTATTATTTTTCATAAGTACTCGAGTCGCTGCGGGATGACAATCCGTACGCAGATATGTACTGTATGTTCTAATACATAAAAATAAATTGCATTGTAAAAATCAATATTTCCAATTTTCTGCTGTATTGTACATATTTTAAAAGTTTTATTATGTCTTGTTCGTACAATAAAACAGTGTTTATGCTGAAATATTTTTGGGTTATCGGAGATTTTCGCCATCTCTGGTGCCCATGCTACCAAATTCCGCGGATAATTGGGGCTTTACTATATTAGAAGTACTAAAACAACGTGAAAAAATATTTATGCTTTAGAGAAGCAAGTATACTGTCCTCTCAGATAAAGATTAAAAGTAATACAGATATTCTTGTAATTCAGATAAAGATTAAAAGTTACGAAATTTTCAAAATACCATCATACATGTAAGATATCATAAAGTAAGATATCATACATTATTGCATATTTTCGAGTGCCTTAGACGATCGGTGCCCAGTTTATGAAAACAACCACCAAGAAAACTAAGAATGTATTAAATCCACAATATAAGCCAACCTACTTCATTAAAAGAAACTAAGATGTATTACGAGAACATGTCATGTCTAGACATCGGATTTTTATGCACTTAAAATTTATGAAATATGCATACAACTTCAGGGACTTCTTTTTAGAATTTACTTTTATAATAATTATAGGTTACATACTCTTAACGTTTTAAAACACACACAAATAATGGAATTAAGTTATATGAGAACACGATCTCTGGTTTTCTTGACATTTGTATTTTACAGTGGATTCAATTAACACGAAATAATACGAGTTGAGCTGATTTTGAGTTTAACGTTCCGTTCAGCATCGAGTCTATATGAGACGTGGGCCTACTTATTAACGTGGAATCCGAACCACATGAGCTCCCGAAATAATACGAGTCTACACGTTTCCATTGTACAAATAATAATAATAATAATAATAATAATAATAATAATAATAATAATAATCGTTTTCAAGGGTTTACTCTTCCCGCAATTAGCCTTACAGTGTATCACAAGATGCTTCTCTTCATTTTTTGGTATCCGTTTATGACATTTGTAGCCAGAAAATGAACTATTAACATCAATAGATGTTACTATACAATATTTATGCAGAGGAGCAAGTGTAGTATATATATATATTCTGGCAAATTGAAATTTAACCCTTGGAGATATTTTCCCATGGCTTCAATTATTTTTAGTTGGAGTTTCTCCCAATAAGATCCGTCATTTTTTTTTCAAGGAGTGCCCGAATTTACCAGAAAATGACCGGAGCTCGTGTCGAACTTCACCAACTAGAGCTAAGCATTCACTGAGTAGCAATACTCGTATCTCTTGTTTCTGAATTGATGTCGACACGATATTACAATGTCATTATTATTATCAGATTTCTCTTAACGTTTTGGTAATTGTGGGCATTTCTGCTCTGGTGATCGGTTTCTAACATTATTGGTCGTCTATAAATTAGGAATTCTTCCATCTTCTCATGCAAAAAGCCCTTCCGTTGCATAGGCATGTAAATGTATTGAAAATATAAACTAAAACTGGATTTATTCCATGTTGTAAGCATACATCTGAAATAAAAACTTATAAAATGTGCTGAATATGCTCTTGAGTACTAATATATGCTCTAACCTTTGAAATATGCATTTATATGCACTACAAAGCTTCAAATTCGGACTATATTATTATTTCTAGAAACCCCTACCAAATTTAACAGAGATGCATACGAGCAAACAATGCATTTGCATAAAAATCCGATGTCTAGTCATATTATATGAAGCCTTCGCGCCCCCCCCAAAAAAAAAGAAAATAAATTAAGAACATAAAAAAAGGAAACATGAATTTTTACAGAAAATCCTAATTCTATTAATACGATACTTACCCATACTGTATGATCCCTGTTTTCTCTCTGCATGTAGTACTGGAACCCTGCATGAACTAAGAGACGATTACCTCTGCTAGTTGTTATAAACTCCATTTCTACGTTGAATCACTATGTTCACCCAACAACGAAAACACTAAAATTAAGGAATTAGACATCAAGGGCGATTCTTTTATACCCTATTTATCCCCCACCCTCCAATGACATGATTCACAGGTGTACCATGGCCATACGCACCTGCAGAGATAACTAAGCAGTAACAGGAAAAGAATAATCACAAAATAAAAGTTTATTTAACTCATCTTTCTATTTTTAAACAATGGGTTCCGACTTCATTAACAAAGTGCTTATTTTATTCTTTGCTGTGGAGAATGACTTTATTGTCCATACATTATTTCCGAAAATAGAGATCTTGATCAACTTAGCCGCAGAATGCCTTGAAAGTCGACCTGAAGAGAGGATATCAATTTGGAGTGGAAACCAGTAACACATTTTAGTCTGTTTTCGCAAGATTATTTGTTTTTCTGAATTTTTATTTTCATGTACTTTAATTTGCTATTATTTTCGTTATTAGTTTTATTTTATTTTTGTAATTATTTTCCTCTTCTTTATTATAACGTGTGTTTGTTAATTTTTTCTTTTTTCTAGCTTGTCTAGTATTAATTGCAATTGTTCATATTTAACTTGTATTTGCTCTTTCTCTGTTCTTACTTAGTTCATACTTGTTCTGTCCTCCCTCCCCTTGTAGTGAAAGGAGTTTCAGGGTGAATCACGTGATTGCAGATACCCCGTGTGAAAATGCACCACACCTGCTGACTGATTAATGCGATAACCAGGACCGTGTGAAATTGCTCGATAATGAGCACCGTGCGAGATTGCACCGTGTGAAAATGCACGGAATCTTCGGTGGTTTAAGCTTGATGAAGTCACAAAAACAGTCACTTCTTTTTACATATATGTCCCCCATTCCCCTCCCCTACATTATGCCGTCAAAGTAAAATAATGAAAGCAGCCCAGGTCCGAACCTTATCTATGATGAAAATTTGATCGAGATCGGTCGGGTGTTTCAAGAGTTATTAAGTTTTATTTATTTTCATATATTTATCCTCCTCCCCTCCCCTCCCCTAAGTTCTACCATCAAAATGAAATAATAAAAAAACTTCCCAGATTCGAACTTGATCTATGTTGAAAATTTGATTGAGATCGATTGGGTGGTTCAAGAGTTATTAACTTACGAACATGGTCACTTTTATTGTTATATTTATTGATTTTTGTATATATCCCCCTCCTTCTCATCCCCTACGCTGTTCCGTCAAAGTGAAATATAAAATCCATCCCAGGTACGAACGTCATCTATGTTGGAAATTTGATCGAGATTGGTCGTTTGGTTCAAGAGTGATTAAGTTTTATTTACTTTTTATAATTCCCCTCCTCCTCCTTCCCTGAGTTTTACCGTCAAAGTGAATAGCTAAAAACACGCCCAGGCCAGAACTGCATCTACATCAAAAATTTGATCGAGATCAGTCGGGTGGTTCAAGAGATTAAGAGTCACAAACATAGTCACTTTCAATTTGGAAGTTTTTTGTTCACAGACACCGCTATTAATATATAGATAACAGCAATATTTCCGGTTAGGTCGGTGAAAAACCGGCCAGTTGGCAGCCCTACTTGCAGAGGGTTCGTCGTCTTCCACTAGGGTAGATTATTGTTGTGTCTTCATTACAATACTTAGTTTGCTAATGAGCTCCTATTAGTATTTTGCAATATCCTGGATACATGAAGTAGAATTTTCAACAACAGGAGCCATTGAAATGAAATCTTGTGAAACTTTTAGTTTTGAACATCCTACGGTTGTGATCCATAAGCTATCAAAGAGAGATCGTATAGGCCTACACAACGTAACAGAGACGAAAAAATTGTTGAAACTAAGATGTTCCTATTTAAAAATAATGAATGGAGTTTGCACTCACATAGTCTGAGATTTTACGTTTTACTCTTCACATCAGATAAGTATATCGTACTCCGCAACAAGAAACATATATCATTACGAAATATGTTTTAAAAAGTAGATGCAAATATCAATTTTCAACCTTATGTACAGTTTCGAAGAACTGATAAATAATAATATAGCTAATCCTTCCAACCGAATTAGAAAATTTATATCGCATTGTGTTTGTCTCAGTGTTCTGGTCAAATACTTATTCTAAGCACAGTTATGCACGCCACTAAACCATTAGAGTATGAAGATGGTAACCAGTTCTTGCTATTCAAAAGAAAATATACAATACCATAGATATGAATAACTTAAATGAAGGAATGGATCCAGAGTTAAGACAATTGATTTCACATATTCAAGAACAACCAAATATAGCTTATTACATAGATTTTCATTTGAACACGTCAATTAACGTTTTTTTGATATTGGGATTCTTGGTTTCCTTTATTACTAAGGAGACAATTTCGTGACAGGGGTAATAATGTGGGATATTGTGTAAATTGATATAAGTGAAAACCCTTATGATATGCAAAATATCTTATGAATAGATTGTTGTTATTCTATTTTAGTATCACGGGATAATCTACTTAAGTATTATATCACTAACACTGTACAGAAGACATGGATTTAAGTTTGAAAAATACAATAAAATATACAGTTTTTAATGGAAGTTTAGTAAAACACAAAATTGTGCTTAACAAAATTTCACTTACAATTGAGATTAAATGGGAAATCCCTGAATAACCTATATATCTATTCTGAATAACCTACAACCTATCTAGATTCTATTTAAGATGAAAGAAACCGATTATGAAAAAAAAAAATCATTTTGTAAAATTAGCAGCAACTGTATATTATTATAGGTATATACTTACTTCATTGTTATAGTCTAATAATAATAATAAAAAGAAACAATCAGTGTTTGTTTGTTCTAAAGTGATTTGAAACGCTACCGGTTCTTATATGGGAGCTACCTTTTTAACACATACTTAAAAAAAAAGTAAATGCTGTCACGACGAGAGTAGCGGGGGTTCACTAGAGGGCAATTATAGTTTTCGACGTGGCTGTAAGAGGTGTTTGGTAGACTTGGGTTAGACGGACGCAGAGCATGATTCCGGTGCAGCCAGGCTGGCTTCCAGGATAAATGTTTTTGGAGTCTGTGGTAAAAAGAGAGGGGAAAAGAAGAATAAGGGGAGAGGAATAAGACAAAAAATAGTCCACAGGAAAGATTTGAATAGGAAGACAAGGGGAAGAATGGAAACCGAGATAGCTTGTAGCTTGCTCAGCAGTCTTCATTCACAACCACATTTTCAGTTAGCGTATTTTCTTTTCTTAATATTTTTTTTCTAAGTTTCATTCCGTCTTTTGCAAGATTTTTGTAAGATACGTGACCTATCAGAATTTTGCTCAGGAAGTAAAATGTGACATGAGTTGTCGTATATAGTTCTGTACTTTCTCCAATAAATCTAGTGGTTGAAATAGAGAAGACACAAAGAAAATAATATTAATACATTGTTTTATATTATTGGTTTTAATACATACAGTATTTGTGCTTGAACAATGTTATTGTGCATGTAAACTATATAAATTCTTAAGAAATAGCTTTATAGAAGAGAATAAAATTTAATGGAGAGCGTTTTGTTTCTGTGATGATGGTCGTTTGGGTTCCTTAGGTCTTAGAACACATATCTCGCTCTAGTTTTTATTTCTGCATGTTGTTTTTCATTTGTTAAATGACACTTGCTAGATAATAGAAATCCATATTTTCTATGTAGCTATGTCAACGTTAACCTTCACCAAATTAAAGAACAGTGGCTTAAAATAATTCTGTCGTAAGTTTGTAACTACAGGGTGTCCATAAATTTTGGGTACATAGGAAAAAACACAGTTTAGTCAATTTAATATTATTAAATAATATTTTCAACCCGATTTCCGGGATGTTTAATGCATAATTTGATGCGCTTTGCAAGATTAAAACGAACTCAATGGAATAAGTCTGAATTGCCATCGATTTCAGCACATACAAAAAAAGAGTCCCCACACAAAGTAATGAATTTCGATAGTAGAAGGACCACATACAAAGTGTTAAAGTTTTGTAATAAAGAAAGAAAAAAAAGTGGGCTCACATTGCATTTAATAAACAACAGCTGACTGTAAAATTTCAGAGAAGATTTTTGAAATAAAAATTTTGATTTCTTTTGAGGATCCCCTAAGCCAAAAATATCCATGAAAATAAACTGGAAAGTGTTCAAAACGACCGGATATGACAATATTTTCTAAAATAACATTAGATTTTGGCTAAATATATGAATATTGTCCAATATAGATATATAACCATATATTTTCATCTAAATACACTAAAATCGTTATTTCAAGCATCTTAACGCAAAATTTGCGATCTATCTAAAATTGAGTAAACGACTAATTATATATTTTGCAAAACTTCAATAAATATAAAATTCCTATATATACACTGGTTGCCCAAAACTTCCGGGCCATGTTACATTATACCATGTATAAGGTAACATCTAGAATACTACTAGAAACCTGTAATAAATCTCGCAACTGCTTACATCATCTGTATTATACGAACTCAAATATTAGGCCTACTGCACAAGATGGTTGAAGTAAAAAAATAGAAGAACCAAAGTTAGGGTTGCCATATTTCATAAATGCAAATCTGGGATGCTACTAAATTACGCTAATCTTTGAAATGCTTAAAATGAAAAGAAGTGTTATTTACTAACTTTCTTCCATTAGATAGATTGTTCAAGTATTACGTTATCACATTTTTAGTCATTTCACTAGACCTTCTCTCTAGTTAAGCAAACGTAAGCAGATGATTTACTCCCTCCCCCTGGTAAGCAATTTTCCCCCCCTCAGGACTTGTTATGTTTCGTGGTTTCCAGAGTCTGTTTCAGCCCATTCAACGTATGAAGTTTCCTTTCACACGTTGTGTACATTTCTGTTTACTTTTTTATTTCTTTCATTTTTCTTTTTCTTTTTTTAACATATAGAACGGTTAATTGTTTGGAAATATGTTCTGGTGGAGTTTGTTATATTATATTACCTTATAAGCAAACTATAATATTCCCTTCTTTTCTTCGCTGAAATCAGGGACATTTAATCGTCCCGAGAAATATTTAAGGGACGCCGGAACGCAGATCTCGATTCCGTGACGAACCCGGATTTTCTGGGACAAATGGCAACCCTGACCAAAGTGCAAAATGAAGATAAAAATATAGAATGTAAAAACTATAATCTCCTAAGTTGAGGTTCCAAACTGAAAAGTTTTAGTATATAAGAAGATAAACAAACAGTGTCACTGTACTATGACGTTAAAATAAAAAAAAATGCATCGATATTACATGGAACATGTGCGACAAATGAAAACATCTTTGTCTTCTGCAATCAGTCCTGCACAAGCCCTGGCGTATTTCGCTGCACAGTGATTTAGTAGCCATGTTGTCTCAAATACTGAAATTACACTTACAAAATAAAGTGTTCCTAGACGGACACGAAATAAAGCGTACATTGCTGTAAACAATCGGCAATTTCCTGAGTTAGAACCTTACTAATAACGGATTCTTACTTCTAGTGAAATAATAATGTCCTTTCACGGAACCTTCCCGAAGCAAACACACTGCAAGTCGTAAATTGGTGGTCTCAGCGCTGTCTCACGGAGTATTCGTCAAATCGGACTTGTACAAGACCGTGGCACATATTGGAGGCACATTCTAGCGGATTTTGTCGGAAAGGTCCCAGCACTGAACACTTTTAGCTGCACTGGCGTACATACCTGCAGTTACCTTATCTTACGGGTCCAGTGGTACCCGCCAATATTCGAAATATGTAAAATGTAGCGATTTGTATTGTCACTTTTTTATTTCATTATTTTTGCATTTATGTCGATATCTTTGGTTTGTTAATAAAATTCACATTCCAAATAAATATTTTAGGCTTATTTTGAAACAATTTTACATCTTATTACCAAGAAGCAACTCAATGTGTTAAAATGTCCGGGGCTACTCCTTTTCCCCTAAGAATGTCTTGCGTGATGCTGCGTTATTGCCTTGGCATCTAATAAGTTCTTTTCCTTCTGTGGATGACCAACTATCTTATTTCAATGAGTTAATATTTTATCTTCTGAACATTCATGCCCCCTTGAGAGAAAAACATGTTTCTCGTTCTCCTTCGCCCTGGATTACAGATGAAATTCGAAGTTTAATGGCTTGTCGCGACAGAGCGTATAGTAAATTTAAGAAAGCACGTAAATTGAATCTACCCAACTTAAATGACAAATTTGAGGAATATAGGATCCTTAGAAATAGATGTAATCAAGCCGTGCGTAATGCGAAATTAAAATTTTCCTACACCCTGTTTGAGAACAAGAATCCCTCCCATCTTTGGAGAAATTTGAAGCTACTTGGCATTCGTAGCAGCAAAAGAGTCCAGCCGGATGTAGGTGCTCCTTTCTCTGCCGATTATCTTAACAATTATTTCTGTAGAATTGATAGTTCTAGCTCACAGATAAATGCAAGATCTGATAATACAGGACAAATCCCTAATTTTGAAGAAAATGTTTTCTCTTTCACTTGTGTTACCCCACATGATGTAATGAAAGCGATTAAGAGGATAAAATCCACTGCTATAGGTGCTGATGAAATAAGCATAACATTGATCAAGAAAATATTACCCTTCGTCCTCTCCCCAATTACTAATTTATTTAATCTTTCCCTTACTACCGGAACATTCCCAGTCTTGTGGAAGACAGCACGAGTCCTGCCTCTCCCTAAGACTAAGGATGTCCGATCTGCAGAAGACTTAAGGCCTATTTCAATATTACCTGCCCTATCTAAAGCTCTTGAATATATTGTAAGTGATCAAATATGTGAGCACCTTCGAACTTATAACCTTTTAGACACTTTTCAATCCGGGTTTCGTAAACATTGCAGCACTTCTACAGCCCTTACCAGTATTACTGATGATATACGTTTTGCTTTGGACAAGAGAGAGATAACCATACTTACCTTACTGGATTATAGCAAAGCATTCCAGTCAGTAAACCATGACATTTTGCTACAGAAACTTGTACAAAAATTTAGTTTCTCTACTTCAGCTGCTAAGTGGGTCCAAAATTACTTATGTGACCGAAAACAGTATGTGGTGGTTGCCAACTTAGTTTCTGGTCAGCGTAACCTTCCTTGTGGGGTTCCTCAAGGTAGTGTTTTAGGGCCTCTTCTTTTCTGCCTTTATATTAATGACTTAGCACAATCTCTAAAACACTGTAAGTATCACATGTATGCGGACGATGTTCAATTGTATCTATCTTCTTCACCAAAGCAAATAGATACTTGTATAACAAAGATGAACGAAGACTTGAGTAATTTGGCTAAATGGTCAGCAAATAATTGTTTGATTATAAATCCAGTCAAATCAAAGTCAATTTTAATTACTTCCAAACGTGCAACGACGTTAATAGATGCTTCACTTGTTCCCAATATAACTTTAGAAGGCGTAAATATTCCCTTCTCTTCCTCTGTGAAAAATCTTGGCGTCATACTTAACAAATATTTAACTTGGTCCGATCAAATTAACGCATCATGCAAGAAGGCTTTTGGAATTCTTCATTCTCTCAGCAAATTAAAAAACTTTTTACCAACACAGTTGAAAAAAACTCTTGTTCAAACCCTAGTGGTACCACATTTGGAGTACTGTGACACCGCCTTAACTGACGCTGATATACATTTACAAATGCGTTTGCAGCGAGTACAAAATGCTTGTATACGTTTTATTTTTAACTTAAAATTCTCAAATCATGTTACGCCATTCTTTAAAAAGCTGCAATGGCTGAAGATGCAGCAACGGCGAAAATTGCACTCGTTGGTACTGCTGTATAAAACACTTACTTTTACAGAACCTTCCTATCTTCTAAAACATCTTAATTTTTTAAGCGATTTCCATGAGAGGGACACAAGATCACGTTTTAATAGCCAACTTGCAATTCCTATTCATAGATCAATTTATTCATCCAAATCATATATAATTTCAACGTGTCGTGATTGGAATACTTTGCCAACCTCGGTACGTGAGTCAAAATCTTTAGCATCTTTTAAAAGGGCAGTTTATAATTTATTGTTATCGAAGCAGGGTTGAATGGACACAGAGACAGAAGAGCCAATAGAGAAGCCTGTCATAAAGACATGAAACTCAACACTTATTACATATTATAACATGTATGTACTTTCGTGTAGCACTATATTATATTTGTGTGTGTGTGTGTGTGTGTGTGTGTGTGTGTGTGTGTGTGTGTGTGTGTTCAAGTGACAGTCTGTTTCTTGTGGTTTTTTTTACTTTCTAACTTTTTTTTCTTTTGCTATTGTTAGCTATATACTTTGATTTTTCAATTTTGTGTCATGTTTAGGTGGTAGATAAGGGTACATATAGCCTTAACCTCGACATGTAAAATAAGTCAAAATAAAATAAAATAAAATAAATGTGAACTAATATTCGCATGTTTAACTTGCTAGCTTTACTTTCGGAAAATACTTTGGACTCTTCAGTTAAGTACTAATCTGTGCAATATAAAAGTTGGGCGCCATTAAATTCTCCACGTGAAATTAGGGGAGGCAATGCCTCCTTGCATCCCCCTTCCGTCTTGTTATGCCACTACGAGTTTTATGATTCCTGATGCAGGCTTGACCATGTTTTCAAAACTTTTATGTCCGTTCACCACAGGCAACCAGTATGGAACAGATGATTAGGCCCGAATAAGGGTCAATAATGCGGTCAGAGCTGCAGCATTCACTTGTTCCACTCTTGAATCCAATTTATAAAATACGATTACTTCGTTCTCCATCAATTCTACCCGGTTTCCTATATGCATGTGATGTGCATTATTAAATCAGTGTACAAAAACATTTTTCTCCCTACAAGTGAATGCTGCAACAGATCAGCGAAAGATACAAAAATCGAACCAAGACAAACTATATAAAATTAATAGGTTTCGTTTAAAAACAATGTCACAGGTAAAATATGGACGTTATCAATATGGTTGTGTAACATGCAGAAAACAACATTTTAGATACCAATGTCCAGACAAAGGTGCGGATGTGGGAATTGCAACGAATATAATCCTTTTGCACAGTATTATCCAAAAGAAGGACACGAATAGGTACAAAAGAAGAATCAATAGATTATCTGATGAAGACATTCAGATGGAAGAAAAGACCTTCATCCTTACTGAATTACAACAAGCATTAGACGATATAGAAGCAAATACGAATGTAGAAGGTGAACAAAACTTTAATTCAATGAAGAATTTATGTTAAGCTCCATTCAGGTAGCCAATACAGAGAAGAAAATGTCCACGGGTAATTAATCGAAATCACTCAGAAAATAGAGGTAAAACACGAGAATCCTGAACATAAAATCTATACCCGAGGAATCATGTCTGTAGACGCCGCACCGAAAACCCGATAGAAGAAACGAAGCATCTTAATATGAATCCGGAGATAACTACGAGGTCAACAATAATAGAAGAAAAGGACAGGATAGGAATAATAGAAGTAGAAAGCAAATATGGAAAACAGGTGAGCGTAGAAAATAAAGTAACGAAAGAAAGAAACATAGAAGGAAAACAATACAGGAGAGTAGATAGTAGAACAATAAAGATGTGTAAAGATAAAAGAGAAGGCGAAGAGGTGGAAGAATTAGTCAAGGAAGAAAAAAGAAAAAGTAAAGGTTGAATTGAAAGACAATGACCCAAAAAGGAGGAATGATGGAAGGAAATCTGAAGAATTAAAACAAATGGTTGATAAACAAGTGAAGAAAGGGATCAAGAAGAAAAAGAATGAGACACAGGTGAAGAAGGAGATCAAGAAAAAAAGAAGCTGTAAAGAAGAGAGAAAAAATTAGAAATTTTTGTATGATGGTTATTAGTGTCGAAAAAGACATATTAATTGGTGTCACATGACGAAGTGCAAAAAGAAATGAAAAAGTTCCGATATAAAACAGTTAAATATTTGTTGATTGTAGTTAAGAGATAAACAGTTGAATGTTTGTTGATTCCACTCCTATTGCCTATTATGGCGTGTGCTTGAGGGAACCAATACTATTTTGTATATTTTAGAATATCGAAGCTTTTGATATGTTAATGGTGTTGGGTGAATGTCGGCAGAGTCATAGCAAGGCGCGAGACTGTATGGTGAAGAGTTTCTCGATCGTGCTCGGCAGTCGAGAAGAGTATTTCGGCTCTTGGCACTTCGTGTGCAGAGGACTGGGCATGTCCCTTCTCACCACAACAAATGTCAGCAGATCAGGTGCCGTATTCAGGATAAACTGTCTCCCGACATCCTTGTCGCAGTTCTTAAGGATCAGCAAATCTCAACAAGACGATTAGCCAGGGATGCTGCTATTAGCCACATGATGGTTTGGAGTGTTCTGCACAATAATGAGTTCCATTTTTTACCATATTCATCTGCATCAGGAACTTTGAGAACAAGATTTTCATAACCGTCTGGGGTTTTGTCAGTAGATAAGCGCCAGTAACTCATGTTTCCACCAGAATATTCTATGGACGGATGAGGTGACCTTCAAGAGTAATGGAGATGTTAACATACACAACACTCATACTGGTCCAGCGTCCTCACTGGGTACGTGAAGTTGACAATCAATATATTTGGAGTCTAAATGTTTGGTGTGGTATTGTGGGAAGCCAAATAATATTGGTCCCCATTTCTTCGAAAGTACATTAACAGGGGTAGGGCACGCAACTTTTTGTGACATGTTCTTTGTGAGCTCTTGGAAGACGTCCCACTAACAACTCGTGAAATGATATGGCTACAAGTGTTGCCCTGCTCATTTTGCGAGAGTTGCTAGACGAACTGTTGCTCGTTTATTCCCAAACACATGTATCGGAAGCGGAAACCGGTTTCCTGGCCAGCTCGTTCTCCAGACTTGACTCCGTTAGATTTTTTCTTTTAGGGACGTGTCAAGAAGCTGGTTTACCAAAGGCGTCCTACTACAAGGGACGATATGGTAGAGAGTATCTGTAATGTGTGCCATGGACTAAGTGCAAATGAAGTGTTAAGAGCAGTCAAAAATATCCCGGTACGCATTCGCAGTGTATCACAGGTGCTGGACGATCCTTTGAATATTTATTGAGAGTTTTCTTTAGGTCCAAGTGCGATATATTGATAAGAATGTTCAGAACTTGCAGTTCACGTTAATTATTATATTATTTTCAGTTTATTTATTTGTACTCTTCTTGAACAATTATTTGTGCAATAAGTTCTGAAATACAATGAGTTTGATTTTTTTTCTTTGGATGTTTTATTGCTGCGACTTTACATCCAAAATTATTTCATACGTAGTTTTACTTAAAACCAAAGAGTGTTTTTCTCTGTTTTACTGTTTAAATTGGTTCTGACCCCGTAATTTAAACAGCATATTGTCCTGCAATGGTGTTCTCGTTTGTTGATACTTGCATCGAGATATGTCGTAACATTTGGAACTGAATGCTGTGAAGAGTTTTCAACAGTACTATTTGATGGAGCATGTGTTATCTGGTGTTCTTTTGGAGTCATTACCAACTATAAAACTGTTGTTCTGTAGCTGCAATTCAAAAATAAGTAACACACGTCGGTGCCAAACCGTAGAATTTAACGAAAAATGTTTCTTGTAAAAGTTGTTTCTATTAAAATAGTGCTTCCAAAGAAATCGAAATTGATACCACTTTCCATTTGAAATTTTGGAGTCGACCCCCCGTAGAGATATTTCCGCTACGCTACTGGATATGGAAGCATCACCATTTGATTCTTTACATACGATTTGGTAATTCAGTTTTTTGTTTGAAATGTCTACGTGCATTACCAGCTGAGGAAAATGCGTGGAACGAGGGGACTGATAATAGCAATTCTTCAACAAATAAGAGACGTAGATGCCAAACCGTATAATTTAAAGAAAAGTGTTTCCTGTAAAAGTTGCTTCTTTTTCAATAGTGCTTCCAAAGAAATCGAAATTGATACTACTTTCTACTTGAAATTTTGGAGTTGATACCCCATAGTAGTATTCAAGCTACGCCACTGGATGTGGAAGCATCACCATTTGATTCTTCACATACGATTTGATAATTCAATTTTTTGTTTGAAATGTCTACGTACATTACGAGCTGAGAAATATGCGTGAGACGGGTGGTCTGATAATAGCAATTCTACAACAAACAACAGACGTAGATGCCAAACCGTAGAATTTAACGAAAAGTGTTTCCCGTAAAAGTTGTTTCTTTTTTAATAGTGCTTCCAAAGAAATCGAAATTCATACGACTTTCTATTTGAAATTTTGTAGTTAACTCCCGTAGTAGTATTCCTGCTACGCCACTTGGTATGGAAGCATCACCATTTGATTTTTCACATAGGATTTGGTAATTCAATTTTTTGTTTGAAATGTCTACGTGCACTACGAGCCGAGAAAAATGCCTTGGACGGGTGGTCTGATACACCCTATATACTGTATATATATTCGTCGGAAACATTTCAGCACTGAACACTTGGCGTCTTTAGCTGCACTGGCATATATACCTGCAGTTACCTTACTAACAGGGTGCATGGTCAAAAGTGACGAGGTTATTGTGAACATCCAAATAAGAAAAAAAAGTTTCTATAAACATAGATCCAATGCCGCTTGTTTTCCGAGATATAGGGTGTTCAAATGTAGAGTCCCTCCATGGCTCAATACGGGAAAGTGTATGGAAATGTTCCATATTACAGGAATAATACAATCAAGTGGAATTATGCCTGTGCAAATACATTTACACTAACATAGAGCATGAAACTAATCAACAATTGAGGTTATTGGGTTGTCAGTGTTGCCAACCTGATACAAAGTGTTATGTTTTCAAATAGCACTAGACGTCCACACGTTACCATATGACTGCGGACATCAAAACATTTCTAAACGTGAAGAAGATTCCACTTCGTTTTCGAAAGATAAGGCGTCCAAGTGTGATGTCAGTTAACGGCCCACAAAAGGAAACAACGGTTCATAGATCACAACTCTCAAACGAAAATGTTATTGTGTCGTTACAAATAAATGTACATGAGAATAACTTACATATGAAGCCACAAAGTAATTAATTGTTAAAAGCCACAAAATAATGTTATTGGATAACAATGTTGCCCACATCATGTGGTCGTCTATTGCTATTTGAAAACATAATACTTTGAGCTCCTCCGTGGCTAAGCGGTTAGCGTACGCGCCTTTGGCGTGGGAGACCCGGGTTCGATTCCCGGCGGGAGCTCACGTGGTTCCGATTCCACGTTAATCAGTAGGTCCACGTCTCATATAGCCTCGCTGCTGAAAGGGACGCTAAACTAAAATCAACTCAACTCAAAACATAACATTTTGTACCAAGTTGGCAACACTGATAACCCAACAACCTCAAATGTTGATTAGTTTCATTCTATATTAGTGTAAATGTATACACTACACAGACATAATTCCACTTGATTGTATTATTTCTGTAATATTAAACATTTCCATTCACTTTCTCCCATATTGAGCCGTTGGAGGGACTCGACATTTGAACACCCTGTATCTCGGAAACCAAACGATGCGGCATCGGACCTATGTTTATAGGAACATTTTTACTTGTTTCGATGTCCGCAGTCACCTCGTCACTTTTGACATTGCATTTATGTTACACCCTGTATGTAAGGTAACTGCAGGTATATATGCCATTGCAGCTAAAGACGCCAAGTGTTCAGTGCTGGAATGTTTCCGACGAAATCCGCTAAAATGCGCCTCCAATATGTGCCACGGTCTTGGACAAGTCCCATATGATGAATACTCCTGGACACAGCGCTGAAACCGAAACGCCGTGCAGTGTTGTTAGCTTCGGGAAGGTTGCGTGGAAGGACATTACTATTTCAATCCGTTATTAGTACCGTGCTAACTCAGAACATTGCCCTTGTTTACAGCAATGACGTCTTATTTCAAGTCCGTCTAGAAACACTTTGTTTTGTAAGTGAAATTTCAGTATTTGTGATTCCATGGCTACTAAATCAATACCGAGCATGGTGTAGCGAAATACGCCAAGGCTTGTGTAGGACTGACTGCAGAAGACAAAGATGTTTTCAATTGTCCCACATGTTCCATGTATCAGTGTCTTTTTTTTTTTTTTTTTTTTTTTTGTCACAGTACAATGACACTGTACGTTCACTGTATGTTCATCTTCTTATGGACTAAAACTTTTTTAGTTTGGAACTTCATTTCAACTTTGAAGATTATCTTTTTTACATTTTATCTTTTTATCTTCATCTTGCACTTTGGTTATTCTATTTTTTGCTCCAGCCATATTGAGCAGTAATATTTGAGTTCGTATAATATAGACGATGTAAGCAGTTGCAAGATTTATTACAGGTTTCTAGTAGTATCCTAGACTTGGCATAATTACCTGCACGTATTAGTAAATACGCCACTTTGTAACACATTTTTCTTTTACTTTGCGTACAAAATAGAAGTGAGTCGCATCATTGCCATTTTTTTTTCTTTTTGTAGGCGCGAAAAAGGCTAATATGCAACACACATGTCTTGCTCTCTTTGTGTTTTATGAAAATTAAGGCTGTAAAAATTACAAAGCTTAACATGGCGTATTTACCTGCACCTACCTTACATACACACACACACACACACACACACACACACACCCACACACACACACACACACACAATTTACATTAAGCCTGCCCCCTATTAGTATAGTGATAACATAAATGGATTTTGCTAGCATGCGGTATATTCCATTAACGCTCAATGATAATAAAACTTTTCTATATTTTGTACAGTTGTGCTAAAAAAAAGTTACTTCACAGAACCCAACATAAGATTTTAACGAATTGCTTTATCTTGGACATTACGACTATGGCTATTGATGTCAGCTAGTATTAATAGATGTCGAAATTGGTGAAACAAATAAGTGAAAAAAGGGAAGAGGAATGACGTGACCGGTACGGATGTGGATTGTACGAGTAGCGACTGTTAGTTCTAGATTTCGAACATTGCTGTTACTAGGTCCTCCAGAAACTGACAAAAATTTAGTGCAATAGAGTGATATCTATGACTGATTTTATTAGTATTCCAATTGCACCGCCCTTGGTTCATGTATTATTGTCTATGTAGTTACAGCGAGCGAAACTGATATATGTAGCTGGTTTAAGAGCAGTCTCATTCAGTAGAAAGATGTAGATACTCTCCATCTAACAGTAAATGCTCAAATAGTATGCAATGTAACGCTAAGGAGCGAATGTTCATACTTGGTGAGTATTTCAAATTATAAGCAGGTAGACAAACTTCCTCTATAAAAATTGTTGTGTGAGTACCTTAGGGTTCTGAAACATGTATTTTTGAATAGCAAACATATTAATTCCTAAGTGAAGTCTTGACCCGACTACGGTAGGTCTGATATTTTTGGAGCTATGTACTTCTAAAGTTCCTGTTTTCATGTTTTTGGCAGCCTATAACTCCGAAAGGAAGCATTTGTGCACCCAGGTTGGTCTATACTTTTTGTCTTATCTTGGTCTCAGGAATCACCTTCCAAACGTTGTCGATGTTGTTTTGAAACACCCTGTATAAGACACAAAACCTGGAGGTAATATTTGTTCGTATGACGGTGGAGCTGAGATGTGAGGTGAGGTGCAAATCACGCCACAACACGTAGAGAATGTTAAAGAACAAGTGACTTCAATTTTTTGTGTAGGAGCGGCTCTAGGCTATGATGAGGACAGGGGGATCATGTTAGTTATAGATAGTCCAGTCAATAAAGGAAAAAATAGACTTTTGTAACAAGATGAAACTTTGCCAGTTATTACATCATAAGGGGAGTATTTCCTCAAAAGTACCCAACCCCGCCTCTCTTGCTTCCCCCCACTTCCTAAACATGCAAATTTGCATACCTACATTGAAATGTCAATAACTTGATTACGCCACCTCGTGTCAATATGATCTTTTGAAGTTAGCTTCCTCACATTACGTTCTTGAAATTATGTATGTATGTGTTTTTAACTAAAGTAAGTATATGTGGCGCTATTGAAATAAATTGCTAAAAAAATAGATTTTTCAATATAGTGTTCAACATTTTTGTTATTATTACCAGGGGTAAAAGTGCGGGGAACGCAGGGGACGCCGTCCCTCCACCTCGAAAAAATATGTACTGCGTCCCCCAGTTCCTAAAAAATTACAATGGGCGAAGATAGGCAGGGGGAACGACGTGACGTCATGCCGCTACCTACCGTCCCCCCATCTATTCAGATCCACTTTTACCCTTGATTTTTACTAAAAACCTAATAACGCTGCAACAAAATGTTACAAATATAACTTTTAGCTTGTTCTATTAGCTTTAAAATGACATACGTATTAATAGGTTTATAGGAAGGAACAATGTCCAGAGAGTTCTTACCAAATGACTGTAGGTGCGGGAAAGTCATCCTGCCAGACAAGCTAGGCGCACGCCGTATCCCATCTTTGACACTGTCTACTCTCATGCATCAGTTTCAGTGGGAGATGTATGAAGTTTGTATGCTAAGTGATTTTGTGCAGTGGAAGTGAGAAGTACTTAATGAATAACTAGTAGGTTACTTTTTCTGTAAGATTTTTTTTTTTTTTTTATATATATAATTTGAAATGTAGGCATATATTACTATCCTTTAGTATTCTGATTTGTTATCTTTAACTAGAACCAACATTTTGTTTACATGTTCATAATTAATTTAGATGTTCATGTTTTAGAAAATCTACAGACAAATTTACGTTAGGTTTAATTGCAAAATAGCAGTTTTCAAGTGCAAGGCAAGCATTGAAAGGTTTAATCACTATATGATTATTTACAGTCAATTAAAGAAAATAGTATAAACTATGTAATATGCCTGGATAAAGACCCAAATGTGTTTAATTTCAAACACTAAACTTCAATTTAAAATGCGTAACTCTTTATAACGTTTTTTGATTATACAATATTTAATAATTTTGGAGCTGTCAAAATTACTATTTCTTTTTGTCAATATCACTTACCGTATAGAAAGTAGAAAGTAATGTTCCTAATTTTAAACCTGAATTTCCATATCATTTTGATTAATGAAACCTAACTCAGTATAATATATTACATTGGTAAGAGTGTAGTAATTTCATATTGTTCCAGGCTACCTGAGCAACATTAATAATATTTAAAAAATAATAATTTTGATTTCATTTATATAATTTGTGGAAATGAACTTACCGTAGGCACTGTAGTTGTAAAAATGGTGTACGTTCTATTCGTGAAGCTAATGTACAAAGAAAAGGTGATGCGCATGAAAAGTTACGGAGAAAGTGTATTAAGAAAATGCAAACTTTAAGAATACGATTAATTCAGGGGGGCAAAAGTTTTATTCCAGAAAGTCTTGAGATTTTTACATCACAAGTTACAAAATAACAACTTCAAGTGAATCCCAGAAAGCTGAAAGTAAGTGCGTTGTTATAAATCACGCTCTCGTATTTGTTATAAGACCTAAATCGTTTCTGTCACCCATGTAGACAAGCCATCCTCTAAATCTACATCGATTGTACAGTTCAAAACACTTCATAAACATATTTCATCAATGCGAGTGTGGGCATCTTACCGTTAAGCCACAATCTACCTAACATCGATCATTAACGCTGGCTTCCCAGCTATTCATTCAGATGGATTTCTCCAACATGTTTTTGATAATATTGACGTAAAAGTGTGAAGTATGGATAACAAAGGCACTTTTCGTCCTATGGGAAGGATTCATTGCGTCACGCCAGGTATATGTGTCGGATAACAATTAAGAGAAATCCAATTGAGCCTTTTATTAACACCACAACAATCCGAGAGTACTTATATTCAATGAAAAAGAGAAATCAGGTTTTTCTTCTTTGGTCATTCAAGACTTAAGTGAACTTCAACAAATATCTCTTACGGGCCAATCTTCACAATATCTATTTTCTCTCAACCTTATAAGGCTTGTTGAATTACAGTCACAGCCAGGATGGAGTGGATTTATGACTACCATAATGAGAAATTCGAAAAAGTGTCCAACCACTATTATAGCTGCACTACAGTTGACCAAAGCAGAAAACGACATCAGTTATTGTGACTGATGGAGGATTTCTTATTTATTATGTTCCTTGTACTTACGGAAATGTTATTCAAAAGTGTGGCAACTACACTTAGTGTTAATTGAATTACGACCACCTACCTAATACTTTATTGGTCCACTTTTGCTCAGAAGACGGCCTGAATACGGCGTGGCATGGATTCTGGTAGTTGCTGATATGTTTCCATGGGGATCTGATATCATATATTCCTGCTGGCATCCCACAACAAGCCCACAGATATTGCTGCAGGAGTCATGGTGCGAAGAGTTCGTTTCGCAACATCCCACAAATAATTAATCCATAGGATTAAGATCCGGTGAAATAGGGAGCCAATTCGTATGCTACAGCTCCGTGAAATGTTTCTTAAGCCAAACAAGTGCAGTCTGGTGGCACCGTACATCATTGTTGTCCTGGAAAATGTCATCTTCGTTTGGGCCGAAGTGTTGAATTATAGGGTGTACTTGATTCTCTGACACCTGCAGATACACAACGGATGTCTCATTGTGGTTCATACACACCAACGGTCTCAGTCCATGTCAAGAGAAGTATCCCCAATCCATACAGCCGCCCGTACAGCATGCAGCATGCACGAGAGATCCATAGCTTCGTACTATTGGCGCCACACATGCACACGCCCGTCTGAGAGGAGTATCACAAACAGTGATTTATCGGACCAACACATCCTTTTCCAATTATCAATGATTCACTTAACGTGTTCCTGTGCCCGAGTGCGACGAAGTCTGTGGTAACGAGTCGTGAGAAGTGGGTGACGAGGTGTAATCTGCTGTGGAACTGCATGCTTGTCAGTGTACGCGTATGATTGTGTGGGATATGGGTGTTGTGAATCCACCATTGTATTGGTCATGTAATTTCCAGACACTGATGGTTCGTTTGGCTGCCACGAGCTGTTTAACGCGACGCTCGTCCCACGTTTTAAAGTTCCGTATGTCCCCGTAGTTGCATCTCTTGGAGACCGTTACCCAATTATCTTCCCACTCTTTGCACATCTTCATTACACAGGAACGGGCGTATCCGACAAGTATTGCTGTCTGAGGTTTGACGTACCTATTGCTAGGGTACCCACAATCATGTTCTATTAAAATGCCGATAAATCCTGTCCACCTCCCATTATAACAATATGCTACCTGCCAACATGTAGTCTTGAGTGTGTTCTTTCTCTGCAATCCTACCAATCGAACTGTAATCATGTAATCATCTCGGCTGCTGGCCATACTTTCTTGTGTGGAGGTTGCAATTCAGTGAGCACTCTGTGTACATTGTAAACATATACTGAAGAAATGTCACGGTCGTTTTTGATGGTTAATGTCACTGTCGTTTTTGACGGTTATCATGAAGATGGAACATGTTAAAGGAAAGCTTTGACACCAGTACCAAGCTCTAAGACTTTTGCACCTGGTGATTTTCGTCTCGTTTATCGCAGCTGTGAATAATCTTGCACCAACTATATGTAGAAATGTAGGATTAGATTGGTCCACCACGTGTAAAACACTGTAATGGGCTTTTCTATGATGATTCTCCTGCCTATGACGATGTTATTGACTTCGATGATGACGTGTGTGAACAGCATAGCATTTTGTTTTAACCAGATTGGACTGAGAGCTGAATTGAATATTATCAGTTAACAAGTAAACGCCGATAGCATAAAATATGTAGTAATATTGTAGAAAGTACTACATTTGGTTCTACTTTCTACATTCCATGTATTTTGGGTGGGTGCCCCGTGATGTTATTACAGTATAAAGTACATTATTTTGCAGCTACTGATTGTTGAGAGTCCAGAACATGGCGGGTCCATAGGTAATGGATAATGGAACACCCTGATCTAAGTTAGGAGCAATCCCCGAACCAAAATTGGCTATATTAATTATCAATAATAAAAGTAAAAAAAAAAAAATAGTGAATTATAGTATCCATAAATTTGTATATTACAATTATAAATAAAATATTAACTTAAGTGCATATACAATTAATAATGTATATACATGTATATATTTTAATGTTAAGAGTTATATTTCGTTCCGTTTGTCATATTTTCGTGGTATATTAGAAGGGTAACAGTGCTGTTAATCGATTCGATTCTCTGAAAATATCTAATTTGTACTGTCAAACAGGATTGAGAAATATTTGTTCTCCTCGTAATTCTTCTAAATATTACAACGAAACTAGGCACATACATTATATATGGATAATAGTATTTTGCAAGGTAGCTTATATTCAGGCATCTATACCCGGGACCGCTGCAGGGGTCCCCAAATTTCAAAAAAGGGATTTTTGGAGGGAAATTTTCATATTTATCCCAATACACTTTTCTTTTGCACATTATAAACACATGCGCATGGTATCATTTAAAATATTGTTTCATTCTGAAAAGAACGATGTATTAACCATGATACTTGGGTGCATAGTACTGTGTTTAGAAACAATGTTTATATATATGTTCCACTTTTCCTTACTTATATATGAAATTCGGTATTGTCAAGTAGGATTTAGAAATATATTTTCGTCGTAACTGTTCTAAATATTGCAATAAAACTTGGAACACACATTATATATAGACAATAGTGTTTTGCAAAGTAGATTATAATCAGGTATTTGTAGCCAGGGTTGGTCCAAAGGACACTTAAAAAGGGATTTTTCGGAGGGAAAGTTCTCTATTTTACCTAGACTTTCCCTTCTCTTGTACCTCATGCAAACACGGGCATGATACTAGTTGAAAGCATATTTCATTCTGAAGAGAATGACGTATAATCCATGTTACTCGGACGAACAGTACTGAAGTAGCAGCTACTTAACTGAAAGTCAACATTTTTTTCAAAAAATGCAAGATTGTAAAAGAGTTAAGAGGGATAGAGAGGAAAGCAAGAGGGGAGGGGTGGGGACTTTTCAGAAAATGTATCGTTGTAAGCTGACGAGATCTTGTGATCATAGTGAGATAGTAGGCCTTAACGTAGGCTGAAAGGTTGGTTGTTTCTTGGATAGAGGAAGTTATAGTGTCTATGGCAGCGTAAAGTTCATCTTCAGTTGTTCAAATTCCGCTCAGGGCATGTGTTAGGGTTTATCCTTTCACTATTCATAGTTTCTTTTTTATTATTATTATCATACGTTTTCCATCGTTTTCTTTAGACTCAAGAACAATTGAATCGGTCATTGCAGAAAGAGTACATGTTTTGTATTATTAGTATAGAATATGTGTCCTTTCTGCAATGACCGATTCCATTGCATTTGCCGTAAAACTTTAAAAAATTAATTAAAGAAATTTACCGATCCACTACCTAAACTGACAACTTTCTCTATTATTATGTGAATATACCTAGATGGGTTAGTTTAGACAATTTTAGTTTCGCTATAAACTTTCAAATGTTCCCTTTTTTGAGAGAATCAATTAAAAATAAAATCTGCTTGTTTTACGCTGAATTAATTTAATTTTTAAAATCGGTTTATATAAACATTTTTTCACTTTTCATCAACCTTTCTTTCTTGGCAATTATTATAACATCCTCTGTGCTAGGTAAAGATCACAAAATTACAAAAAAGCTTCTAATTGAAAATATAGGTATATTTTCTCTCTGGTTCAATCTTTGTCACATTTCCCGGTTCAATTTTATTACGTGTGCAGATATATCGTTTAATTAGCTTTTTATGTGAATGTTTGCATTTGTTTTCAATATTATTTTAATTTTCTTTCCAATTTTTTTGTTAATGTGAGAAATCCTTCCAACGAAAGTTTATTTTATGAAGAGCTCCATGGTTTACTAGCTAAAATGTATTATTACAAACATATTTATCCAATTGAAAACGAAAAAAAATAATACAATAAAATAAACTTTAGCGTGGATGGGAGGTGGTGTCGCTAGCGGAAGGAAAGAAAAAAATCATAAAAGGTTTATGATTAGGTTAAACCATGACTAAATCACCTTATTACTATTCCTTCTGTATATTGCTCATTTTCTGGTTAAATTTCATATCGGACTTTCGAAGAAAAAAACTATCCAAACAATTTATTGACCGTGTTAATACCGACCACTCCCAGCCACGGCCTCGTTTTCAGTTTTGTTAGAAATAGGAGAAGAAAAAGAAAAAAGAAAAAATAAGCAAGGAAAGTAGGAGAAAGAGGTAGGAAAGCAGAGGAAAGGAATAAGGGAAATGGATGGTTATTGAACTGAGATTGTCTTCAAGTGCTATGGGGTAAGGATCTAGTACTAAGGTATTCAGATATAGACACATGTTCATACATACAGCTCAGACCTAGACCCAGATAACCACGACTACTGGGTTATCCCAATCTAGCCCCGATCGGTGAAAAAATTTAATTTAATAATTCATCCACTGTTTCCGAAGTACTCAACTAATATCCCTTCTTGGAAGTTCAGACTTTGAAATCGACCACACATATAAATTATCCAAAGAAAAAAATAATCAAAGTTATCAATGTAATATTCATATTTTATGCGTCGATATAAATTTCGATGTATCTGAAAGAAAACGTCGTGTTCAGGCCCATCCTGCTATGTTAGCTTCTCTTCCAGAGCAGATTTAAACCAGTAGGTATTGGTCCTTCATGACCTTGGTCGTGAACTATCACATATCTTAAACTATTAAGCGTACATTACCAATATTAGTACAGTAAAAAATTCGTATCAATACTACAACTTAAAGCTAGACATATCACCCAATCACACTCTCATTCACACAGGACAGTGTATAGGTACTGAGGTTTATAGTCAAAGTAAACCATCTAACTACAATTTTCACCAACATTTATTACATTAATTTAAAAGAAAGAAAAGAAATTCAAAGCACAGATTGTTTTGTCATTAGCATATACATTGAATATATATATATATATATATATATATATATATATATATATATATATATATATATATATATATTCGTTGTTTGGATTATACAATGGCACCGTTTTAGATGCAGATGAATATATATATAATTTTGTTTACACAGACGAAGAGAAAAAATGATATTATCACATATATGACGTTTTAGATATTGTAAAACAAATTGGTAATTCACAATATGAATCACTAATATATTTCCCTTATATTATTTATTTAACAACGATGAACGAGGGGGAAATTAAAAAACTTTTGTGTGTAACTAAAAGATGAGTCTTTACCTTCTAGGTCAGATCTTTAATAGTATTTATACGTCCTGACCCATATATCAAACGAAGCGTTAAAATCACAACTATTAGGCACTATTCATAGCGTCCAACTATTTCGCTCTACTTTGTTTCATTTTTATATATATGTATATATATAGTCATAAGCATAGCTCATCGAGCAGATGCTACACAACTTTATACGCACATTCACATTTTCAATAGTTTTCCCACCTTGGGATTCTAAAAGACGAAATTTTGTTTATATCACACTTAGTATATTTTCGTTCGGGTCGGTCCGATTACTAATTGGTCAGTTTACCATATCTAAGTCACCTGTTCTTTGTCGGGACACATCTTTTCATTTTATTTAACTGATTATGTAAAAAAAAAAAAAAAAAAAAAGTCGATATAGAGTATTCCAGTTCGGAGCGACATTTTCATAAGTATTAGGATGAAGATGGCTGGGATCCAGGAAAACACCACTAATTAGGATTCAGGATAGGTAGGTGAAGGGGGGATATAAGGGTACACTTTCCAAGTAACCTGTCATCGTCGAACAAATATTAAGCCAGTTGATGAGTTTAGGTTACGTTTAAGACCTGCCGTTATTCCGCAATACATGTTAGTAACAATATTACATTTAGAATTACTAGTTACATTCATTGGAAAAACATATTTATTACGCTGCGGTATTCTTAACCTCTACATCTCTACATTCACAGGGAAATTACTTTTAAAAAAACCACGGCAACCAATTAGCGTTCGGGGTAAATGCGGCGCCCTTACATATATACTTTCAATCAATTTAACATTTGGTATTTCAGTTTAACATTCTATTTATATTTAATATATATTTACATCTCGACACATACATACATACATACATATATATATATATATATATATATATATATATATATATATATATATATATATATATATATATATATATATATTCAATAAACGCGCGCACATATAACTCAATAAGCCCAACAAAATATTCAAGGTTGCAACATTGTACAGAGAAACAAAATTCCCCTTTTATATATATATATCGCGTGCTTATAAATTTTAGATTTTACACATGTATTTCAAGAGTAGGTCATAAAATAAACAAAAAAAAATATTGTGGCAGGCACGTAACACAGAATATTCATAAATACATGAACATATATAAACCAAACAATTTTTATCTTAACTTTGGGCCTAAGATTACAACAATATTCACGGAAATCAAATAAATGGAAAGTGACCACTGGATCAAAAGAGAATCCCAGACGGACAATGGTGAAGGAATGAAAGTGGAAATTACGGTGTACTGAATCGTTACTCACTTCGGCGATAGGTAAAATATAATGTAAACCCAGTCCTTAACTATTTCATCAAACGAATCGTGTCCTGAGACGTCTCAGCTGGTCATTTCGGTTAAAAAAATTTATACATTAATTAATTGATATATTATACCTTCAAAATCGGGGGGGGGGGAAGGTTGAAAATTAAAAAAAAACTTTAGAGAAGGAGTAGAAAGAATAGGTAAAAGAGAGGAGGCAGAACACTACAACTACGAAAGATAAGTGGTCGAATTTGCGTATACAACATACTATAATCAAATATTCTCTTTTATGCCAAAAGGGGTTCGGCTTACCAAATAAATAGCCGAAAAAAGATGTCTGCAAAGACGAAACAAGTCTGTGCCCTCGATGGGATTTTCGAAAAGACAAAGGCTTTAGGGAAATCCCACCACTCACCGTATCCGGTCAACGCCATTGTAGATCCCGGAATGCACCGGAAGGTTAGAGAAGGCGCTAATTTAGAATTTCAACAAGAAAAAAAATCATCCGACCTCTCGGAAAGTAAAAGAATCCAGAATAGTAATGAAATTAGAGGAAAAAAATAGCTAAGATGTCCCTAATTAGTGATTTGCCAAAATAAAAAAAAAGTAAATAAATTGAATTTTGGATCGGTGATTTCAGTGACCAAACATCACCGATGGCTACCCTGCGCAGACATGCCAAAGTCTGGGACGTCGTTAATTTCCATCAACTAATTAAACTGATAAAAGAAACGAAAATACTTAAGAGGATCAGGGGTCGACGTCCGGGTACGCGATGGACCTAGATATTAATTTGATTTGCCTCGTCTGTCCTATTCACTCTACAAACACTGTATGGTAGCGTAATGTGAGGGAAAAAATCTCAGAGTCATAGGATCTTCTCTTTCATAACCGACTAAAAAACCGCCACACTCCACGAATATTTGTGTATGTTTAGTGTCAGAATTAGATATTTGTTATCAATATCGATTTCCCGGGTCACAAATTGAGTAGCGGAATAGGTGGGACATGAGTAAAATAGGAACGGTTGAAAACCCTGATATTGAAATTTAGTCGGAACAAGACAGCTCTCTTAGCAGTAACTTGTAAATTTTGTAATTATTTCTGTATATTTTCTAGATTTACAGTAAATGCAAATAATAATAATAATAATAATAATAATAATAATAATAATAATAATAATAATAATAATAATAATAATAAAAATAATAATAATAATAATGCATGTAGACTGAATTGGTATAAGCAATTTTCTCTATACCTTTACTTCACAGGTCGAGGTGTATGGAAGAACGTTTTGAATTCATACACAATAGTGCATGCAGTACGTAAAATTTTTTATAAGTTATCATGACAATAGGTTATCTTCAACAAGGAAAGCAACAGTCAATTTGTCCCTTCTTAGTCGAGTGGGTAACGTGCGTGCTTTCTGTTCACATGGTCCTGGCTTTGATTCCAGATATAAGTACTTGTCTTGATCACAGATGCGAGGAGATTACGATATCCTTTAAACAGCAAATCCCGTCTTATATAGCCTTAATGTTGAAAAGGACATTAAATTTTAACCAACTATAATCAATATGACTTTCTTGGCATAACGATGTCAACAGTTTGTTACAAAACCAATTTTTCATATTAGCATCTTATATAAGAGATTTCTGGAGTGCACTGTGAAAAACAAATACCTTGAAGTTTATTACACACACTTCTAAATAGAAAATGTGCTGTGTTATTGCGAGTATAAGTATTACAAAATGCAAACAGACACAGTTTCTTCATGCACTTACAGTAAGTCCTAAAATTGCAAACTGCAGCCTCCAGGCTCTTTTGAGCACGAAGGTCTACATTCCTGGTGGCATCTTCCAGAGTAGCCACATAAATTACTTAGGAGCCATGTCAATTTCATGGCACAGTTCCAATGGTAATCGTCGAATCCTATTAATAAAATGTGAATCAATCTCAAATGGAGGGGGCAATTGCTCCTTCATGGGGTCCCAAATGATACCCCAGCCCCTTTCAGCTTGTTAGGCAATACCCACTCTTTGAGCATGGTGTGCAGGACCTTCAATGCTATGTGCGTTCGTAGAAAATCAAGCGCGCAACAAAAGTTGAACTCATCTCCCGAAACATTTTTCGCTAAATCAGCATGATACAAAGGTGCCCAATGCGATTGAGGTCAGGACTATTTGTATGACAAAACAACCTTTACTATTGTTATTTTCATTCTACAACAGAACGTTGTTATCTAGATCCAAGTTGCTGTACAAAATAAAAAGAAAATTGAAGTTCAGTTTATTTTATTTTATTTTATTCATTTATTATTATTATTATTATTATTATTATTATTATTATTATTATTATTATTATTATTATTATTATTTATTTTTTTATTATTTTTTTTTTGCTTGTTTCAGAGTTTGTGGTAAGGAAGATGAATCAAGACAGAAACTAAGCACAAATTCATGTATAATCATGGATGATTCTTGCGTCTCTGGAAATAATGACAATCTCCCAGAATTAAATATTGAACATGAAGAAACAAGAAGCTCAGTTCCATTGCCAAACAGTAGAAGACTGGTAGATTTGGCATCATTTGTTGAAAAAATACGAGAAGTGGAACGTCACAGCATAGAATGTGAATTTGGAGGACATTTAATCCATTCTGGGGTGAACCACTTTGGGTTAGTTAGTGAACTAAAGTTTGTGTGTAGTAAGAAACTTTGTTCTGCTGGGAAAAATGTAATCACAGTAATGTCATCAGAATTAAATATGGATGCTGTATGGGGCAGTTTAAGTGTTGGAATGGGCTTTAGCCAAAGTGAAGAGTATTTTGCTATTATGCAATCTCCGTTTATGTCCAATCCTACATACCAAAAGTATGAGAGACGCCTGGGGGAGTTTATGTCGAAACTAAAAGTCGAAACGATCACAAAAAATATAAACGAGGAAAAAAGTGCGGCAGCTCTTGAAGGAAATGTTACAGAGACAGGGCTTTCACGTATAACTGTTATTGTTGACGGCGCTTGGTGCAAACGAACCTACGGTCACGGCTTCGACGCTCAAAGTGGAGTAGCAGTAATTATTGGAGAAAAGTCGAAGAAGGTTCTATTCGCTAATGTCAGAAACAAATATTGTGTAATTTGTCAGTTAGCCAAATTGAAGAGTGAAGAACCAAAACATCACATATGTAATGCGAATTGGAATTCATCTTCAACATCAATGGAAGCAGACATCATATTGGAAGGAATGAAGTGGTTGTGTGAAGAACACAGTGTAATATGTGATAAAATTGTAGGAGACGGTGATTCTTCAGTAATAACCAAAGTGCGTGAGGCTATGAAGTGCTATAAGTTAGAAGGTATTGAAAAAATAGAGTGCGTCAACCATGTAATTCGGAACTTTCGAAAAAAGTTGCATAGTGCCGCGAACAATACAAAGGTGTTTCCTGGAAAAGAAGGTTTACAAGCCCGGAAACTACTGAAGACAAAAATAGAAGTTATAACATCGCAAACTAGAAAACTTATTCATGAATGTAGCCTGCAGTTGAACAATGACAACCGTAGCGAGGAGGAAGCAATCCAGACTCTGAAAACGTCACTTCGAAATTTACCATTCCACATATTTGGCGACCATAGTAGATGCATCGACTCTTGCCAAAGTTCATCAACAGAGGAAAATGCAATTTCCATTTTAGAAAATTCTGGAATGCTTTTCACGATTGAAGAAGCATTAATGAGGGTACTTGCACTAAGTGATTCCCTAGTACATAACAAGACAAACAATGCTGCAGAAAATTTCATGTCTACAATTGCGAAGTTCACTGGAGGCAAACGAGTCGATTATTCTCGGGGCGGAAGTTATAGTAGGAGGGTATGTGCGGCGGTGTTATCTCAGAGTGAACCTTGCAATGCGTGGCAAGAAAAGCAGTATAAAGCTATGTACAGGAGAAACCTTCTTTCACCGCTGACAAGATTAATTGTTAAACGATCCAAAAAACTGTTACTCAAGAAAAATTACAGATCCAGAAAGTCTTTATTTTTAGGAAATGACTGTGTTTCTCTACCAAAGCGAGATTATCAGAACTCGATCAAAAAGAAAGAAGAAAAGGACCTAGATTATGGTGCACCTGACATTCCAGAAGACCAACTTGCGGCATTGTGTAAGGAATTTTATAAAAATAGAGTTTGTATCGAAAAGGAAAGTATAACAAAGATCGAAGAACAAACCAGAGAACAAGCCAACAGTAAAAAATGGAAAGAAGAACGAAGGATCAGAATTACAGCTTCAAATGTTAAGAAGATCGCCTGTCGTCGAGCATCAACACCCACAGCACCACTAGTAAAGACAATGTTATATCCTAGAGATCTACGTACAGATGCGGTTCTTTGGGGTAAAGTGAATGAAGATACAGCTCGTAAATTGTACGAAGAAAAGTATAAAGTTAATGTTAGTAAATGCGGATTGTATATCGACAAGGAATATCCATTTCTTGCAGCTTCGCCTGATGGTATAGTACGCTCCCTGGATGACATGTATTTAATCGAAATCAAGTGCCCGTATAACGCGCGTTACTGTGCAACGATTAGAGAAGCGTGTACACGAATAAAGACATTTCCATTGTCAATTAATGAAAAAGGAGAATTATATCTGCCTCGCAAAAGTGAATACTTTTATCAAATCCAAACTCAGCTACGATGTTGTAACCTTAATAGATGTGATCTTGTTGTTTATATACCAAACGATATGGAAGTTGTCTCTATTAGAAGAGAGAATGAATTCATTTCTAACATAATGGGTAGTCTATTTACGTTTTATTTTGAGTGCTTGCTTCCCGAAATAGTTGATCCCCGTGTAGAACGATCCTTACCTATACGCGAAGTGAAAAAAAATCGAAAGAGAAAGCAAGGAAGCAAAAGAGTGACTTGTAGGAATATCTGAGAAACAATAGAACAGAAGTAAAAATGGTTGAAATAATTGTGAATTATTGTACAAGGTGTGATCATTTAACTTTCAAAATGCGTGGGGCGTAGCACTATAGTGCTGAGTGGATACTCTGATTCATTTGAAGATGTGCGTACTTGAGTCAGTCTGCAGAGAGTAGCCTCAGGAAACAACGCATATGCGTTGTGCAGAGGAAACTTACTCTGAATACATTTTATAAAGGATAATTAGGTGTTTTTGTGTATTTCATGTGATTAACTATTTATATACCGGTACTTGTATGTCATAGTGCTTAGGCTTACATTTATGTAGGTATTTATTACCACTGATACAAACACGCTACGAATGTTATCGCTTAGTTTCTAATTTGTATTTCTGTTGTATTCAATGTAAAGCGTATTTCTTGAATAAGGAAAAAAAGGAAAATGTATTTCACATAATTCCATTAAACAAGCATGTGATTGTATTTCTTATATACAGTATGTCACACTCTCATATTATATATGCTATTTTATTCAGACCGTAGTCATATAATTGAAATTTTATCTGCAGAAATTTTATATGGAAAAGTAGTCTATATGTCCCAAGAAAAGTAGAACAGTATTTATCGAGCTCTCACACGAAACTTCTCAAGTGTAATTGTTATGTAAGGAAACATACTGTTTATATTCACATAATGTGTGTGTACGGTAGTCCTCATTATACCTAAGATTAATTTTCTGCATAAATTGTACATTAGGCAAAATACAGTGTATATGTTTCAACAGGTCACGTGTTTGCAACAATATTCTTGTTCATATTTGTTTATTATTATTATTATTTATTTATTTATTACTTTTAGACATGTAAGATCAAGTGCTAAAGTATTATCAGAGTAATCAGAGGCGGCCTGGTCCACCCGTTGCCTCGATTCCGAGACGAGACGAATGGAGACAAGACGAGAAACATGACAATTCTCACCTTGTTTTCCACACGGCAATCTAGATGAAAGGAAAAATTTGTGACAACACTACTTACCTCACCAGTGTAATATCCTTTCTGGGTCCTTCACAAAAAAGAAAAAATTGTAGCATATTACAGGGTCAATTATGAAATCTATTTTTATTCTAAAAATTCAATTTCTATAGCATTTATTCACAAAATTATAAGAACCATTCCTAACAGAATCACTAGAAAAGTCACTCAAATTCCGCTGATTCTATTTTGTCAGAAATTATGCTATACTCTAGATTTACTAATGAAATAAATTCTGGAAACGACAGTATAGATATCAAGTGATATTTTCTAAATTAATATTGAAATCGAAAGTGATATTAGATTTATGCCGCTTCCGGTTTTAGTAGAGAGATTAGAGTGGACAATAAATTTTTTCTTGACTACAGAAAACCGTTTCTATCTTGGTAATTATCTATTACAGTCTTTTGTCTACAGTGATCAATATTAAAATGTCAACATCAACATGAACTATGTAACATACGTATACATATGTAATATACGGAACACTGTTAGATATAAGATATCCTGCAGCGACATGATGTGATATGTAAGCGGAAAAAAGGCAGTACGTATGTAGCATATGGATCATGTGTGCTCCGTATAGATTTACGTAGTAAACATATGGATTCAGTATATTTGTACAATATACCGATGTCCGGATAACGGGTTTTTCTCTGTATATTGTCACTTGAAAAGACTGGCCACCCACTAGTCATTCAAAAGCCATATTTAATCAATCCAATCGTATGCATGAAATTATGATGCGACAGCTTGAAGAAACATCTCAGTTATCCAAAAGAGATGTTCTTGTGTTACTCCATGATGAATAAAATCGATGGATGTCAAAGAGTTAGGAGAGTGAACAGACATTAGACTGTACAAGACGAAATTAGGATGGAACAAATGAATTCAGACTCAATAATATTGTATCCTACTGTGCTTAGATTGAACACATTCTTCACTTCCTTTTACTGTGAACGGACTTAGCCTCAAACTTTAATATATATATATATATATATATATATATATATATATATATATATATATATATATATATATATATATATATATATATATATATATATATATATATATATATAAAGTTTCGAAAAGGAGTGTGGTTTAGTACTTTCTTATTCACTATAATTCTGAATATTAAAAATATTTTACGTTTTGCATTTTAAGAAGATATGTGAAAATTAGTACGGAGACAGTTTTGTTCTTTTTCCAATCACTTGACTGTTATGCTTCTGCTGTAAGAAAAGTTACATTGTCTGTGCCTCAACCTATTTTCAGATTCGAGAGAGAAAATGACAATAATAATAGTACTCCAATAAGATGTAAAGAAAATGAAACTTCTTATAAGCATTTCGTGTAGGGAGACAGGGCAACGCGAGGAACAGGAAAGAGAAAAACAAGTCGATTGTTGTTTTCCGTGCGAGCAGCAGCCAGTCTTATTGCGCGGTTGTCAAATTTAAATGATCAAAGTCCACTGCAAAACAAAACGGGATATCTATAAAATTGCTCAGTCATTTTCGTGAGATTGGTCATTGAAACACTTATACAAAATTACAATGTTCTAAGTACAGTAGTTCCTGAAATAATCCTGACCAAATTTTACATGCTTTTAGATAGGGAGAATCTCAGCGCGCTCCAAGGCTTAGAGACCGCCTTAAATATTTTCATTACTGGACTACACAGAATGTCGCAGTTTTCAGAATATTAGAGTGTCAAATCACATTATCCAACTATCTGTTCATATGGGCCGGAAATTATGTTTACTCAGTTTTACTTCGAAAATAAAGGTCAATTTTGTAGAACCTAAATCTCTAACTGGGTTCAATGGTAAAATATGCACGACAGATAGTACTGAATTCCGACACAAGGGCGCTAGTAACTATTTGATCGAATTGTAAACCACGAAATGTGACCTTGTACACTGAATTATTGAACTATATTACGCTCACTTTCAGATATGGATTATAATGAGTTCATTTAATGACGGAATACGAAAATCGAATAGTAAATACCACACTGTCCATATTTAATTATCGCACGCTCCCAATCACTCACTACAATTACTACTACAAGAAAATGTTTACTACATTACGAATACACACATACTACTTAAACTAAAAGACATATTATGCTAATACATACTAATCATCACTACCATTAATTTTGTTATCTATATAACACGAATAAAATTCATCAGAGTTTACCATTTTGTTTAAATCGGCTCTAGTTAATTTAGAGGAAGGAAATGGACAGTGAAAACTGAACCAATTGGTCCTGATTAACTCATGATATTTTGTAAGCTACTGGTCAAAACGTGTCCAAAGGGGACATACCAAAGCTATTAATTCAGAGTTTCCCCTCCCTAAAAGGGAAGGAAACCTAGAGAATTAAATATTTAGCCCATCCCTACTGGAAGCTATCCCAATTCGGGATTAAAACAGGAGCCCTTAAAGTTGACTTAAGCGATCATTCTAAATGTTACAGAGACTGCTAAACTTAAAATACCTCCATATGGGTTAGTAAAAAAAAATCACTTGCTATCTACATCAACAAGTTACTACACGGACAGGTCTTGTATTTATATGATATTGGGAGGGGTGAAAAGGATAATCACTGTATTGAAGTTACTGAGTCAAAGCAAATGAAGAGTTTATCACACCAAATTAAATGCACTTAAATGCCGAACCTGTCCACACTAATTGTTTACATCCAGCATGGCGTCCTGTGTTGACAGCTACATTTCACCGAATTTTAGTCTGTTTTCACTATGGAGATTTACTAAATTTTAGCTCCTGTACTTCCGGGTTAGTGTAGATTTGACCTTGAGATACAATTTACCTGGTTTACTCTGCTTTTCTGCTAAAATTCCTCCCAATCTGCTAGCTGATTAAATACGCATCTTTACTTTTCTAGTGGGTGATGTAGAGTGAAGACGATCGCGCCTTGATATGTAGCGTGGGTAACTGCACCAATCAAAGTAAAGCTTTTTTGGCGGTGGAGTATTTAAAACGAATAAAAAATGGTAAAATCTGGATTGAACCGGATCTTTAGAGGAACATTGGTACCAAAAGAGGGGTGAGGAGAGTCTAAAATATTGTGCCAAAATTTAGATTGGTTAATTATTCTAAAACTTTCATCCAATGGTGGGCCTATATTTCCGAATAGCACCGACACCGTGAGATTTGTAATCGTCCATTTAAAATATGCATATATGAGATTTATAATTTGTTAATATATAAATAAAGATATGAATCCCCAAAATATGATTCCTAAAGAATTTTTACCGTCTTCCATGTTAATTTGGAATAAATAACGAACAATTAAATAACTTATATGGACCGAAAGAAATTTTTGCTAAATAGAGAGTACAGTCGGTGTAAAAATTTCTGGGACCCTCCCATAAAAAATATCATTACATTAAATTGTAATGTTACATTACACAATGCTACGTAAACTGTAGAGCACCAGTTTCACCGAATCAGTAAAATTCCTTTGATTCCGATTCCAACCTTTTTTTTTTAAATATATATTAATTAATTATTGGTTTCCCTCAAAAGTGAAAACGTGATGATCTACTAAGAATCGGTGTATAGAATTACTGGAGACAGAGGGCAAGATACAAAACCCAATGAGGAAGAATCTTGTAGTTGTGCGTGGTCCTCTCGGCCTGTTCCTATGGTGATGACGATTATGATAAACAGTGTTAAAATATATGAGAATTATTTTTAGAATAAGCAAATGTATTTGCTAGTGAAGTTGTTTCGTTGAAGCTTAATATCAATTAACATATTTGAAACACATTTCGCCAATTAATCTAGAAAAGTTTTTAAAAAAAGTCTTCTTTTAAAATGTTGGTTTAAGTGCTAACAAGGGAAGAGAGGGAGCTTATATATCGAAATAGAAAATGGTTTATACACCAATCGAAAACACTAAGGACGCTATTAAGAAATTGTAATAAAATTTTTCCGAATGCATATACTGTGTGAGTTATATGAATATACAGGGTGTCCATAAAGTCCGTAGAAACCCGTAGAAATCGCAAACGATGAGACAGATGCCAGAACAGTGAAACCCGTGTTTGATCATTTTAAACGTACAACGTATCAAATCAAAAAGTTATGTCCCAGGACCACCCGCAGGGTCCCAGGCGAGGTCCCATTCAAACAGTAAGGTAGGATATTGTTGGAAAGCTGTTGGAAAATGAAAAAAGAGGAAACAAGTCTAGACTCTCTAATATACCCTGTGCAAAATGGCGGCCGGTCAAAATGTCAGCAAAAGCGTCACTGTAAAGTCTATGGCCAGCCCCAGAAATCTGAAACTGTGAGACAGGTGTCAAAATAGGAAAGCACGTGTTTCATCATTTCAAATGTATACACGACTCCAAAAGTGCATTACCACCTGCAATTCTCGTTTTCCTTCAATAGCAGGCAACCCAAAAAGCTCGGCGGTTGGGTTGGTTCCGAATTCGAAAGGCGTTGGACCAAACCTCAATTTTGTTAAAAATATATCAGTGTGGCAAACTGAAAAATAAGGAAATAAAACAAATTGTTAAGAATGACAATTTTATTATCGTGACGGAGTTGGATGACATCAAAAGTTACAAAATGATCTTACTTAAGCAGTTCAAAAAAGATGAATGGCCAAAGACACATATCAGAAAAAACATTTCTCTCCTTCTCCCCCCCAAAAAAAAGAATTTTAAAAAAGAAAAAGTTACATAAAGTAAAGGTTTAATATAAAAGACTCACCCAAAATTTTGAAAATTGACACGCGAAAGGCAAGAATAACTGAACCCAAGTGAATAAAATTGTGCACAGATATTGCAGACGTAAAATGTGAGAATACAGGCTTCATATTTTCCTGAAGAAAAACGGTAGGGTGGGGCACGGACCCCTCCAAACCCTTGATCACGAGATATCAAAAATGCTTGTAACAGTATGTCAGATGTGTGTAAAGGACATGAAGAATTGTAACGAAACTTTTTCTATGAACAACACGTAAAACATAAAGGAATACGAGGTTTTAATGTTCTGCGGAAAACAGTTTTAGGGGGCAAAAGCCCCCACGAAAAATTTTGAAATTTGACGTCCGAAAGGTAAGAAGAAGTGAACCGAACTAAATGAAATTCTGCACAGATATTATAAACATAAAATGAGGGAATACGGGTTTCTTATTTTCCTTTAAAAAACGGCTGGGTAGGGCGCGGACTCCTCCAAACATTTGATCATGAAATATCAAAAGTACTAGTAACAAATGTCAGATGGGTGTAAAGGACATGAAGAATTACAACGAAACTTTTTGTATGGACAATACGCAGAAAATAAAGGAATACGTTTTTTTTTATTTTCTGCGGAAAAACAGTTTTATAGGGTAAAAGAACCCACCCCAAAATTTTAAAGTTGACGCGAGAAAGATAAGAAGAAGTGAACCGAAATGAGTGAAATATTGCAAAGATGTCGTAGGTTTAAAATGAGGAAATACGGGTTTCGTATTTTCCTGCAAAAAAAGGTTCGGTGAGGCACGGACCCCTCCAAACATTTGATCACGAAATATCAAAAGTGCTAGTAACAGTATGTGAGATGTGTCTAAAGAACATGAAGAATTGCAACGAAATTTAATGTATGGATAATATGCGAAAACATACGAATACTGTTTTTTTTTATTTTTTGCGTAAAAATGATTTTACGGGGAAAAGCACCCACCCAAAATTTTGAAAGTTGACGAACGAAAAGCAAGGACAAGTGAATCGAAATGAATGAACTTGTGCACACATATTGTAAACGTAAAATGAGTGAATACGGGTTTCGTATTTTCCTGGAAAAAACTGTTGGAAAGGGCACGAACCCTTCCAAAGTTTTGATCACGAAATATCAAAAGTACTAGTAACAGTGAGGTGTGTGTAAAGGAAATGAAGAATTGCAACGAAACATTTTGTATGGAAAATAACCATAAAATAAATCAATACGAGTTTCTTATTTCCTGCGGAAAAACTGTTTTAGGGGTCAAAGGCTCCTACCCAAAATTTTGAAAGTTGACACCCGAAAGACAAAAAGAAATGAGCCGAAGTGAATGAAATTTGCACAAGTACTGCAGACGTAAAATGAGGATAAGGGTTTTATATTTTCTTAGAGAAAACAGTTAGGTGGGGCGCCGACCCTCCCAAACGTTTGATAACAAAAAATCAAAAATAATATTAATAGTATGTGAGATGTGTGTACAGGAAATGAAGACTTTCAACGAAACTTTTTGTGTGGGAAATGTGCTGAAAACAAAAAAAAATACGGGTTTTTCATTTTTGCGGAAAAATGGTTTTATGGGGCAAAAGGCCCCACCCCAAAATTTTGAAATTTGGCACCGAAAGGGAAGAAAAAGTGAACCGAAGTGAATAAAATTTTGCGCAGATATTGTAGACATAAAATGAGGGTATACGGGTTTCGCATTTACCTAAAAAAAAAACCGGTTAAGTGTGCCACGGACTCCTCCGAATCTTTGATCACGAAATTTCATAAGCGCTAGTAACAGTATGTCAGATGTCTGTAAAGGACATGAAGAATTGCAACGAAACATTGTGTATGGAGAATACGCAAAAAGAAAATGAATACTTGTTTCTTATTTTATGCGGAAAAATTATTTTGTGGGCAAAAGAACCCACCCCAAAATTTTGAAAGTTGATGCCCGAAAGGTAAGAAGAATTGAGCCGAAGTGAACGAAATTGTGCACAGATATTGTAGGCATAAAATGGGGGAGTATGGGTTTCGTATTTTCCTTGAGAAAACGGAAGCGTGGCGTGCCGACCCCTCCAAACCTTTGATCACGAAATATCGAAAGTACTATTAATAGTATGTCAGATGTGTGTAAAGGACATGAAGAATTCCAAAGAAACATTTCGTATCGACAATACGCAAAAAATAAAGGAATACGGGTTTTTTATGTTCTGCGGGAAAACTGTTTTAAAGGCTATAGGCCCAAACTTTTGAAAGTTGAAGCCCGAAAGGCAAGAAGAAGTGAGCCGAAGTCAATTAAATTGTGCACAGATACTGCAGACGTAAAATGAGGATACGGGTTTCGTATTGTCCTGGGAAAAATAGTTCCGTAGTGCGCCAACCCCTCCAAACCTTTGATCACCAAATATCAAAAGTACTAGTAACAGTATCTGAGATGTGTGTAAAGGACATGAAGAATTGCAACATATCTTTTTGTATGGACAATACGCAAAAAATAAAGGAATACGGGTTTATTATTTTCTGCGGAAAGACTGTTTTATGGGGCAAAACAACCCACCCCAAAATTTTAAATTTGAAGCTGGAAAGGTCAGAACAAGTGAACCGAAGTGAGTGAAATATTGCACAGATATTGAAGGCTTAAAACGAGGGAATACGGGTTTCGTAATTTCCTGGAAAAAGGGGTTGGGTGAGGCACGGACTCCTTCAAACATTTTGATCACGAAATATCAAAAGTACTATTAACAGTATTTGAGATATGTGTAAAGAACATGAAGAATTGCAACGAAACATTGTCTATGCAAAATAACCAAAAAAATAAATGAATACTGGTTTCTTATTTTCTGCGGAAAACTGTTTTAGGGGTCAAAATCTCTCACCCAAAATTTTGAAGTTGACACCCGAAAGAAAAGGAGAAATGAGCCGAAGTAAATGAAATTTGCACAGATATTGCAGACAGAAAATGAGGTTACGGGTTTCGTATTTTTCTAGAGAAAACAGTCGGGTGGAGCGCCGACCCCTCCAAACGTTTGATAACGAAAAATCAAAAGTGCTACTAACAGTATGTCAAATGTGTGTATAGGACATGAAGAATTGCACCGAAACTTTTGTATGGACAATGCACTGAAAACAAAGGAATACGGTTTTTTTTTGCGGAAAAACGGTTTTATGGGGCAAAAGACTCCATCCCAAAATTTTGAAATTTGACGCCAAAAAGTAAGAAAAAGTAAACGGAAGTGAATGAAATTTTGCACAAATATTGTAGACATAAAACGAAGGAATACGAGTTTCGTATTTACCTAAAAAAACGGTTAGTTGGGGCCCGGACTCTTCTGAACCTTTGATCACGAAATATCAAGAGTGCTAGTAACAGATTGTCAGGTGTGTGTGAAGCCCACCAAGAATTCCAAAGAAACTTTCTGTATGGACGATACGCAAAAAAAAAGGAATACGTTTTTTTATTTTCTGCGGAGAAACAGTTGTAGGGGGCAAAAGAACCCACCCAAAGTTTTGAAAGTTGATGCCCGAAAGGCAAGAAGAAGTGAGGCAAAGTGAATTAAATTGTGCACAGATATTGTAGACATAAAATGAGGGAATACGAGTTTCGTATTTTCCTGGGGAAAACAAAGCGTGGGGCGCCGACCCCTCCAAACCTTTGATCACGAAATATGAAAAGTGCTAGTATGTCAGATGTGTGTAAAGGACATGAAGAATTGCAACACAACCTTTTGTATGGACAATACGCAAAAAATAAAGGAATACGGGTTTTTTATGATCTGCGGGAAAACGGTTTTATGGGGCAAAAGAACCCACACCAAACTTTTGAAAGTTGACTCCCGAAAGGTACATGTTGTCTCAAAGGTCGAGGGCATTCTTTATTGCTATTTTAAGGAAAAAATTTTCTAAGTCCAGCTTCGGGTATCTTCGGGAAAAAGTAAACCAGGTTCGAACCTCGAAGTCAACCTTTGCAATCGGGAGAAATTTTGCAGATGTGTTTTTCTTCTTTTAAATATAATAAGACTTGTTATTAATTGTATAAAATAGCAACATTGATTGGAATACTTAATAATTCAATATTTCGAAACTGTGTATTAATATCAGCACATGCCTGTTTGTCATTTAGCTCTCCATACGTAATGAAACATTTAGATACGTAAACGAATCTTTCCATATGTGAAAGAATGCAGAAAATTAAGACATAGAACACAATTCTCGTCTGAGTACTAAAATAAAAGTCAAAATGGAACAAAAACAGCGTTTGCAGTGGATATGAATCAGAGCCCTGCACCAGAGCAATGCACGGACCGGGCGCGCCCGATTCGGCCCGGTGCCCGGTCCGGCCCGACCCGTTTCAAGTAATATCAAACTGGACCGGGCCCTAACCGGGCCGGGCACATTTCGGGCCGAACCGGGCCGGCCCGGCTCGGCCCGATAGTCTGAAAGACGGTTCGGAAACTAATGTTGTCAGCCTACTTGTTTTTTTAATGTCCTCCACTACCTCTATTTTTGCCGTGTTGGTACGGTCTTACTGTCAGCCTATGTTAATCGTAATGTGTTTGGGAAACTGACTCTCTATTCAAGACTGTGATGTACTGGTAATACTATTACTATTACTACTTCTACTACTACTATTACTACTTCTACTATTACTACTACGACCACTGCTAATACTACTACAATTGCTACTACTTCGCGTCAGAGTTGACATGTCTGATGGTACCGAATTTACCTTCTAAGTACAGAATAAAATTGAGATGTGCTAGTTATTATGGCCGTTCTGCGTAGAATGTGAACCGATGCTTGATCTACGAGAGAGAATAGTGGCTCAATAGAAAAAACACTCACATCTGGTGCTAGAGGTCGTCGGATCAATCCCTGCTCATGCTATGTGAGCTTTATTGTGGACAAACATCGTGTGCATGGGAGTTTCTGGGGTGGTCCCGCTTCCTCCCACTGTTTTCTTTCCACCAATTCATCCCATCATCATCCATTCAGCCTGAGCCGTAGTTACCTAAAGAACGTATGGTAAAGTCAAGTACTTGACCTAGTAAGGAGAATTTGGTACGCTACCATTGGACCACGGAGGGCAAAACCATAAACTGGCGTGCTCATAAGATCAGTGCAATTTGTAGTAATGTTCAATTAGCAAGGCAAATATCGAATGGTGTTACATGTTCATGTATTGTTTATAGTATGATGCTACAAATATAACAAAATATAATGATCAAATAAATTACCAAATCGCCAGGGTCGATTAGGTGTTCCTGGAACGGTGGCTCAGCGGTTGAGCGTTCACCTCTGGTGTATGGGGTCCCTGGTTTGATCCGAGCTCTCGCCAAGTGAACTTTGTGGTGGACAAACACCGTGTGGGGGGTTCGCGGCGTTCTCCTGTTTCCTTCCACTTTATTTAAACCACTATTTCATTTATTTCTCACCATCGTCTCCTTTAGGCTAGTTGGCATAACTTGGAACCCCCTACCAAGAAGAATAAACTAATGGATTGGGAAGATAGACATTCAGTCTCTGGTGAATTTGATGATGAAGTAGACATCTACCTCAACATGTCATCATGTGTAAGAGAACTAGATATACTGCAGTGGTGGAAGCAACAAGAACAAACATTACCAAAATTGTGTAAATTAACGCGTCAGTATCTCGTCATCCCTGCTTCTGGTGCGTCTACTGAAAGAGATTTTAGTACTCAGGAACGGGGAAATGCTCTAAAGCCTGAAACTGTTGAATCTGTTTCCATGCTATTCGATGCGTACAAGGACATACAGTAAAGCGATGTTCATTTTGCACTATTGGTTTCTTAGGAAACCTTATATTTTCATTTTCTTAATATCAACTATCCCTTCTATTATATGTGATGTTAAGAGGCATTTTTGATAGCTGATATCTATACATTTTTCATTCAGGGGACTTTAAGGTATTTTTTGATCAACAATGATACGTGTGGATTTTGTTTTGATTTACTGCCTCGCATTCCGTCATATAGCTCTGTTATTTACTTGTTACGCACCGTTCCAGGAACACTTAATCGATCCTGGGGTCTGGGTGATTTATTTGATCATTGTTTTTTGTTATTATTATTGTAGCATCGAATTATAAAGAATACAGGAACATGTAATATGATTTGGAATCTGCCGTGCTAATTGAACATTACTACAAATTGCGCTAATCTTATGAACACGCCAGTTCATGGTTTCGGCCTCCGTGGTCTAATGTAGCGGAACAAATTCTAATTAGTAGGTCAAGGACTTGACTTTCTCATACGTTCTTTAGGCAATTACGGCTCAAGACGTATGAATGATGATGGATGAATTGGTGGAATGAAGACAGTGGACGAAAACGGTCTAATCCAAAAACTCCCACGCTCACGATTTTTGTCCACAACAAAGCTCACATAACACGAGGAGGGATCGATCCGACGACCTCTAGCACCAGATGTGAATGCATTCTACTGGCCAGACTACGCAGACTGGCCATAATAACTAGTATTTCTTCGATTTTTTCTGTACTTAAATTGTAAAGTATGTACCACCAGACATGTCAACTCTGACGCTCGTAGCAGTTGTAATAGTAGAAGTAATAATAATAATAATAATAATAATAATAATAATAATAATAATGCCAGTAGCAGTAGTAGTAGTAATAAGAGTAGTAGAAGTACAGTACTTTACAGTCTTGAATAAAGAGTTAATTTCCCAAACACCAGTGGCGGCGGTTAGACGTTAAAATGTGTGATTCAAGACATTCAAGACATGATCTGAATATTTGTATATAAATGTTAGTTTTCCTGGTTGTTTCTAACATTTTGTTTGAGGAAAGGTTGTATAACTAATAGGATACTATATTTTCAGTTAAAATACCGTATATCGTATATAATAGTTTATTAAGTAAATTGAGAAGAACAACGCAAGTAGATACTAGCCCTTTGTACTCTTAAACAACGAAAGTGTAAGAAGAGATTTGATTCCTTGCTCATGAACATCTTAAAATTCTGTCTGGAAAATTGTGTGATCAGATTATTTAATAAATTTGCAAAACAAATAAATAGAAAGGATAATATTAATCATAGTAATGAATAATGATGCTTGTTTTGCAAAAGTTATATTGAAACTGAGGATTAATGAAAAACTTAATATTTAATTCCACACATGATAGACTATTAAATGTATGTTATTACTCTTAGAAAATGAAAGACAGTAAATACTACAAGCATATGCTACGACATTTAAAGAAATATTTGCTTTTGCAACTTCTTGAAATATGTTCGTTGCCATTAGGTGCAGATTTCACTTTCTTGAAACACATCAAAACACAAAAATACTTACAATCCACATTTCAGTTATACAAAATAAACTTAAAACCTAGAATTATGTTCAATTTACTAAATTTTATTGTATATACACTCGTACATCCTTAAACACAACACTTCACTCGTATATTACACTACAAAACAATGGAAAAGGAAGAAGTTGTTTCTTATCACGCTCTTTTTAATCGATATTCCTTACTTTAGAAAGAAGAAAAGACATTTTAGGAACTGTCAATTTTTGTGCAATTAAAGAATAACTTGTGAAATAGGCCCTACTTTTTTGCATAATGTTCTTTCGATTAGCTTCAAAGCGGCTCACTAACATATCGAGCCCTTGTAAGAAGAAATGAAAGTATGCTGAAATTGTGCTCCAATAGGTTATTTTTTGGGGTTATTTTCTGTGGCGATTAAAACGCAGTAGCTTTCTTTACTCCACGGGAAGACAACCAATACGTATTCACGCAACAGCAAATATTATATGGCAGCATTTTTTCCTATTAATCAGGAACACATACAAAATCGCTACATTTCCAAATGAAACTATATACATTAATTGGTTACTTAAAAAAAGTGCGGGGGCAACTCCCATTTCGGCCCGATTTGTGCCCGGCCCGTTTCGGCCCGGCTCGGCCCGAAATGTGCCCGGCCCGGTTAGAGCCTGGCTCGAGATTCGGGCCGGGCCGGGTCGAGCCGGGCACAGAATTCAGATCCATTCGGGTCGGGCCGGGCCGTCTTCGGGCCTGGGTTTGCAGGGCTCTGCCCTGCACGGGCTGGGCGTGTCCTGTTCGGCCCGGACACAAATGCTATAGGGCCGAACCGGGCGCACGTATTTCCGGGTTGGAACCGGGCACTCAAGGACGGATTGGAAACTAATGTCATTTTTTCCCTTAAATGTCCTCCACTACCCCTGCCTTTGCCGTGTTCGTACGGTCTTACTGTCAGTCTATGTTAATCGTAGTGTGTTTGGGAAACTGACTCTTTATTCAAGACTGCAAAGTACTGTAATACTACTAATATTACTACTACTTCTATTATTACTACTACGACCACAGTTAATACTACTATAACTGCTACGATTTCGCGTCAGAGTTGACATGGCTGGTGGTACAGAATTTACCTTCTAAGTACAGTATTTTATAACAAGACTTGTCAAACAAGGTGAAATATCCCTATTTTCATTTTCCAACCATTTTTGACCATAAATCGACTTTTGCGAGGTGAGAAAGGAAGATACGACAGAAGGAAAACAAAGTTATTGTAGAAGCATTATCATCAATATTTTGCATTCCAAAATACGGAATGTTACTTAAAAAACATAACTTTAAAAGAAATATGTACTAAAATGAAAGAACAATCATGGCATTTTAGGCGTGTGCGTAACAGTAATATACAAAATAAATATTACTATACTTTTGAAGGTCTAGATCATTTAGATTAGATATTGGTATTCCAAAGGTAAACAAATGAAATGTTTTTTTTCTTTTGACTGAAAACGTGATTTTGAATTATATATATATATATATATATATATATATATATATATATATATATATATATATATATATATATATATATATACAGACTGTTATACAATTCGTGTAATTTTCTACAGCACTGGGAGAAGATGAAGTTTTCACACCATTAATATAAAATTTGGCACTCTTATTGAGAAATATCTGAATTTTTCGAATTTCTAAAGGAAATAGAAGAAAATTAATGTTTAGCCCCCCTTTTGGAAGTGTAAACACAGAAGTTCATTTTCCTTATGGGAGGTTCAATGTTAAATTTTGGAAGCAGTTTTCTCCAATAATGATTCGTAAAGATTTTGGGGCAAATGAGTTAAATTTGTTACGAAATGCAAAAACACTCATTCACAAAGCTAGTAAAGCCGTCTCAAACATTATTTTGGGAATACCCCCTTCGGGGGGCAAGGGCCGTAAAAAGCTGGTGGGTGATGTGTTACCAAATCCCAAAATTTATTTTCGGAGTGCCAGTAAACGTCAGATTAATCACGAATGTCACATAATTAATGCTCCAATGCTCCTTACATGTAAAAGTGACTGATAATGGGTCTACAGCCCCCTTTCAAAAGTAAGAAAATCACCAGAAATATCCTTGGGGACATACGAGAAGAAGGTGTTCGCGGGGCTGTCAGAGGTACTACTTATGATAATTGGATTTATAATCTATGTTGCCATAAACCCTCTTCAAGAACATAACTGTTAATCTTAGCTTTGAAAATGTTACATAAGGAGTTTTATTGCTATTATTAGGTTGCATTAGGAACTATCGGATTTATTTTAAAGCTTAATTTTTACATCTCCTCTAATTTACGAATATTTATATCGCAATTATACCCTTAAGGTCAATTAGTGATATTTTAAATCATGAAATGAAATGAAATCTTTAAGTTTAACGTCCCGCGGTTATGCCGGTTAGGCTAAAGGAGACGGTGATAATGAGAAATTAGTGAAATGGTGGAATGAAGGAAGTGGGAGGAAACGGGAGAACCCCGAGAATACCCACGAGCACGATGTTTGTCCACCACAAAGTCCACACGGCGCGTGCTGTGATCGAACCAGGAACCCCAATCACCGGAGGTGAACGCTCTACCACGGAGCCACCGCACCCTTCATTTTAAATCATTTCGAACCAACTTTGTATACGGTTAGTCTTACTATATTTGAATAATTGAGACCAGAAGCAGTCTACACGCTAAGTCCAAAAGAATGTTGGCCGACCTCCTGATAAACCACGTCTTTCAGAAAGGTGAATTGTGGCAATCCGATACCCACATGAGGAAATCTTCTGTTCAGTGTGAAAGCTTCCATAAGAACCAGCACTCTCATCAGTGAAATGTGCTTTGGTAATTTTTATTCAATGTGAAAGTACCTAACTTTATTGCTAAAAAAATGGCATTTATTTCAAACAAGTCGCCATTACAGTTTTCGTATTTAAACACAACACTCATGAAAAGTCATGTTAAAGCGCGACTTGTCCCTGAAAAAGAATATATATCTGTTTTTAGTTTCTCGTGTTCCCCAAAGTACACCCGGACTTAGTGCAAGTGCCTTCCGCTCGCACTACCTAGGTACAAACGGCTACGATCTTGGTACTAGCACTAGTTTCGGTTTCCAGATCTCAAATATTTATCTTTCAACCTGATTCTATGTATGAATCCGAAATTTCAAATCTAGATAAGGGGCACCAAAATTCATAGTTTATTCTTGGTGCTCATATTGTGATTTATTAAATAATTATTAAATCTAATTGTAAGTTATACATTTGATATTTTGAGCAGACTGAGCACGATAAATATACGTAAAAACTAGTCAATACTTATCTTAACTGTTTATGTTTTCTTAACTGTCAATGAAATAGGTGTATTGAGGAATTTTAAATATTCGTGTTTTGTATTCCGGTTTCAAATATAAATATGTATGTATTTCATCTCGGTCCTGCAACCGGGTGGACTTAGATTCGATATTCGAACTCTCATCCGGATCAAATCAGATTATTTTTAGATAGGCAAGCATTTAATCGTTAGTGTAGATTGAACGAGACAAATAGACTTGCCAGTATTCTTCTTAATTTCCTGTTTTCTTCTTCACTGTCAGGACTTCGTGAAATTTCTTTCGGCGAATTTTTGATATTCAAGTTTATCACAATTTGGGTGGGATGTGGGTTTGGATAAGAATCAAGATCTGAGATCCGAATTTCGAACCCAGATCCGAATTTCGAATCCAGATCCGGATCCAGATCCGAGATCCGGACCCAGATCCGGATCTTCGAATCCGACCAGATCCGGATCCGGCCACCCCTAATATATATAACGGTACCCTCGCGTTCCCCCTCAGTTTTACCCCTACTATATATGAGAATTAACATTTCCCTTTATACTTATTATGGACATAACAAAATGGATACTCAGAACAGTTTTGGTTTTCAAACACTAATGCCAAGAAGCAAGCATATCTCCATGAAACAAGCATATCGTTTTTTTTATTTCTTTCTTTCTTGACTCTTCGATCTATTCGATCGCCTGAAGGCAAAACATCGCACAGCAAACAAGCTGCTTCGACACGTGCCAACGACAGAACGAAAGTCTTGATTTTAGTACTGAAACTACACTCAGGCAAAAAAAGCAAAATGCCCGCACGCTTCTGTGCCTTGTAACATTGTATAAAAAAAAAAACAAACACAAGGTCAGCTGTCAGACACCTGATAAGAATTTTATACAAATCGTCGTTGTTTGAAGCCTCTTTATTCCTCATAAAAACAATATATCCAGATTCGCGAAAGCCCACAGAGATTGTATTAGAAAGTTAAAAAAATATCTTTATCATTCAGTTCATTTATTATTATTATTATTATTATTATTATTATTATTATTATTATTATTATTATTATTATTATTATTATTATTATTATTATTATTATTAGTAGTAGTAGTAGTAGTAGTAGTAGTAGTAGTAGAATTACCACATAATATTTTTCGTTAGTCCTTACAGCAATTAATACTTAGCAGCAGAGGTAAAAGTGCTTGGGAATGCAGGGGACGCCGTCCCCCACCTCCAAAAAATGTGTACGGCGTGCCCCCAGTTCCTAAGAAATTACAATGGGCAAAGATAGGCATGGGGGACGGCGTGATGTCATGCCGCTACCTACCGTTCCCCTACCTTTTCAGATTCACTCTATCTTTGCTTAGCAGGAAATCGATACAAGAGTTAGTAGGACAGCCACTCTTTATTGATAAAAATCGTAATTTGGCGTTATTAAAAACACAATTTCTGTGTCTAGAGGTAGAAGAGAGGGGACCATGGAAGTTACTATTGCCACGTACAAAAATGAAACCTGTATTCAACACTGACTACGTATAATTCAAGGATTTTTTTTAAAGCAAAATGCTTACACCTTTTCAAAAGTAAAATTAAAATAATTACTAAGAAATACATTCATTGAAAAACTCAGGGGTAGCAAGTCCACCGTTTTAAATCTGCTGCAGAGCGTTCGAGTCCAAATTCAAGTAAAGTTAACGCATGGAAGACCCAGGTTCGATTCCCGGTGGGAGTTCATGTGATTCGGATTCGACGTTAATTAGTAGGTCCAAGTTTTATATAGCTTCGCTGCTGAAAGGTACGTTAAGTTCAAAATCAACTCAAGAAAAGTTAAAACAATGAGAATGTTTTCTACTGTTTTGTCGTATGCAATTCTATGTTAAATAAAACTACATACACTATTTGATAATGGAAGCATCGTCAGAAATACAGTATCCAATAAATAAAACTTTTCACGGAGGGTTTATCTGAAGATACATACAAATATTGAAAATAGTTTAAAAAGGTGCATAATGCGGAAATACTATTTTATCGCGTATGAACTTAAGGCTTCTAGAACAGCAAGTTCTGACCAGATATTAACACCGCAGAACCAGAATATGATCTAGGGATGGACTAAACCAGCGTTTCCCAACCGGTGTGCCGCGGCACAGTAGTGTGCCGCGAATGGATCGCTGGTGTGCCGCGAAAAAATCGGAACAAAATTATTAATTCTATAGCAATCAAATTGCAAGACATACAGAAAAAGGTATATTTGTATTTCAAATTACTACTATGAATCTAAAATTTAAAGTTTCATACTGTGTTACTTTTCTGTAGAACATTTTTCTGTACATTTCTAATTTTGAAAAAAAAAGTATTTGTTATCATTGTTATGACCATTATTGCTTCTTTATTGTTACAGACTATTTCGTAACTTGAAATTTTAAAATATTATTCAATCCTTCCGGCAAAGTAAACATGCATACGAATTACCTATATTTGTGTTTTAAAAATAAAAGAGATTCGTTTGTTCGTTCGTTATTTAGTGATCCTCCTTCTTAATGAAAGGTTGGATACAGTTTTCGAAAAGAAAAGTGTATTTTTAACAACTTGAGCCCTATATCTGATTGTAATTGTTTTCTATTTTTAAATTAAAATGAAAAATAAGCATAATGACTTACCACGGGGAAAAACAGTGGTCTAGCTTTCTTCTCTGTGAGAAGGATGTCAGTAATCAGAAAAACATACTACAGTATTTTATATTTTCAAATAATAATAATAATAATAATAATAATAGTAATAATATGTGTGCCGCGAGAATTCAAGTTACCCTGAAGTGTGCCGCAAGTTGAAAAAGGTTGGGAAACGCTGGACTAAACCATAGTTTCCAACTTTACCCAGTGTAAATAAAGTAGGATTGAAACCCACTCTATCCAGTGAGCGTCATGGGGGGGGCTGTATCCCTATCCCCTATAAAATTCCTCTTGGATCCGCGCCTGTTGAAACCAATTCATATTTCATAACTTCATACACGGCACGATCAAGCACTGAATCTATTGAAATCTTACTACATAAAACAATTATCGAGTGTCTTCACTTTTTCTATTAAAGCTCATAGTATATTCTATCATAATATAAATTGTCACTCATGTAGTGTGTGGTAATATAACTAGGGATGCGCACGAGACAAGATTTGTGGCTGTCTCGTCTCGAAAATGTGCTGTAAAAGTGATGTCTCGACTCGAAAAATGTATATTTCTCTATTGGAAGTGCCATGTCTCGACTCGAATTTTGTCAGGAAAATCCTGTCTCGATTCGTCTCGTGCGCATCCCTAAATGTAACTCATGACAAAAATGTTTTGTTTTAAAACAAAGTTAAACGGTTGAAGTGGACTCTGCCGAGTAGAAGACATCCAATTTATTAAACCGCCTCGCAACTCACTTGGCAGTACACTTAGGTTACACTCTTCACCTTTTTCCCATGCTATCTAAAGTATCGGCTAATCTTAAATTCGCATTACCGATTCGGGTTTTCTAACAAGAATTATTATGTTGCAACTTAATTTGGATGTGAAATCCTGACTTAATTAGCATTTAAGAACTTCGAAGTCTGCATTAAAATCATGACAGAAATATAGTTAAATCTCAGTTCTAAATTTTATGTCTACCTTGCATCTAAATACTTGTGCTGTCATTTCTTTCAATGTTGGTAGGAGCCGAAGTTCCAATTGATCCCAATTCTTCGCTTTAATTCCCTCTAATTGTTCATAAAATTTTAGAGAAATATTATTATTAACAAGCAACACTTCTGAAGTGTAACACTCCGATCTTGATAAACTTTGGAAGGTAGATACTATACATGAAATAAACGAATACGTGTTTCTTATTTTCTGCGGAGAAAAGGGTTTTAAGGGGCAAGAGACCCCACCCACAATTTTGAAAGTTGACGCCCCAAAGGCAAAAACCAAGGAAACCGAAGTAAACGAAATTTTACACACATATTGCAGATATAAAATGAGGGAACACGTGTTTCGTATTTTCCTGGAAAAAACGGTTAGGTGGGGACCGGATCCCTCCAAAACTTTCATCACGAAATATCGAAAGTGATAATAACAATATGACAAATGTGTGTAAAGGACACAAAGAATTGCAACGAAACTTTGTGTATGAACAACATACCAAAAAATAAAGGCACACGGTTTTTTTTTTATTTTGTGCTGAGAAACGATTTCAGGGGGCAAAAGCTATCACCCAAAATTTTGAAAGTTAAGGCCCGGAAGGCCAGAGGAAGTGAACCGAACTGAATGAAATTGTGCACAGATATTGTCGACATAAAATGAGGGAATACGTTTTTCTCATTTTCCTGAGAAAAAAAGAAAACCGTTTAGGTGGGACACACACACCTCCAGAACTTTGATCATGAAATATCAAAACTGCTAGTAACAGAAGTGTTTGAAGGACATGACGAATTGGAACGACACATTGTGTAGGGACAATACGCAAAAAATAAACGAATACGGTTTTTCTTTTATTTTCTGCGGAAAAACGGTTTTAGGGGGCAAAAGCCCCCATCCCAAATTTTGAAATTTGAGGCCCAAAATGCAAGAAGAAGTGCACCGAATTAAATGAAATTGTGCGCAGATATTGTAGACGAAAAACGAGATAATTGGGTTTCGTATTTTCCTGGGAAAAGTGGTTGAGTGAGGCACGGACCTTCTAAACCGTTGATTACGGAATATCAAAAGTGCAAACAAGCATACGCAAAAGTTCCTAAAGAATGTGGAGAATTGGAACGAAACTTCGTAAAGGGGCTATTTGCAAAACAGTATATGAAACGTGTTTTAATTTTTGCGGAAAAACAGTGTTGGGGCCTAGGTCCCACCCCGAAAAAAGGAAATATTACCGTAATAGCTCAGAAAGGAGTGGACCCAAGCAAATCAAATTGTGTGTAGACATTATATGTAAAATAAGGGCTCTCGTGTTTCTCAAGTGTTCCTATCCGTTTTGCTTCAAAATTGGCATACCAATAGCAAACTGGAAATAAATCGACACGTGTTTTTCTTTATGCTGAAAAAACATTGCAAGGGTTAAAGGTGCCTCCTGAAATACTATAAAATACGCTATACTGTTTGTGTTTGCTGTTACTTGATCTGCCAAATTTGAAGAAATCGGATGGAGACACGACACTTGTGAAACACGAGAGGCCATATTTTACATATCCAATATCTACATACAATTGCTTTCGCTTCGGTCCACTTCTCCCGCGACTCAACGCCTCGGTTCACTCACAATTTTTTTTTCTTTCAGGAAAATACGAAACACGTATTCCCTCACCTTACCTCTACAATATTAGTGGACATTTCATTCACTTTGGTCCACTTCTTCTTGTCTTTTGGGGTCAAATTCCAAAATTGTAGACGGGGGCTCTTGCCAACCAAAACCGTTTTTAAGCAAAATTAAAAAATGTATTCGTTTATTTTTTGCGTATTGCCCATACTCGCAGAGCTCCTCCGTGGCAAAGTGGTTAGCGTACGCGCCTTTGGCGTGGGAGACCCGAGTTCGATTCCCGGCGGGAGCTCATGTGGTTCGGATTCCACGTTAATCAGTAGGTCCACGTCTCATATAGCCTCGCTGCTGAAAAAGACGCTAAACTAAAATCAACTCAACTCAACCCATACACGCAGTTTGATGCAATTCTTCATGTCTGTTACCCGCATCTGATATACTGTTACTAGATATTTTGATATTTCGTGATGAAGGGTTTGGAGGGATCCATGCTCCACCTGGCCGTTTTTTCCAGGAAAATAAGGAAACTTATTCCCTAATTTTGTGTCTACAATATCTGTCCAAATTTCATTCACTTCAGTTCACTTCTTCTTACCTTTCGCGCGTCAACTTTCAAAATTTTGGTTTTGGGTTCTTTTGCCCCTAAAACCGTCTTTCCGCAAAAAAGAAAAACATATTCTTTATTTTTTGTCCACACAGAAAGTTTTGTTGCAATTCTTCATGTCTTTTACACACATCTAACATATTGTTACTAGCATTTTTCATTTTTTGTGATCAAAGCTTTGGAGGGGTCGGTGCCCCACCCAACCGATTTCTAAAGGAAAATACGAAACCCGTATTCACTCACTTTATGTCTACAATATCTGTGCACAAATTCACTCCCTTCGGCTCACTTCTTTTTGCCTTTCGGGAGTCAACATTCAAAATTTTGTTTGGGAGGTTTTGCCCCCCAAAAACCGTTTTCCCGCAGAACATAACAAAACCCGTATTCATTTACTTTCTGCGTATTGTCTATACACAAAGTTATGTTGCAATTCTTTATTTCCTTTACACACATCTGACATACTGTTATTATTACTTTTGATTTTTCGGGATCAAAGGTTTGGAGGGGTCTGTGCACCACCCTACTGTTTTTCCCAGGAAAGTACGAAACTCGTACCCTCATTTCACGTCTGCAATATCTGTGCACAATTTCATTCACTTCGGCTCACTTCTTCTTGCCTTTCGGACGTCAACTTTCAAAATTTCGGGTGGTGGCTTTTGCCCCTGAAACCGTTTTTCCGCAGAACAAAAATAAGTATTCATTTTTCTGCGTATTGTTAATACACAAAGTTATGTTGGAATTCTTCAAGTTGTTTGCACACATCTGACATACTGTTGGTAGCACTTTTAATATTTCGTGATCACAGGTTTGGAGAGGTCCATGCAGCACCCAACCCTGTTTTCCAGGAAAATAGAAAACCGTATTCCCTCATTTTACGTCTACAATATCTGTGTAGAAATTCATTCACTTCGGTTCACTTCTTTTTGCCTTTCGGGCGTCAATTTTCAAAATTTTGTGTGGGAGCTTTTGCCCCCTAATACCATTTTTCAACAGAACATAAAAGAACCCGTATTGCTTTATTTCTGGCGTATTATCCATACAAAAAGTTTCATTGCAATTCTTCATGTCCCTTATACACTTTCTACATACTGTTATTAGCATTTTAATTTTTTGTGATCAAAGGTTTGGAGGGGTCCGTGCCCCACACGACTATTTTCTCCAGGAAAATATGAAACCCGTATCCTTATTTTATGTCTACAATATATGTTCACATTTGCACTCACTTCTATTCACTTCTTGGAGCCGCGGTGGCTCAGTGGTAGAGCGTTCACCTCTGGTGCTTGGAGTCACGGGTTCGAACCCAACCCCGCCAAGTGAACTTTGTGGTGGACAAACACCGTGTGCTTGGGTTTTCTCGGGGTTCTCCCGTTTCCTCCCACTTTCTTCATTCCACCATTTCATTCATTACTCATCATCACCGTCTCCTTTAGCCTAACCGGCATAACCGTGGGACGTAAAACTTAAAGATTTCATTTCATTTTTTTTTCGATTCACTTCTGTTTGCCTTTCGAGTTCAACTTTCAAAATTTAGGGTGGGAGCTTTTGCCCCCTAAAACCGTTTTCCCGCAGAACTTAGAAAAACCCGTATTCGTTTACTTTTTGCGTATTGTCCATACACAAAGTTATGTTGCAATTTTTCATGTCCTTGACACACATCTGACATACTAGCGCTTTTGATATTTTGTGATCAAACGTTAGGGAGGGTCCGTGCCGCACCCACTCCTTTTTTCCAGGAAAATAGCAAACCCATATTCCCTCATTTTATGTCTACAATGTCCGTGCACAATTTGATTCACTTCGGTTTCTTTTTGCCTTCCCGGCGTCAACTTTCATAATTTTATGTGAGATCTTTTGCCCCTAAAACCGTTTTTCCGCAGAAAAACCCTTCTCCATTTTTTTTTTTTTTTTTTTTTTTTTTTTTTTTTTTTTTTTTTGCGTATTGCCCGTACATAAAGTTTCATTGGAATTCTTCATGTCCTTTACACAAATTTGATATACTGTTACTAGCACTTTTGATATTTCCTGAGCAAATGTTTGGAGTGGTCCGTGCCCCACCTAACAGTTTTTTCAGGAAATACGGAATTAAAATTCCCACATTTTATTTTCACAATATGAGTGAAAAATTTCATTCACTTCGGTTCACTTCTTCTTGCTTTTTCGGCGTCAAATTTCAAACTTTTGGGGTGGGTTCATTTGCCCCCCCTAAAACCGTTTTCCTGCAGAACATTAAGAAAACGTATTCTTTCATTTTTTGCCTATTGTTCATACACAAAGTTTCGTTGCAATTCTTCATGTCTTATACACACATTTGACATATTGTTACAAGAACTTTTATTTTTCGTGGTCAAATGTTTGGAGGGGTCCGTGGCCCACGCGGCCGTTTTTTCCAGGGAAATACGACATTTGTATCCTCATTTTACGTATTCATTATCTGTGAAAATTTTTATTCACTTCGGTTTACCCTGCCGTGGCGCTCCTGGCAGTTGCCCGGCCCTTGGTCCACCCCTGAAAATACATCCATATTATGGAAGTGTCTATTATTGAGAGGTATCCGTTAACAAAGGTCACTGTATATACTATATTTTCATGTAGATTTATAGTACATGCAGCAATATTTTGAACATTCTACACTGAAGAATTCACTATAGTGAGATTTCATCCCGCAAGATATTGGATGGCGAGATTTTGCCCTAGGCGAGATTTCGTCCCGTAAGGTTCTGGCCAGGCGAGATATCGTCCCGTGAGACTCTGGCCAGGCGAAATTGTTGTACGTGAGGTTCTGGCTGCAAGATTTTTGTTCTCAAACTATTTGTTCACTCTCAAACAATCTTGATCAAACACAGTTGTTTACATTCGTGATTTGCCTTGCAGAAAATGGAAGCAAATAACTTGTGTATCCCAGTTTGTCCATTTCATCGTTTCCTCTCATTTAAACGCCTAGAAAAATACAAGAATTTGTTAGAATGCAACCACATTTGTCATAAAAAGTACATAGAATTAGAAGTACTAAAATCATACAGTAGAAGTTCCTGTTTCTATTGGCATACAGATTTGAACCCTATCTTGTGTTCAATCCTTAAAGTCACACGTCTTGTGCCCATCCACATTGAATAAGTTGAAAAAAATATATACATTCCACATAACAGGTAAACTAAACTGAGATAGCAATTATGTTACTTATTGTTTGTTGCAATTTTGTTATTTACCTACACTCCTTAAGGAGAACAATGAACACAACTAATTCATTAATTTCAGGTCCTCTATATTGAGATTTATGAAAATATATGAGTGGAACATTTCTGGAATGTGTTAATTTTTCTACTCAGTTCCGGAAAGTTGAGGTTTTTGACGTGTGTTCCTTTTTTAATTCACTCACTCAGCTGAAACACTTAGTTTTGTACTCATTCTAATGATTCCGATCAATTCAAAACATTCCATGATGCAAGTTATATTTTGAGTTAAACTACTTTGGCTTCTTTGCTAAACATACCATTTAACTTTATTGTTAGGAAAGTTGTATATGAAAAACGTTTTATGTAATTTGCAAATAATAAAACATCGCAGAATTATTATTATATACAACTTCACTTTATCAGTAAATCTGTAAACAAACAATGTCTCACTTTAACTATGTTAAGAAAAAATGTTGCTATATGCTTATGAAACCACTTGTCTTTTGAAAATTATAATTTTGCTCAATAAATTCTAATTCTATTAAATAAAGTTAGGCACACAATAATCTAAAAATGTGGGAAACGCGTGATAACCAATCTTTACTTGAAGGCACAACCTTGTTATACTCGACAGGTCAATATACATAGAGTTATTTGTGTAAAGACAATTCCATCAAGGAATGTTCGTTAAATGAGAACAAAAAGAAGCAAATGTGGTTAGACTTCAAAAGTTTACGTTAGTACTTTACTTTTACTGTGAGATTTTTAAGTTTACTTTGACACCTATATCACTACAGAATTAAAAAAAAAATGTGAAAAGGCAGTCTTTGCACATCCTTAGTTTTAAGAAAATCATGGTCAAAGATTGTCCCGTGGAATACCAACTAACCACTAAATAATGCCTCTGATATCTATTGCGATGATGTTCTTTCCATGCACCGGAATAAAGCTTGGCCTTGATTTAGACAACGTTTATTTCTATTACTTTTATATTTCTACGATCTTTTCTTGAATATGTAGTTATCTCAATGAAGCTCCGATTTTGAAGAAAATACAAATAAAAGCAATGTTTGCTATTTAATGAATAACACAGGAGACATAGACAAAATAGGGAGAAGATATTGAAATTCAAGCTTACATACTCCAATGAACTTCAGCTCGCTCCTTATAACAGTGTTGAGTAAGTTACTTGTAAAAATGTAACACGTTACAAGTTACTTTACTTTTCCTTAAAATGTAACGCAACGCGTTACTTGCCCCCAAAAAGTAACTATTACCCTACTTCGAAAGTAACGTGTTACTTTTAGGTCCGAAACTTTGAATGTGTAAAAACAAAATCTTATTACTTCAATATTTCGTACTAGTACTCTACCACTATTATTATTATTATTATTATTATTATTATTATTATTATTATTATTATTATTATTATTATTATTATTATTATGATTATTATTATTATTATTATTATTATTATTATTATTATTACTATTATTATTATTGCCCATTCTGATTTTCCCCAATCATCGTAAGTGCTTAGAACTGTAGGTTGATAATAGCAGCGCTGCTATATCCTTTCATGCGGACAGTTACTTTATTGAAAATTTGATGTGCTTCGCTGACTTTATAAACGCAATATTGCACTTCTGAATCGCTTTATGTAGATGCAAGAACAAATTCTTGCTTGACAGCTATATGAACATTTTCATAAAATGTAACACTAACTAAAATGCCATACTGTGTTAGAAAAAATGGTTGTTTATTATTATTCTGCTAAACTAATCATATAATTTACTCGACAAATATAATTTTGTCGCTATAGCTATCGAATCGGGTGGTTCATGGGGTCCTGAAGGCCTTAACTTTATAAAAGAAGTTGGTCAGCGCATTTATTTATCGTCAGGAGACGCTAGAGCAACCTCTTTTCTACTGCAACGCATCAGTATGGCAGTACAAAGAGAGAACGTTGCATCAGTTTTGGGAACGCTACCCTCTGGTAAGGAACTGGAGGAGATCTTTTGTCTGTAATCTCGGCGAAGGTTTGAGGATGCTGTTGCGAGGCTTATCACAATAACGTGTATTCGTGGATAATTATATTTTGATATTCTGTAAAATGTAAATTGTGCACTGTTCAAGGAATGTAATCTTCTGTATTAGATGATCTTTAGGTGCTTCATTGCATTCGGTATTGTACTTATGTACATACTAGGTATTCCACTCGGATAAATTTCGTTGATTTCCTTGACTTAAAAAAATAACAATGTTGTTATGTAAAATTAAAAAAAAAAAAAAAAAAAACAGAATGTAGAGAAGCATTTCACTACAGCTAATAAAATGAGAACACATGAATCGAAACTTGCCAGTACCTCTGAAATAGATACATGCTTTCCAAAGTTGGTTTTTCTAAACTCTATAATCAACGAGCCTCTTTGATACGCAAACTGACCTGAAACAACTCCAATATTACATATCATAAACAAACTATTTTCTAGTAATAAAGTAGAACTGCTCATCAGAACTCAGTTTAAAATTCATATTAACCCCTTACTGTATATCGTTAATTACAACACCCTAACTATTGATAAAATATTTCCCGCCGGTTGACTTCAGACACTTTACTTTTAAATTCAGTCCACCACCATCCTCAGCTTTAGAGAAAAAGTATTCTTTCGAATGTTCGAACGATAAAATATTTTAGTTCTCCATCTTTATAAAACAAAACCAATCAAAGTAAAATAGTCTACCATTTCTCTCGTAGTTCACTCATTGAACGTATTTATTTTGAGCAGTCTAAATCTATGACAAAATCTTCCAGGTGCTTGCAATCAATACATGTGATTTCCCTGAGACTGTACTCACCTTCCAAAAACAGAAGTGACACTAATATATATGTTTCTCTGTGTCTGTGAATGACTGTCGGTCACTGACATACGTAGTTCATGCTTTATTGTTCCATTCTGAGAAATTCACTCACAGGAAAGAAACATTTGTTTCCGAAAAAAAAAGGTACAAATATATTGTAGTTACTTATCCGAAATGTAAGCAAAAAAAGTGACGCAAAGTTGGTACGTTACTTAAAATGTATAACGCGTTACCGCTACAGTTACTTTGGAAAAATGAAATTTGTTACTAGGAAACATTACTTAAAAAGTAACGCGTTACTTCCTTTACGTTACTTCACAAGACTGCTTATAACCATATCTCTAACATCAGAAAAGGAATTTTGCTTAATATCCTGTCTCTAATCGTAATGTTATTGAGATCGGGATGTTTGTTTATGGAGTTTCGAATAGAACAAGTTAATTTTGTTACACTATTGCAATTACTACTCTAAGTGTTGTATAAATTAATCTAAAAGATTTTACAGAATTATTCTTTTCTCTAATCATATGTTAATCTACGTCAGATCAATACTATTAAATTTGACACTAAAACTACAACGTATCATTTGCAGACATGAATCGATCAGGGCAGAAACTGGTAACACGGAGGTAACAATACTTGTATTAAAATAACGTTAGTGTGATAATAATGATCAATCATTTTATATTTTAGTATCAAGCATATTCTTTGTTTAATGTATCGCTATAATTTTAGAAGAATGGAGATTCCAGGCTTTACAGAGATTTGTTTCAATTTTAATAAAACTCTATAGTGAAGATATATTCTAAATCGAAGTATAAAACGAGAAATCTAATTAAATACAAACAAACTATTTACTGAGCAAAACAATATATTCACATTTAAAAATTACATACGTGTGACAGTTTCCCAACTAACATTTTGACTTCATCAGACACTATCGAGCGTCAAAGTGTTAGTTGGCGAAACTGTCACACGTATGTAGTTTTTAAATGTGAATATATTGTTTTGCTCAGCAAATAGTTTGTTTGTGTTTAGTTATATACAAAGCAAAGCTTCTACTTATGGAAAATATTAGAGAAAATGTAATTAATGTGGGCTTCCATTGGTTTTTAACGTATCGAAGCAAGTGGTGTAACCATGTAACCCCACCTCTCTTGGAGATGAGATGGTGTGGTGAGGAACGGCCTATACTGTCAGAGTTGATCTTACATATTGTTCAATATACTCGACAACAGCATCGGATTCAAGACCTGTTTTCGGTTCGGAGCTCATCTCTTTATAACTTCGGTCATGCTTAAGGACATGTACCACAAGAACACAAACTCAGATTCTGTCTTTAACGTCCATTAAAACAAAAAAATAAAAATAAAAATGAGACTTCGTAAATGTGTCACATGTAAAACATACATTTGAAAAACTTATACTTTCTGGTCTGTTTTAACTTGCTATGTCATCAAAAGTGCTATCATATTTCTTACTTTGAATTGCGTGAAGAGGAAAGACCTGACATGGATAGGAGTGGTTGTTATGTAGAGTAAAATTAGTTATTCCCTAAAAACCATGCTTTAATTACAAAACACTCTTACAAAATTAACATGCAAACGCAGGTGTATATATAAGTATAGATGCTTCAATAGAAAGCCACAACAAGGAGATATAAATTTACAACAGCAGAAGAGCCTATTATCTTCCATCCTTCTTTCTCTCTATTATGATTTTGCATTTTCTTTTTCTGTCGTATAAGGTTTCCGTATGACAGTTCAATTTAAACTCGTTCAATATCTTCATTGCGATCAGCATCACCAACAGTCTGTGGATCTCTTGTGTTTCTAGTTTTATTTTTCTTTCGCTGAATATTATTGAGGACATGAAACGGAACGGTACAGAAGCCAAGAGGAATGACTATTTCCACAAGAGGAAGAGAGAGAGGAAGGAGCAAAGACAAAAGGAACACGAGTATAACGTGTAGTTTTTCGAAATAGAAGAAAAAAACGAGAGTTCTGCAGTCTTTAATATTCACTTACATCTAACAATAGATATGTATCACCAAGTGAACTGTGGTTTTTGGTTGTTCTAACTGTATAGATGTTATATGATCTCAACAAGAAAATCAGAAAATCTCTTGTGTCCATTCCTTATCTTGCTGTTTTGGTAGAAGTGGACAACAGAACTGACCCTTTCCCCTTTGTCCCTCTTTTTCTCTCTCTCATTCTATGATTTTTTGTTCAAGAGGGTGGTTTTCCTACTGTCTTTCTCATTCCACTTCTTTTTACCCCTCCCTTTTCTCTCTCTCACACACTCATTTCTTCTTCTCTGCCCTTTGAGGCCAACCCGTAGTAGCCATTCATCACAACATATGAAATATTAAACGGCGTTTGATCCTCGACTGCCCCTACAGAACATTTCATCTTGGCCCCCAGCGATAGTTGAGAGTCAGAACCAGGCAGCATTAATCTACCGGGATTTTGACAATCAGAAGTTTTGTGTGTGCGAAAAGACGAGAGCAGAAGTCTCTGCTGTTATCGAAATTCCTTCCGATTATGCAGTACTATATTATCCCAGTGAAACGAAAGGAAGGGAAAGAAAAAAGAGAGACTGCATGCCCAAAGAAGAAAACAGATCGTTTCGTAATTTTCTACAGTAAATAATGCATGAGTAGTCGAAGAACGGATAAACATTAGAAAGCATATTTTATTCTTGAATGTTTAACTCCTTTGAAAAAAAATCTTTAATTAATGGCAACTCCAAAACATGCTCAAATTGGTTTCAATTTGTATTCATAAAGTAAAGTTAATACAAAGACCTACTGGTCTTTATATTCCAAATGTCCATAAAATTTAAGTGTTTTATATATATAAAATAAGTTCTGATTAAGAAGAATAGGGCTATATAGTAAATATATTTCTATAGTCCGAGATATACAATTGTTAGTAAAACAAATAATAACTTATCTACTACATAGGCTACTATCAGCGATTTAAAAAATATATTTATTAGTGTTTGTAACACTTGTGAATGTTCTTACTTTCAATAAGTGTTATTATAGATTATAATGAACTTCATCCTCCATTAGTAAAGTAAAAGGAAAACAAGATTAGAATGAACTACAACAGGAAACTGTGTTTTGATTTCTTTGCCAACTTTATGGTTTCATATTAACAGTCTTGAGTCACTCGGTAATATGTTAATTTGTATACTTGTATTAGTCTGCCACAACATTTTAATTAAACATTTTTCATTCATTTTTCATTCATGTGTCAAATTTAGAAAAGTGTTCAAGATAGTTTCATTACCTAGAAATATTATTATTATTTCTTTATACAAAATAATATTCCCCGCCGATCTAGTCGCTAGCACGCGGTGCATGTGGTCCCGAGTTCGATTCCTGGTGGGAGAGCAGAAAAATAATTTTACAATCATCCACTTTCATTAACTATTCGTCTCCTCTAGCCTAAACAGCATAATCGTGGGTTAGTAAAGATTGCAGTGCATAGAAACACCATCAATTCAGAAATACTATATTATAGAATACCAGGGGTGCCTGGTATTATATGTTGAATAGTTGTGCATCCGTATATATTTTTAATACTAAAGAATGTTTTTTTAAAGTATTAAAGTGGTGCTTCAGTAAAATTAAACATTTGCTCTTCAGCGCTAGACACTATTGATGCATATCTTAAAAAAAAATAATATAAGAAAAGTAAAAGAAAGAGAGAGCTTTATATTTCCAGTTGCAACGAGTGTTGCAACTGGATCCAATAACATTAATCATACGACAGGGACCTCCTATTTTTTAACATGGGGAAACGTATTTATACCTGCATTTCTGCTTTTCCCATATTATCCACTAGCAGCAATTGTAGCCATTCAGGCAAATAGGGATGCTCACGAGACAAGATTTATGGCAGTCTCGTCTCAAAAATGTGCTGTAAAAGTGATGTCTCGACTCGAAAAATGTATATTTTTCTATTGGAAGAGCCGTGTCTCGACTCGAATTTTGTCAAGAAAATTCTGTCTCAACTCGTCTCGTGCACATCCCTACCGGCAACCGCTAAATAGTTATCGCCCGTAATAGTTACGAATTTCTCCACTTGGTAGCGCTTGATTGAATTGGCAAGGTAGATGAGTCACGGACGCATGGAAGAAAAGGAGACCGATTCACAAAACATAAATTCGCAAAGAACAAATACGCGTCTGGTGGTAGTGCTGTTTCTTCTAGTCTTAATTTTGGAGGGCTTTGCCATCCCGAAGTTGGACAATCGCCACTCCCGGCGCTAAGAAAAATTAAATTGCTATCCAGTCCAGCGCCCTCACATTTTGACTTTACTTCCCGGACAAAATTTTCTTGGGTGATAGTGTAAAAAATTTAATTTCAGCTGCGGTGGAGCTTTAGGGCCAGCAATGCAGACGGGTTTGTCGCGATTTAATGGACCGCAGATTCCGTCCTTTTTTGATTGAGAGATGCCAGATTATTATGTAAGGGTTTTCATAAAGTCTGGACGGATTTAATTTGCTTATAATTTTCATAAAAATGCTCATAATGAAATCAAATAAAGTGCAAACGGTAGCGGAAGGATAAAATTTTTAGTTGGCAACACTGTTAGATAAGCTGCAACTCTGAACACGTTGAGAGAGGGAGAGGGAGGGCTCATGTTCTTCGATGAGGCAACCTTCCATGTCTCCGGGAAGGTTAACCGACACAACTGTCGTGTTTGGGGCACGGAAAACCCAAAGGAATTTGAGACACATGAGAGAGATAGCCCTAAAGTGAACGTTTGGTGCGCTGTGTCCTATGATCATATGATTGGACCGTTCTTTTTTGAAGAGGAGACCGTGAATGGAGATTCGTACCTGGATATGTTGCAGAAATACCTCATTCCGGAACTGGAGGCACGGGAATCCAGAACGACATCGTGTTCCAACAGGACGGGGCACCCCCTCACTATGCAATCAAGGTGATACAGGTCCTTGACGAGAAATTCCCTAACCGATGGATTGGCCGCGGTGGCCCGACCGCTTGGCCGCCAAGATCACCCGACCTTACCCCCTGCGACTTCTGGCTTTGGGGTCATGTGAAAACGGAAGTTTATGCAAAGAAGCCAAGTGGTTTGGAGAACTTAAAAGACAAAATCAGGGCGTCTGTGGCTGGCATTTCGGATCAAACACGGCGGAACGCTGTGAGTGGATTCCAGCGCCGCCTACGCGAATGTGTGGACGTAAATGACGCCCAGTTGGAGGTGTGGCGGTGAATGAACTGAGTTGGTGCAGATTACAGGTAAAAATTTAATCCTTTAGCTACCGTTTGCACTTTATTTGATTTCAATATGAGCATTTTTATGTAAATTATAAGCGAATTAATTCCGTCCAGACTTTATGAAAACCCTGTATTACAGTAATTTTATAGTACAGTCCTAAGCATGGACTCGCACAGTGGAGATCAAAGGAGGGAATTCCCCTCTCCGGGATTTTCAAAAAAAAAAAAAAGTACAGTTCTTCGAAATACATACTCAAACATTTTAAATTTGTATACTCACACACTACAGTGTTTAATATATTTACCGTAGTTAATAAAGTTACGCAACATTCGTAAATAATAATTCTTTTATATGAAGAATTATTTGCATTAAGGTGTGTATATCCGCGACTGGGAAAATATCCTCTGGGCGTTTCTAGTCCTAAATATTCATTATGGGTAAAACAGAAGAATTATCAAATATAAAATAACTTCATAGTTTTATTTTGTGCTCAGGGCTGTGCAGTTTCTTTAAAAATGTTCAGTCTTAAAAACTGTCCAATATCTTCCTCTCTTAAGCAAAATGTTTTGCTTTCTTTTGGTATTGCCATACTACCAGCCGTGAAATCAGAGATTCCAACATGAAAACCACGAGACATAAATGAAAAACTAAGGTATACGTGCATTCTTCAATAGAGTTAACGTTTATAATACTTATTCTCATTCCATCCAGTTAAGTAATTTAAATTTAATCTCTCATCAATATTTTTAATTGCCACATAATCATTTTTATGAAATGAAATCTTTCAGTTCTACGTTCCATGGTTAATACCGTGTAGGGTAAAGAAGACGGTGAGGACGAGATTAAATGAAATGGTGGAATGAAGAAACTGAGAGGAAAGAGAAGAAACCTGAGAATAAACCTTCGCACACGATGTTTGTATACTACAAACCTTCTTGACACCAGCTGGGATTCAACCAGGGACCTCAAGAAACTTTTAATCTAGGAAATAATTAATGACAGTGAAAGAATGATGCTGGGGATTTTAATAACAATTTTATCATATATAGAACCCTACATCTTATTTTTATGCTCAATCGGTGCCTTAATTTTGTTTCCAGTACGTTCTCCAATTTAAAAAATCCTTAGTTAAGTATTGACATAAGAAAGACTCCATAGGCAAAAGTACATGCAACATGGTGTACAGAATGAATAATAAATCAAATCAAATCAAATAAACATTGATAATGGCAGAAATATCTATTGCTTGCAATCGCGGAGAGTTCTTTTCTCCCTACCTCGAAATATAAGTCTATTTCTACCTCTCACAAAAGAGAAATTCTTATACTAAAAGTATTTTCAGTATCAAAAACAAAATATCTTAACTATATATAAAACTACATGAGCTGACATAAATTATTGAGCACTTCCTGTAGGGCCACAATGATTAAATTTGGCATGATGGTAGCTTTCCGAAACCAACCGACAGGAAAATTACTAAAAGTGAATATTTTGAATTTTTAGGAGGTCTAAAGAGGGGATGAAGAATTTTCCCATGTTATTTAAATGGGCCTTTTTTTGAACGTATAATCTCATGTTTTAGGTACTTAGAATTGGAATAAAAACTTGAAATTCGGTACGCTTGTACGTTTTCGTTAGTACTACCTAAGTAAATCAGTAAAATAAAAAAAACCTAACTTTAGAGTGGTTTTATAGGGAACTGAAAAATCTTCCCCATTTTATTTATACGGGACACCTTTTACCCCCCAAATTACTGAGCACTTCTTGTAGGACTACATTGATTAAATTTGACATGGCTGGAGCTTTTTGGGACTAACCCACAGGAAAATTCCCAAAAGTCAATATTTTTAATTTTTAGGGGGTCTAAAGAGGGGATGAAGAATTTCCCCATGTTATTTAAATGGGCCTTTTTCGGACATATAATCTCATGTTTTAGGTACTTAGAATTCGAATAAAAATTTGAAATTCGGTATGCTTGTACGTTTTCGTTAGCGTTACTTAAGTAAATCATCAGAAATAAAAATTTCCAATCCTAGAGTGCTTTTATGGGGAACTGAAAAATCTTTCCCATGTTATTTATATGGGACATCTTCTACACCCCAAAATGTTTAGGTACTTCCGGCTGGACTAGAATGATGAAATTTGGCATGATTGTAGCCTTCCGGGAGTAACCCACAGGAAAATTGCCAAAAATGAATATTTTTAATTTTTTAGGGGTCTAAAACGGGATGAAAAATTCCCATGCTATTTAAATGGGCGTTTTCTTGGAATAGAAAATCTTATCTTTTAGATAGTTGAAAATAGGAAAAGAAACGATAGAATTGTGGGTTCAAGAGGTGGGAGGCCGTAGGCCGAGCAAAGACAGTGTGTAGGGGCGAAGCTCCAGGATAGGAAAATTCAGGAAATATTAGGAGCAAGTTCACGAAATTCAATGTTGATTCAAAGGCCGATAGATAAGAAATGCGAGGCCGTAGTCCGAGCAAACTTGGAGGTCTAAGGGCGGAACCCTAGCTAGCCAAAGGCTAGTTTATTCTAAAGTCCCATGATTATGGGTGGTGTGTTGTTTGCCACGACTCGATTTTCGTGTTGTTTGCCACATTATCGTGAAGATTCACAGACACTTGGATAAAAAGGAAGGGTTGCCAGGCACCTCTATTTGTGATCCCCTGGAACAAGTGGTAAGTGTTCTCGCCTTAGGGACGAGATAGGTTTCATTAGACTCACGCTGCTGAAAGAGAACATTAAGATCCAAACAAATGAACACAAACATCATTAATATCAAGTAAATTGATATAATTAAGAAAACAGTTATAATAAACATTTAAAATGAAACTGTAAAATATAAAAATAACTATTTGTTTCATATTAAAATTTAAAATGATTTCTTTATTTTGATATTTCAATATGAAACAATCAAATATTCTTACAATTAATGGTTCAATTCAAATTTATAAAATTGGTAGTATATAATTGTATACATTTATTCTGGCTTATAGTTTGTAACAAATGATAAGAACCTCATTTTAACCATAGAAAGTTTCAAATATTTGAATTATTTAGAATTATATGTCCTTGATTCTGTTGCGAGTTCGATCGTGATTACTAGCATAATAAAGATTATATGGAATTCCCAATGAATGTGACTGACAATTTCAGTCCTCGTGGTGAAATATCGCACACTCCCGTTTTCACATTGTTTGGAGTTCATTCCACGAAACATGGTGTATTTCGATAGATGGTTCCATATCTATTCCATGGATGAGTTTGATCACTGAGGCATTTTTCATAGGAGTAAGATTTCATCTAATTATTTTTCTGGTGGTATAGTCCCCAAGGAACTGGCTCTGTTATCTCCAGTTAGAATAGTAATTCGTTGACCAACTTCCTTGATAAAATTGAGAGACCTTCTTTGCCCCAAGCTCTACTGGTTTCCATAGCTATAGTTACGAATTGGTATGTGTCAATTAGGTTATTATATTTGTTTCTCTTTTCTGTTTCTTTTCTACTACCTATGGTACCAGCTTAAACCGATGAAAAAGAAATATTGGAAGGAGCGAACGTGTCGGCGCATGTAAAGGAGCAGACCAAGGCTTTACCTCTTTTCCAAGGTATCAATGTTAATCCATCAGGTCTCTTGCTGTCTGATCGACTGCATCCAGTTGATTCTCGTATTGATGGTATCACTGCTGAGATAAGAGCTCTCATTATTAACTCGTTATTTGTGCAGCCAGGTTAGTCTATACTTTTTGTCTTATCTTTGTGTGAGGAGTCACCTTCCAAACGTTGTCGATTTTGTTTTGAAACACCCTGTATATTTTATTTATTTCTTGTTCAATAACATCGATCTAGAAGTTTTATATATAAATAACATATAAATGTACATTGTCCGTGATTAAACCCATATTAAACCAATATTAGCGAATGTACTTGAATCAATAAATATAAAAATAGAGTTTCAAGTGATTTTCCTTTTTGTATTTCCTGAATATTATTTGAATAAAACTCAAGAACACGAGGGGAGGGAACTCTCGTGAGTAACGCACATACCTTTGATAGTGCAACCGCTGTTGCGGACCACAAACCGCTAATGCAATATATGCTCGTATCTATTCAACAAATCGAGTTTCAAAACCCGAAATGTTAATGTAAATTCTCTCTCTTCATAAGCCGTGAATATGCCTAGACCTTTTCAACTAAAATTAAACCTTAAAATTAGTCCCGAGGGCAGTGGCCTGTTCCAGGTATAGTCCTGTAGATTAAATATAATTGCAGGTGTACTACGAGGGAAGAATTTACGGAATGAAGATAGAACAATGATGATCGTCATAAGCTTATATGGATGAGATTGTACCACAAACCCCTTAGATCAAAGGTAAATGTTCTTTAATTGAGTCACCACATTATTCATGAGAATAAGGGCAGGGTTAAATCTATGATATATTGAGTTTTAGAACAAAGTTATCTTTACAGAACTGTCTCTATATAATTAATGTCTGTTACAATATGATACATTCAGCACATTGAATTGTGACTGAACAAAAAAAAAAAAAAAAAAAAAAAAATCTCAGTAAACACTTTCCAACAATATAAGAACAAACAAATATTCTCAGCAAAGGATAACGGACAGAGATTGGAACTACTGAAAACTACAAAATGTTCCGGGCCAGTTAAAACCATCGACGCTCAAATATGTCGTTATGTGTGAATCCTTTCTCCACCGTTGTATAGTGAAGACCGCACTGCAATACCACTCTTCCAATATCGTATACTCAATTTGGTCATTTGTCATCTTCAACGACATAGTAGCTGGAGGAGGTACCCACTCCCATTATTGCACCCAACTGAGAAATATCTAAATGATTGATATTTTTCCGTTCTTTCTCTAGGGGAGCCCAGATGTCCACAGAGATTGTTACGTCACAAAAGGCGTCCTTTAACTCCTCTGAGAAAGTTGGCGACGACACTCCAGAGAAGCGACACCATTAAAGACCAATTTCCAAATGGCCTTGAGAAGGGGAGACGGGAGAGGCAGCTAAACATATTTTATGCCAAAAAAAAAAAAAAAAAAAGGATTTCCTAACTACTAAGAATCACACTATCTGAACAACCCACCTGGACAAAACTGCAATGGCTTGAGCATTTTTCTCTCTGAATAGTATCAACCAAGAGCTAGTAAGGTAAGAGGAATCATTAAAAAGAATTTAGTGCAGTGTTGGAAACGCAACTTTCACTATCGCAACAGTATTATAGCTTGTTTGTGTTAAGATTTAAAAATAAATAAATAAGTAAATAAATAAAAAGTAGTTACATTTTCTTTGTGCTAGTAGTAATTTAATAATTCATCCAATTATTGACAGTATAAGTGATCTTATATAATTCATCATATTTATGTTTTATAAATAGCACAATAGTTTTAGTTAATGTAAAGCACAATAATAGGATAGTGTTACCCTCTAATTATCATACAGAAAAATATAGTACAAAATAAACACATAAATAAAAAAAAATAAAAGGGGAGAAAAGGTAAAAGAAAGAAAGAAACTTCTTTCAGCAACACTAAAATGCTTTCTCTAAATCTGTACATTTCTTTTTAGAAAAGAAGTGTAATACAAAATAGTATATTTTATATAAAATACTGAATTATCTACAACATTCAACATTTATGATAGAAACATTATTGGCGATATTTAGAAAGAAATTATTAATCAAGCGTTAATCACGCGATTAGTTAGTGTCGTATTAGTTCTGTACTGAAGGAGGGTGTACTTTTTGGTATTCAGCGTCTGCTTGCAGTTTAGCTAACAAGCTGATATGGGTATGATTAACTAATAAAACCCAATACACTGGGTGAGAAAAATAAATGTGACAACTACGGAAATTAAATATGTATGCGTAGTTTGTAAAAATGAAAATATATGAAATACGAAATTCGAAATTTTTCTGTTGCGTGGGAGACTGGGGTTCGATTCCCGGCGTGAGCTCATGTGGTTCGGATTCCACGTTAATCAGTAGGCCCCGTCTCATATAGCCTCGCTGCTGAAATTAAAATCAACTCAACTCAACTCGAAAATGTTCTTTGTAGTTTGGCATCACAAGTTATAAATAGTTACGAAATAGGATTCTAATTAACTTACTGATGTCTGAGGGATGCATTTATAGCAGGAATAAGTAGAAGTCATCGTCAGTGGAAGGATTATGTTCTAATTACAAGGAAATATAATTTATCGATCAGTTGTATGTATATCTCAGAAAACTGGAAATTTTCTACTCATCTTTCACTCTTTACTTTAAGAAACAATCTGTTATTGCAGAGGACTCGGTTTAATAGTTAATTCACCCAATGAGGTCAAAGAAAAGAAAGAAAAATTTCTAATTACCTTTGTAAGCTCATAATGTAAGTTTATTGTGGCTAAACCAGGGTATCTCCTGCTCTAAATTAATTAGTTATATGTGATTAACTTAGTCAACTACTACGTGCTAATCAGAGATTCTGAATATACAGTACTTCTGATAACCATGTGTTAGTTAAACCCTTAATATGGCATTAACCATAGTTCAAAACGATTCTGCATAAGGTCCTATATGAATAAATACTATATACAGGATTGTTACTCATTAGTTATGCAAAAGTAACTATTAATTATGAAGAAAATGTGATACTTACAGAAATGTTTCGTACAGAACTGAATCTTCAGATCTTATTTAATAGCTGAAACGCTTGTTCTTCGCACGGGGAGAATATATGTATGGGAAATATTTGAATTCTCTTCCCCCTTAGGATAGGCGTTTCAATAAAACTGTAATGATAAAAATCCGTAAAATATTGTACTTTTGGTATAAAGTTTGAAATACTGTATCCGCATAGAATACAAACTTGGGGTCTAAGTGACATGATAGAAGGCAACCTTGAGGTAAATACTATTTATGTTCCAAATGTTATTTTAAAAGGGTCAGCCGTTTTCCCGAGCCCGAAAACTATGGATTTGACACTATTTTCAATCACTTTGTATATTTGATTTTTACACCCGTTTCAGCTACCATGTGAATGGGGGCTGAATGTAAACTTAAACGACATTGAAAGCATCAGTATTCATCTCAGCCATTCCAACAACTATGGATTCAACATTAATATAGTTAATTTTCAATTATTTTTCATGTTGCACCTTTGTGGCGTGGTGATCAATTAAAATGAACCAGAGGACCATAACATCCTACAGTTAACTAAGTGGAATGTGCAAGTAAATATCTTGGTAATAAAGCCAGTATGACTTTCAAGAAAATATTTGGACGAGATACAAGCCGATTCATTCATATTTAGCAGATAAATACTAGACATCAAGTGATCAAATAATTTTTCTTTCAGTTTGTACAGAAAAATTGTGTAAGAAGACTAATATTCTCTCATCGCCACATCATATCATCTAGGGCAAATTGGAAGAGGCTTCATTTTGTAAAATATTTGTGTAAAACACTCAGGAGTGTGGAAATAAATACGTATAGTAGAAAAGTTTGCCAAACTTTTGTATGTTTCTGCAAAAGAGGAAAACAATTTAATAGACAAAACCCTCTCCCAATATAGTTTGAATCCACTTTTAAATGTGCTATATTGGGTAAAATGCTAGTCTAACACACTAGACTACTCTGTTAAATTGACTACATTAAATCATGCAATAATTTTGTTGTTGTCATTTGCATGGAGACACTGTTAAAGGAAAACATCGGGTTAAAAGAAAATGTTTAGTAATTGCATTTCATTTATTTATTGTCACAGCATTGAATATTTTGCACAGCATTTTGTGAAATATGATGTCTTCAAATAAGGCTCTGAATGGTGTGGGAAAAAAAATCACCTAAAATCGTTTGTATGTGAAACAGTAAAGCATATTTTATTACTTGACCTCTAATATCTGCCAAGTTTTAAAAAAAAATGCTGTATCACAATGATTCAGTTTGTTGTATAATCAAGAATGATGGTGATGAAGTAAGGCACTGAACTACTTAGCACGGTACATAAAATTAAAAAATGTAAAAAGTACCCATCCTTTCTCTCTCACACACTCTCTCTTTTGTTTGTTTATTTCCTTATTTCAGATAATATTAATACATAAATAAGATAAGAACTAAAAGGAAATAAAAGATTAATTACAAAACAAAACATTATACAAAATAAATTTGTTTCTTCAAATATTTTCGTCCTGGGTTACTAAAATTCTTCTTCCCATCTTGGATTTTTGTCGTCGCATTGTTGTCTTGTGTGTTGTATCTTTAAACTAAACCAAACCTGAAAAGAGTTAAAATAGCATTAAAACAACTTACCAACAACAAAAAGGAAAAAGAAAAAGAAAGAAAAAAGAAAAAAATACAAAGTAGTTCCTGTTTTCTAGTTTGTTCTCCTGTGTTTAAAAAACTATATTTCTTTCGACTTCCTTTTTTCTCAATAGTTATACGTTGTATGTATTGTACGTAGTAGAAGTTCATGAATACATAGTGTTTCTAATACTTTTTCTATGTCTATTATTTCGTTCCAATCTTCTACACATTATTTGAATCACAGGCGAAGGGAACTGACCACCTTATCTACAATGCCGGAGGCCTAGCTGTCTCACTTAGCTCTGCTAGGCAACTTACTAGAATTACCTTTGAGGAAGATGATGATACATAGCTATTCATATATTCGGTACCAAAAAATTCGGTATCGATAAATTTAAGAGACTTTGTTTCATTTTGTTTATTCTGATATCTCTCCTAATCTAAATAAACTGGTATGTTGATAATATTGGTGCATAATCGAATTAATCCATTCTGATTATTATCTACGTCTGCACTATTAGTCTAATGAAGTAAGTCAGATTCTACGAATTACTTTGTATTGGCATTTAACGGCCAACTGATTACCATACACTCCTCTGTTCAGCTCACTACTCGTACACTGGCTGTTATGGCCTATTCATACTTATCAAATTCATAATTATACGCCCTAAGGAAAGTACTGTACAATATTCACTGTGATTGCATCGCAAATGCCAAAACTACAACATTCCAGAAACTTTTTGACTTCTCCTCGTATATATTGTTTGATTTCTGCTAACAGTTTTCTACTTATAATGTTTAATTTTTGATCTCCAACTTTGTTCAACTAAGTACGCGTTATCTTTTTAATAGAGAAATGTGAATTTTTATGTGTAAAAAGCGTCCTATCCTGGTATTATATACCTTACCGTGCAGGTCATGGGCCTAATTTCTTTGTGACCTTTATGTGTCTCAAACTCCTCTCTTTTTTCAACTTCAAAAGATATTGTGTTTGATGTTTATGCTGTTATTATTTCTCTATCTTTACAGAAAATAACAGGGAGCGTTGATAGGTCTGTACTCGCCAGATGACGAAATCAACAGGATGCAGTGTCATTGAACAAAGCTTCATCAAAGAATTTGTCTGTATACACGTGAAAATTCTATTGCCATAAAACACAAAGCACTCATGAAGCTGGTGACGCAAGTGAAAGAATGTTTAAAGCACGTATGACGCAAATACTCTACAAGCTATTTCCTACTAGTATGAATATTTAATAAAAATGATACTCCGTAATAGAGATGTAATGTTTCGAAAATCTTAAGCCCACCGGAAAAGTAATGAACATTTTGGTCATATTTTATTCTTATAGCATTTCCTACAATACATAACATATTTATTTATTTTATTCATTTACTAGCTGAAATGCCCGTTTCTTGCATGGGAGGAATAGATTTATGGAAAATATTTTAATCCAATTCTCCCTTAGGATACTTATTTCAGTGAAAGTGTAATAACAAAAAATCAGAAGATATCCTACTTTCGGCATAAATTTGAAAACATTTCATCTCCACAGAAAACGCCCAGTAATGAAATTGATATAATTTTTAAAAAGCAGCTTGAAGTGGGTACTAACTATATTATAGACCAAAAATCATTTCAAATGGGTCATGCGTTTTCCCAATCACAAAAACTATTAATATGGCACTTATCTCAGTCATTTTTGACATTGTAGTTTTCACTCCTTCTCCACTTGATCTTAAGATGGGGCTTAACTTCCCCTCCCACTCTACCTAGGTGTTCTAGTGGGTTTACACCACTGGGGGTGATCTTGCAATTAAAGAGCAACGGAACTGATACCAATCAACTTAGAGATCCCCTGAAAACTATGGATTCGACACTAATATCGGTCGTTTTTGTTTATTTTTACATGCTCATTCTCTCCTAGGGGTCCTAATGAGGACTGGACTTAGACATAAATGGCATCAGAATTGTCACTATTCATCTCTGTGACCACAAAACTATGAATTTGATATTAATATCGGTCGTTGCAGATCATTTCTGTGTCACTCCCTCTTCTTTCCCTGGGTGTTCTAGGGAGTATTACCTCCACTGAAGGCTGAAGTTTTAGCTAAAGAGCATCAGAACTGTCACAAATCAACTCAGAGACCCGTAAAACTATGAATTCAACACTAATAGGAAGTCTTCTATTATTTTTACATGTCACAATTTCTCGCTTATTAGGGGTGATTATAGGTGCTGAATTTGAACTTAAAGTGCATTGGGAGTGACAATATTCCCTCAATGATCCCGAAAAGTATGGATTCGACACTATCAGTCGTTTTAAATTATTTTGAGATATTTTGTGAGTTCCATTCCCCTTACCTGCCTTACCCCCACAGGGAGTTGATGTTGGACTTAAAAGGCATCGAAACTGACACCAATCAACTAAGGGACCTCGAAAACTGTGCATTTGACACTAACATTGGTAGTTTCTGACTATTTTTATTGTCACTATTCCGCATAGGAGTGATAATAGAGACAGAATTTGGGCTTAAACTGCATCAAGAATGGCATTATTCATCTCAGCGTCCCCGAAAACTATGGATTCGATATTAATATCATTTTTTAAAATCATTGTTATATGTCACCTCCTCTCAGTTGTTGTTAGGTGGTTTCTTATACATACAGTACCGATTTCCAGACTAAATAATTCCAAGTTTAGCTAAGAGAGCTTCAGGCATTCCAGAGTTATGCTAAGACCAGCGACGACGCCAGAGGAGGACAAGATGACAAGCACCCCCTAGTGGCTATTCCTTCCCCTCTGACTGCCCCCCTAGACTCCTACAATCTTAAAATATTTTAAGTATGGTATTTTATACGTCAGTGTTATAGCCAATTTCATTGTCAGATTATCCATGCGTTTACTGTGCGGCGAATTACTGCTTAAGTTATGTTCTTTGAGCGTCTGGCTATGCACATATCTAATTAGCACTTTTCCGGTAAATTTTAGTTCTTTCTTATGAATTTTAATCTTTAAATGTGAGAACAGGCTGCATTCTCTTTTGGACAATTAGCTATATTGTAGAACTGTGGAAAGAAAACTTCCATTGTGCCTAGCGAACAACAATAATTTCGTTGATCGACTTGTTTTCTTTGCATTGGATCAACTTCGATTAAAAACGAAAGGTAAAAACTATTAATTATATTATATACATTAAATAACTCCTGTATATTTATCCAGATTTAATGGTTTCAATTACATATTTTGTTTTATTTAAAAGTTCTATATATATTTTTTTAAACATTCTCGACATTCAATTTCATAGGGTGGACTTATAACAGCTTCTGAGTGAGTTTATGAATTTGTGAGTACCAGATTTGAATTTTTGGAGCAGAAGAAAAGTGTTCTTTTCCTTCCTGCAAGTAATAATAATAATAATAATAATAATAATAATAATAAATGTATGGGATTAAATTGACTAGCTCCTAATAAAATATATGATCAGAGCGCTGATCTTTAGTTAGTAATTGTTATATACTAGTGCTCCCTTTTCCGTCAATGCGCTGGCGTAACGTCTATCATATTGTCTAATATATAGAGCAGAAATGTAGGAGCTGCTGAAAAGTTCGTAGCCTCACCCCAAAAGGAGTGCATATGGAATGAAGGAATTTGTTATTTTACATTCTCACCCCCCCCCCCTTCCGAAGTTCATTGCTTCCTTGCACGGTGCTCCAGTTTTTGAAGACCAATTAAAGTCTGGATACTGTTCCTCACACAACTGTTCATAGCACTACCCTTATAAGGTCAAAAACGGCATTCTTTCAAGTGTTATTCGGTTTGAGAAATAAGTAATAGACGGAACTAAATCTGGGAAATAAGAAAAATGATCTTGACACTGAAACCCTAGATTATGCAATGTCAGTTGTGTTTCTGATCCTTGGGTAGCTAGTCTATGAGCATGATTCCATTCTTATCTCAGATGAATGTTGCAAACACTTTCCCAGCCTACTTCTGTCTCTTGAACTTCTTGGGGCGAGGGGGAAGTGAGTGCTGCCACTCCATTGATTGTTGTTTCATTTCAGGATCGTAGTGGTACAACTATGTTTCGTCCATGGTTGCTATTCGTGATAAATTATTTGGCATTGCAGTAAAAATGGGAGAAGACTTCCCTTGATGCTGCATTCTTTCAGAGAGATTTTTGGGAACCCATTACGCTGAGAGCTTGCGCATGCCCAAGTCATTATTAATTATGTTACTGTCGTGTTCCAGAGAAATGACCACAATCTCTGTCACACGTTTTGCTGAAATTCTGCAATTTTTAAGAATGTCACAAATTTCATCCACGATTTCGGGAACAGTCATTGCCTTTGGTCATCCTGGATGTAAAGCATCCGTTGAGAAATCAGCACGTTTAAGTTGCGTCACTTATTTCTTCACCACTGCATATGACGGAGGAGAGCCCCATATTTCACTGATTTCCTTATGAATTTGCTTCGGTGATTGTGCTTCGTGGAACAAAATATGATGACAGATGTGATCTCGACCATTTGTGAAATTTGCTGGTTGGGTACATATGATCACTTCAGAATCCTGAAAAACTCAATAAGAATTTCGTTATTAATATGAAAATTTGTGTTTGTACATACTGAGATATGTTCTTCCAAACTATATAAAATTGGACTTTCATGGCTTAAGTGTATATCGACTTCTCTCCTCTCGCCAATTTAAATTCTTGTATAGAAAAAAGATTAAAGGTAAACATTTTCCCTTTAAATAACAATAAGAAATTAATAATATTTCTAGTTGCAATTATTCAGTTTAAAATCCATAATAGCTACAAGGGTTATTATAAATGATTGAAGCGATTTCATAAATTCACTGTAGCTCTAGTAATTGAGATATCGTAACAAAACTCAACAGTAACGTAGGAAACCTCAAAACGTTTTGTTTGTTGCAAGTGTACTTTAGATTTCTCTCACGAGAGCTCAGCAGTGAGCAGTGAGACAAGATGACGACAGGCGCCTCGAAAGCATTTCATGTCAGGGCCTCCACGCTCTCCTGACCTAACCCCATGTGTAGACCTTTGTATTTTGTGTGTGGGGTTATGTGAAAGATTCAGTGTTCAGATCTCGTTTGCCAGCAAACCTGCCAGAACTGTGAGTTCCCATCAAGAATGCTTTTGAACTCATTGATAGAGACATGCTGCGCCGTGTGGGAAGAACATTTTCGGCTTGATATCTGTCGAATCAACAAGGGGGCACATATCGAACATTAGGAATTGTTAACAATAACTTTTTGAATCTTTCTATATGTGTGGAAAAAATTATCGCAATATATACAGTAATACAGTTATTATAGAGCTGTGAAATAGCTCCAATCATTTATAATAATCTTATATTATAAAATTTGATGTAGATTCAGGGAATCTTTTGAAGAGATTTAAATGGCGTGACACATTTGGACTCGATCAAGAAGAGAAAGCTTTAATCCATTTTCAGAATATTCTCCAAGGCAATGAAATGTAATTAGGTAAGATGTTTTTATGAGTAAGCATCTTAAAACATACAGTTTTGATGTATCCCTATCCTTCTCCCTTCTCAAAAGCTTATGATGTATCCGTGTCGTTTAATTACAAAGAAGTTATCATTGTAATGGGTTAATTGAGCTGAACGGATCAAAGTACACATTCAGTATATACCTTAAAAACCAAATAGTTGACGAAATTACAATTTTGCTGTGATAGGGAATATATGACAACGTTTAAAGGCAATCTTGGATTGATAGAATCTTGGATTGATAGAATTGACAAGGAATATTGATCGAAAATCTGTATTTGTTTAAATTGAAATTCGTAGTGCATATATGCATCAACAAAATACACGAGTGTATTCTTGGCTCCACAAAGGTTTAGGATTTTTAGATATAGTGTTAAATAATAATTCAACTCTTACGTATTTTTCAAATTGATGAGTAGGCGCTGAAGCCTCTCTCACATGAAACAGTACTTACAGGTAAAACTGCAGAGCCATTGAGGATAGTGATCCCGATGCAATATGGCCATCTCTGTCTGATGTGATCTTCTTCTGACAACAAGAGCCTCGGTGTGATCAGTGAGTGTGGCGTTCGGTTCACTAACGGTGCATCGCTAAAGAAAAAAGACTTATGAACACCTTAGTCCCTTGCTGCTTAAAATAATACAAATATTTAATGAAAAATGAATAAATAGTGTAAGAAAATATCTTACAGACGTAATACAATTATTTCTATTTTCAGATTATTGCTGTTTTCAAAGAGCTTCCCTGTTAATTAATTGATTCTCCGTCTGATCTCAATAAATCATTAAAATCAATTGAATATCATAAACTCTTTTTCACTGTATATAACCAGTGTATGAGGTTACGTATGAAGCACATTTAACTCACGCCTCCGACTTTGTGGATCATTAGTCAAATTGTTTGACAGATTTGACACCTGAATACATTTTCATTGAGTTCATACGGCAAAAAGGCAATTCATACTGACAGACAAGTATTAAGGCTATCCATGTATTTTTTATTGATAAAATGTCATTCAAAATGTGTTACCTGATCACTTTGTTTTCTTTTTTAAGATAATGAAATGGAAAAGTAAAGCAAGTATTTACGAACAAGAAAAGCATTTCCATGCTTTTCTTAACAACTCAAGAGGAAGACTAATCGGATGATACATAGAAGTATTTTACAGATTGGGGCAAAAATAGTAACACATAGGAATACAACCAACGATGAAGTAAGAAGTAAATAAAAATCAAGAAATGCATGCTGTTATTCGAGAAAAAACTCTCATCGTAATGACTAATCGAAGAATACAGAAGTAAATCTATGACGTTATGAAATAATATTATCCCCATTGTATTGTAAGAATGAAAGTTGACCGCCAATTTTCAAAGATCAAAAACATAGTTTGAGGAAAGTTGCTATGAAAACACATATTGCATAATCCGTTTTACATGTATTAATGAATATTTTCTATATCACGCCTGTACGGATACAGTTTTGAGTGAAAATTCCCATGGAAGTGAGGAAAAAAGAATTCATATTATATTCATTAATTTACATAAGATACCAAGTATATTTTCACCGTATTGATACTTAGATCTCAAATTGATATTAAACCATTATTCCAAAGGCACTAAGAGTAGGTAAGAATATACAGAATTTATTTTACATTGTAAGAGGAAATTTCTTGTTTTATGTCCAAAGAAATCAGATATGTCTGGTCTAATGGGTTGAGAAATGTAACGTATGCCTGAATATATTTATACTGAGAAATAACATTAACAAACTATAGATTATGGTTAACAATTGTGTTATTAAAGTCACTTTGTCAACCATTTTTGGTTAACAAATAAGTAAATATAATTACCTTAAGTATTGTCTCAACTACGAAGTCTACAGTATTTTTAAAACAATATTTTCTTATTCTAAGCTGCTATAACAACAACCCCGCTTAAAAATATCCGACCCTTATCAGGAAAAAATTAAATGCGAAGTCTGTCCAGGAAGAAACTGAGCTTTCAAGAAATACGATCAGCAAAACTGTTCTTGATCTTTCGCTTACGAGCGTTGCGGCAATTTTCAAGCATGCGTGTATGAAATTTTCTTTCAAACTGAACAATACGTTTACAGAAACTTTGAAAATCTTGTATAAATCACCAATGACGACACCTTACTGTGCACGTCTCGAGAAGCTGTTTACCTAGAAGACGACGGATTCTGGCCTAGTCATCGATGTGATGAAGTAAGCATCGTGATTCATCGAATCATGCATCCTTATGCTACTGCTGTGCGGTCCAATACCAATGGACACGTACTCATTCCAGTCATTGATGTCATGCGGTTAACATTGGTGGTACACGTGTGGGACGATAACTTCGAAGCCTATATCTAACGGTGTATGGTGAACTGTGTGCTTAGACAGACTCATGCTTTGTCCACTGTTAAAGTCTGTTACAGTCTGCTATTAATTGTGCCACAGTTTACACCCTACCCTGTTGTTCACTTATGTTTACAAAAACCTAGAGTGTCTTACAAAAACTAAGTCCAAAAAATTAAATCTAGATTCTTATGTCCCCCGGCTCTGTCTTACAGGAAAATTTATCTTCCCTCCATTTTACGACAGAGCAACATGCGTATTCTTAGAAGAGCAAAAGACCATCTCCATGTTGTCGCCAAGTAAATGTCTAGTTGACATATAGAATACCAAAAAAAGTCAAAAAGAAATATAAGAGATAGATAAACGTCAAAACGTGGCATACTGGGTAACTGGGTAATTCAAACCATCATCGGACAGGATCACCAAAGAGAGTAAGATACACAGATGGTGCACTTTCGAAGTCATGTTTTCGTGGTCTTGTGGTCAGAATGGCTGATTTTTGTAGAGATTTTTCTGTTTGCATGGGTTCGAATCCTCTCTACCAAAGGTTATTCTTTTTTAAGTGAAGAATCTTAATTTTATTTCAAATGACATTAATGTTTCACGTATCAGTATTGATGTAAGAAAATTATAAATATATCACAGCTACGTAACATACCTAAGGAGAAAATTAAATAATACGTATATATTTTATACTAAATCATAAGTCCTTAATTTTGTATCTAATGTGAACTTGGTTCTGGATTCGATTCCCGGTGAGAGAGAACAAAAAGTTAATTTCACGATAATTTACTTTCGATAATCTATTTACGTTAGCCTAAAGGTCATAACCATGGGACGTTAAAATAAGAAAATATTTCTTTATAAGCCTAATGTATATTCTTGAACAAAAAGCAATATGGAAAGATGTTAATCAAAAGAATTTATTTATTCAGTATGCAGTATTGGAAACTATTAACATAAATAGATTCATACAGGAGCATTAAGTTGTGTAATATAAAGAAAATATGATTTAGATATATAAATCTGAGACAGTTAAACAAATAAAAGAAGTTGTTAAGTTAAACTTGAATGCAATTTTGAACGTTAGTTCAGCGGTGGCCTACCTTACAAAGGAAAAGATACAAGAACTGAGGGTGCAAAGTTATTACTATGTTTTCAACAGTTCATAGTAGATGGTTATTAAGTGAGAATAACGGTAAATATACAAAAATGTAAGATACTCAAATTCTGAGAAGAAATGCTTTTAGAAGAGTCATATCTTCTGTTCAGTTTTCGAGTACTATTAATTTGAAATACAAGGGATATTATAACACACGCATTATTCTTGCATTTTATAAATTCAAATTTCTCTTCCTTCAAATGCTATAAAATTCAGCTTAAAATAATTTTTTGAGTCCTAATTTGAAAATAGAAGAACATTTTTTAGCTTAACGTCCCACTGTTATGCACTGAGGTTAGAGGAGACCGAGATAATTAGATGGATATAGTGATGGAATGAAGAAAGTGGGAAGAAAAAAGAGAACTCAGAGAAAACTCGTATTCACGGTGTTCGTTCACCGCAAAGTCCAGGGACTCCACGTAACAGAGGTAGAAATAAACAAATCATTATATTTTTTAAAAAAATATATAAAATTTCACAATTTTAAAGATTCTTTCCATAATGTTTATATGTTTATTTTGAATAAAATTACAGAGTTGCTTGATGAGAGACTTCACAGAGAATAAATTACAAAAGTGTTTATCTGCTTTCCTGGATATATATATATATATATATATATATATATATATATATATATATATATATATATATATATATATATATATATATATATATATACGAGAAACGTCCAAGTTATAATCGAAATTTCTTTTTTTCCGCTGTTACATAGAGAAGGCAATATGTGAATCAATTACTGTTCCTTTTTACTGTACTCCCATGTACACTCACAGAGCTGTCCCATCGGTGTGGAAGTGTCCTATCCCCTTGGGACGATCTTTCAGCCATTTCTACCCACATGTTTTGGCTTCATCGTCGACGTGGAATATTTCTCGTCCCAAGTGCTCCTTGAAGGGATCAAAAAGATGGAAATCTCAAGGTAACAGATCGGGGCCGCACTGGGAATGGTCTAGGATTTTTAAACCAAGTTTGGTGAAAGCTGTGACAGTTATGGTGGTTGTATGAGGACGTGTATTGTCATTCAGGATAATGAGGCCATCCTTCACTGTCTGTGGCCGTTTTCTTCTCAAAGTCTTTTTAACTTTGGTTAGGAGGAGGTTGTTGCAGTACGCAGCATTGATTGTGGCCCCGCGTGCCAGGAAATGAACGTATATCACTTCGTCTTTGTCCCAGAATACCATTAGCACCACTTGTGCCAGACCTGCGAGTCTGGATGCCTCCAGTCTATGCTGGAGCGCTTTGACTCCAGAGTATAATGATGCACCCAGCTCTAATCGCATGTGATTATCCTTGCAAGGAAGCTCTCGTCTTCTCTCTGAAATCACTAGAGATGCTGAGATGAGAAGTTTTACCTACACTACTTCTGGTCGAACGTTAGCACTTTTGGGACCCATCTGGCTGTGATTTTCCGAAAGTCCAGGTGTTCGTGAAGGATCGTTTCCACATTTTCCACGCTCATTTTTGTTTTCGCACTCAAATCTCTCATATTGATGCGTCGATTTCTCAGAATGAGGTACTCCACCTGACGAATGTTCGCTTCGTTGCCTACAGTAGCTCGGCGTAAAGTACGGGCCACATTGAGGACGGATTCTCTTCTTGCCTTGGATTTTGAACACCACTCGTACACTTCCGACTGAAAGAAAGTTTTTTCGTCATATTACACACTAAATCTTCTGAAGATTTCAGCAAGTTTCACGCGTTCCTTCAGAAGGAAATTGATGATGCAGTGCTGCTTCACTGGAATTGTCAGCTCCACACTACCAAGCTTGTTGCTATAGTCCATCGCAGCTCTCTGAGACTCTATCTCCTCAACTGACGTTGTCGCAGAGAAGTGTCTAGACTACCCTATCACAGGATGGGATACAGACGTCAAGCTGCGCACAGAAATTTCTCGAAAAAATATGTTCGAGTTACAAATTGGACGTCCCTCTTATATATATATATATATATGTGCTGACTAACCCTCGTAAGAGTTCAGCAAACATAAATATGAGAAAGCGGGAGAAAAAGAAAGAAAACAACTCGCGTTATGCGCAACCGCAACAAAATTTGTTAACACCTAACACTGTTTAATCTCCAAATTATGATTTATTATCTGCAGTAGTATATTCTAACATAAGATAATTTTACAGTGGCATAAAGGCTACAATATTGACATTGCAAGTAAATGTGATTTTACTTTATTTTGAGATCTGCAATTTCTTTGGAAACAAAGACCAGTTTCCTCTCCATCTTTATGAGAAAAATGAGTAAGATAAATCACATCTTACCAGAAACAGTAGAATGTTTTCAACATATTCTTGCTTTTGTACTATTGATTTCGATGAGTCCTTATTTTTTCGTAAATTAGTTTTGGCTTCAAGGAAGGTTAAACAAGCGTACTTTTGGGACACTCGAATCAGAAGTGAAACAGAAATAAAGTGAAGTGGAAAGTTCGTAAAGCGGATGGTTAATCATTGTGATCTCTTTGTAGTTACGATAATGCCCCTATTTCAATCGCTTTTTTAAATCATTTTGGATTAAACATTTAAATAATGTATCAAATTTGTGTCTTAAACTTATTGTAATTTCCTGTATGGTAGCTATTCTACTGTACAACTAAATTATGAAGTGCATAATTCAATATTATCGTTGAATTTCCACCTCTGTGTGTGGCACAAATACAGAGAAAATAAGTCAAATGAAAAGAGAATTCGTAAGGATCTATGGCCAATGTTTCGGGACTTACAGTGGGACCTGTAGTCTCTGGAAGGTATTCTAGGATTTTATGAACAACAAGGTACCAACCTCGACAGTCTACGGCGTCCGACATCTTTAATGAGGCGTGGCTACCTCACATGTTGTGATTTGATGCTGGTTTCACCGTCCATTTTCTATTTTTGGAAGACACTAATTACAGCAACTCGTGAACACCTGATGAAACTGACTGTTTCCGAGATACTCCTTCCCAATCGTATGGTTATCACCATCTGCCCCAATTAAACTCTGATATATCTTCGGCTTACCCTATTAGACGCATAAGCATCAGACTGACAGATTGAGTAAGATCCTTGTCACCGTCTGGTTAGAGATTCTTCCGTTCCCCGTACTTCCTAGTCAACCCAACAAATTTGTTAAAAAGTGGTGGTTGGTCATAATGTTTTGGCTGGTCAGTGTATATGTCAATGTAAAATATGAGATAGTTCATAAGGTGAAATTAGTACAACTTAAGTGTTCTATCAAAATGTAGACATCAAATTAAGCAATTAGTTGAAGGATTGCAGCTAAGAGTTCCTTAATTCTCATTTTCTTTTATACTTTTTTGTGCTTTTGTTTTATTTTCTTCCATACACTCTGCGATTCCTGATCTGAAATTTTAAAACAAATGCTATCAACCAATGACCATAACATGTTGACTTATTGAATAATAAGACACTTCCTTGAGAGGAAGAAAAAGCTATCTGGAAACGTTATCTGATAATGATGATGATAATGATCTGAAGTAATGATAATGGAGGCTCCAAATGCTTGTAAGATAATTAATATGAATGTTCTGACCGCAAGCTCCTTCTCTTGAATCACTGCTTAATGATAGAGAAGTCCGAATCCCCTTCCTACGTGACAAATCAGGAATGCACTTACCGTATTCCCTCCACTCCACTCCCTGGGCATCGGATAGCTTAAGCAGCTCCTTCATTGCTAATTGCATGGACCTTATCTCGCTATATTTACATTTCCTCTAACAGACACATAGCAATCAGAATATCTTGATTGAAGAAAGGGTGTTAGCCTTGTGTTTCAGGCTGGGGACATGGGGCAAAAAGATGAATTGTGTTATCCTACAGCTAAAACTGGTCTGCTAACATCTTAAATAAATAACGAAGAAAATTAGTGAATTTTTTTCAAGACGTGGTAATTAGCAATTTTTTTCTTCAAAATTATTTCATTTGCTAAGTTTAAACATTGTCATGTATGTTTCTAAAGAATTTAATAACCCAATTCTTATCTAAGAAGTTGAATTTAGATCCTTTAAAACTCACTAAAAGTAGCATTTGATGGAATTGTTAGCGAACCATCAATCTTGAAGTAATATTTGTAATTGCAAGGATCAAATCGAAAGTTTTCAAACCATATTTTTGCACTAAGCAATCAATAGAACAAATCACGTTACACGAAACATTAGTGAACTGATCGCTTAACCCATTTGTTTACGATCCCGATTTTTCATATGACTTGATATTCTGATTGTTTCCCCTCTGTCTATGGTTTTAGTGTTCTATCAGTCAAATGTTCAGAAGGCGTTTATAATTATTTTTATCATCTGTCCGTTCTTTTCGAAAACCTGTTTCCTTGGGTTGTTTGTTCTCCTTGACAACTTTCTATTTGTAAAAGCATTTGTAAATTACGCTACTCATATGATTTTGTAACACATGTTTTGCATTAATTTTGATAATACATGGTAATCCAGAAAGTAACTTATGTTTTGAACGACATAGTCGCCGTACAAGTTAGACGCCCATCAGAGCGATGAACAAACTTACAAAATCCATTGTTATTAAACATGGATTCCCGCCTGTATTTCCAACCATTCCTTCACGCCAGCCTTAAGGTCTGTGTCGTCATTAAAGCGCTATGTCTAGCCAAGTCCTCATATGGGCAAACAAATGGTAGTCATTTGGTGCGTGATCCGGGCTATATGGTGAGGGCAAAAAAAATCCGCTTGGCCGGGTGCGAGGGGTAGTTGTCATAAAGCTGAAGGGCTTCTTCTGAATTGCTCTTCGCAACTTCTGTAATATTTCACAATATTTTTCAGCGGTATTTGTTGCACCAAGTTCCAAAACGTCGACTAGTAGTACACCGTTTCTATCCCAAAACACTGTAATCATAAGTTTCCTTGCAGCCATGGTTTGCAAGCATTTTGTTGTTGTTGTTGTTGTTGTTGTTGAGTGATGTGTCCTTACTTCATAAACTTTTTCTATTTCTTTCTTTGTTTCACAATTAACGTGCTTTGTTAGTGACTTTCATTTGTTCTCAAAGTTGAAGGATCAGCTCGAGGGGAAGACGTTTCACTCAAATGCAGCTGTTACTGAAACTGTGGAAGAATGGCTCACTGCTCAGCCAGAGATTTCCTTTGAAGCTGGCATAGTGGCTTTACAGCATAGGTGGAAAAACTGCATTACTATGAAAGGAGACTTTTTGGAAAAATATTTCTGCTTATAGGTCAGGGACAATAATTATTGAACCACCCTCGTATTCTTTCTTTCCTTATAAAAACAATCTACCACTTTGTGAGAATATGTGTGGCATTACTTATTGTTTTTCGAGTGTAGAATTACATCGATTTAATAATAATTAGACGTAGTGCCAGTAGTATTGGACCCTAGTGTTACAAACTTTGAAACCATTCCAACTAAATTTGTCTCAGCACGCCAAATATTCTATTAGAACTCCTTCGAATGATCATATCTACGACTAAGGCTCATAATAATATTGTGGAAAAAGTCACTTCACTCACATTTGATTGATTGCATCGAATTTTGAGTGTGTTTGAGCATGCTTGCTTCATTACGAGTCCGAAGATTCAGGTAATTGGTGTTTTCCGTGATTTGATTGACTTCGTAAAATGCACTAAATTCCTCATTTGGCAAATGACTTCACAAGTTCCGGATTCAATGCCCGGTGGAAAAGCACCAAACATATTAAAGTAATCTCATTTTTAAACTTTACAGCTCGTTCTCTATAGCCTGACTTTTGACATAGAACGTAAATACAAAATAAATAGTCATGAAATATCTTGAGACAACTATCCAAGGACATATAAACAAAGTATTCGTAATTAAAGGCAGCTCTGCAACTGTCATAATGTTTTGGTGCATTGCATGTTGCTTGTAAAAGAGTTTAAAAAACAGCACATCTGGCAATTCAAGTATACAGGACAACAGACATCCCGAATTAATTTAATTCGATTTTGAGTTTAGCGTTCCTTTCAGCAGAAAGGGTATATAAGACGTGGATCCGAACCTAAGGTGGGATCCGAACCGCATGAGCTCCCGCCGGAATCGAACCCAGGTCTTACACGCCAAAGACGAGTACGCTAACTGCTTAGCCAGGAGGGAGCTCAGCAGACGTCTTGAGTATAATGCAGATGCCAATAGTGTATTGTCGTAAAATTGATAGTGAATCCGTAGAAAGATATAGAATTTTCCAGCACATAGACACACACAAAAAATAAACTCGTATTGGTATGTTCACTTCAGAAACTTAATTTACTTTATTGCATTAAAGAATATAAAATCATTTAAAGAAATGCCATAATTCAGAATCATCTCAGTGCATAAGCTATAGTTTCAACAGAGAAAAAAATTGTAAAAATTAGACTTCAAAAGAGTTATTGAGAAATTGGTTGTCCGAGGAACAGCAGATTTGATTTCATATATAATTGAAATAAATCACTTGTTATGAATGGGCACTTGAATGATGTATAAGTATATATGGTTACCTTCATTGATTTTATCTTGCGTTACCGATTTGCTTATTTAAAACACTGAAAGAATTATAGAATTAGAATTTTCTAACGACTGTCAACTACCGAAAAATTATGTCAAGAGACGTCACTGTACCTTCCATATTTTTATTTGACTCTTCCTTGTTCGACTTCTACCTCTACGTACTTATACTTGTTTTTCTCCAATCTCTCTAGTATAAAGATTCTGTAAGTGATCTTTATTCCTTACGAGTAACACGGAGTAAGAGATTATCTACATAGAAAAAATGGACATGGTTACATCTGAAGGTTCACATAGTGGTTGGTCAAGGGAAGTTGTTTTACTTTACTCACTCACGTCATACGCATATCAATACTTGTCAAACGATTTATTTCGTAATCGCCCCGAAACAAAATCATTCTCTCGAAAGATTATAGTCATTGCGAATCGAAAGGAAGGATCATTAACTGGGATAGTGCAAGAGTTAATAATACCAGACCCTACGTGGTTGACTTTGACATATGAGCCACTACCACGATATCTGCAGAACTGGAATGAGATCGCCAACGGTATCTTAGCTCTCATTAATTTACCACGCTTAGCTTTCATTTCATTTTGAATAAGAAGTATTTTATTCTTCCTTATATCATACCTTATGTAATTAAAGGATTGTTTTGATGGAATTTAATATTCCAAAGTCATACAATGTTCTGGCATACATAATACATTTTTAATACGATGTGTATATGTCGAAAACCGAAACATTTTAAAGCAACAGATAACGAAAAGTACTCAGCTTTAACTTCTAGCGAAAGTCTCTCTCTTTCGACTTGAAAACTAAGCAGTGTATTCGAAAAGCTTACTGAGTTCTAATTGGGTGTAAAAGAATTCTAGTACTGAGTAATACTGAGTAACTGAGTACTAATTCTAGTCCACTAAAAGTAATAAATGAGGAAGAAGAATAAAAGGAGCATTACATTTAACGAAGAAAATTAATTTATTATCTCAAGTAAAAGAAATATGGTCATTTTAATCATAAAGTATTAACCTTACAAGTAAACAAGTATACATTTATTTTTTGGTATATAACCTACATACTGAAGCTGATCAGACACCGGAGTACTTAACTGATTTCACATAGGATTGTGAAAGTAATAAATAAATGTGTGACTAGAAAATATTTTAAAGTAGAAAAATGATTAGTAGACAGTTAAAAATAATAACAGTCATTTGGATTCCCAGCGTACAGAATGGCATCCAACTGATAGTGAGGCAGAATTGAATTTACACTAACTCTCGTCCCTCAATTCGGTAACATATTTCAAATTATAAATTTAAAACAAAGTCGGAGGCCCACAAATAGTGTTTGCAGGGGGAAAATCCTATCAATGGCAAATAGACATGGAAGTATAGAATACGAACATATAGAAGTACAATGAAAACTCCACTGGTTGGACAATGGAAATACTCAAGAAGCGTATTGATCACCAATGGAAAACGTAAATAAATATCTCGATTGCTATGCGGTGATATTATGATGATTCTGATTAACTAACACATTCAGAGTACAAGAAAATTATGTCCACTTTGGTCATTTTGGACATATTTAATTTTTAAATTCTCTATCTGAAGTTTCTTCAGAGTTCAAAAGATTCATGTCCAGATATTGTAAATACGTGTTATAAGGTTAAAAAAAAAGTCAACTTTTCCATGCCTTGCTGTCTCTTTTTGGCTAACTTTAATCTCTCTTTTTCTCACAACTTTGGTGATTGGACTTGTTTCCCTTTTACTCTGCACTGAGAAAAATCCGTTCTCCGGACAGCGGTATATTGTACAAATATACGGAATCCTCTTGCTTACTACAGAAAAGAGTACGGAACATACTTTATCCGTACGCTACATAGGCACTGCCCTTAGGTCTTATATCATGCCGTTGCAGGATGTCTGCTATTTAACCGTCTTCCTTATATTACATACATATATGTATGTTACCTTCGTCAGTTATATGTTATATACGTCCATTTGTATGTTTGATCCTGACCGCCTATATTGTTTCATACGGAAAATACGTACAGATGAAACACTTATACAGAAAGTATTGTAAAACATGTGTTTTCAGTTATACGTTTGTTGTACGTTAAGTCTAAAAACTACAGGATTTACAAATGTAACATACGATTTAACCTACGCCACATATTTTTTTTTCCTCAGTGTGAAAGTCCATATGTATGTATACATGTATAAGCGTATACTTGGTACTAATACAGGGGTAATCGTTAGATAAAATAATTCAGAGATACAATTCTCCGTTTCAGTGCTCATCGCGAAGATACATTATGCTTTGATAATTTGCATTTATAAAGTTCTGGCACAAAACAGGTGAATATTCGCTATTCCCACCGCCAATAAAGCTTATTAGACTAACAGAATCTAAGATGTACCTTGCGTGGAGGTATGTTGAGCATTTTGATATACGAGCCCTTCTCATTTTTTTTTTTTTTTCCTGGAGATACAAATTTGCTTCTTAAATCAGCAAGACCTTCAGTAATTACTTTGAAATGTTGCAGAGCAAATAACCTTTGTCAAGGGAAATTTTGTACTATAGAACAAACTTCATGTTCACTGCTCACGTTGTTTAACAGTGTTGCCAACTCAAATTTATTACTAATTTAAACATTTTTGTTCATATGAAAGGACAACTTTCGTGAAGGTGTAATGAATAGTTTTGAACGTTTTTTTTTTTAGTCCTTTAGGTATAGAACAAAATTAAATTTATCCTTGGATTATTTTACGTTGACATACACCCTTCTGATATTAACTGAGGAACGAAAACAAATCTTGCAATCTTACTTCCAGATATCTTGCAAACTACTCTGTCTATTTTAGTAAGTTTGAAACATTCATTTTTTATTGTTAAATAATTGTCTTAAGCAACAACACTAATAATTTTTATTTTTTTCTTTCTCAGATAAGACTCTAATATGGATTAACAAATAAACGTGAAATGGTTGGGTGTATGTTTAAAGATACTGTTATATGTAACTCGAGTTCAAGTACATTAATATCTATTGGGCCGAAGACAGTACAATCCATTATTCTTGCTAGTGAGCAAAGACATGATAATTTTGACGTAAAACTGCAAGAAATATTAAGTGAAAATTCAGATCAAGAGTTAAAAGATCATAAATCATGTGTATCTTCGTATACTTCAAGAGAACATATTTTAAGACAGTTTACGAAAAATAAATCCAAGTGTAGTTTAGGCGTAAAACTCCACGTACCCCTCTAAAACTTGGTGTGCAAGTACTGGAGCATTTTTAAACATGGATATTTGGATAGTTCACATACCAGTTCTTCAGTGATGTCTTGATCCAGACTACAATAGTTCCCATAGTAGTGTAGCTATGAACTTTAGAAGTTCACTTATTTCACCTTTTCGGCACCCTATAACTCCGAAACTATCCACTTTTGAGCATAGGTCCATGTGAGCATTTTTTCTTGTTTTGATGTGAGGGAATCTTTTCCAAAATATTGTGACTCATTTATGTAACGCCCTGTATAGACCTATACGTGTCGTATGAGACCAAAAGGCTTAACTGACGTGTGGGTATACATATGGTCCTTTTATGTCATGTTATTGTTGTTCGTTAAAACTTAGCGTACTTCTTTAGTGACTTATCAGGAACTTAATAGAGCTTAAAAGATGTGAATCTACAGTTCAAGGCGGAATCCGAACCACCGTAATACGTAAAATGCTCTCCAACCTGGAATTGAATCCAGAACCTCGTGCAATATGCGTGTTACGTGTTAGCATTTAATTACTACAGTTTTATCTTGAACATTATTAATGTTAATTTCTTTGTCGTAGATACAAAGTAGATAAACTTAGTTCGAAGAAGGGAGACTAAACTTTCATTCCATCTCTTTAATAAATCCCTATTCATGAAAACAACATCGCCCCACACCTATCACTTTATGTTTCTCTTTACTCTTATTTTTTCAGCTGGATATATTCTCACTTCTAGTGTAAAGCTCTATTTTCATTATTAACACTCCGATCTATCATGTTATTAATGTTTACCTCACTAATCACACTGTAATGAAGTAAACAACGTTTTCCGTCAAAACAACATTGTCTAGACTAAAGAAGAAAACAGTGTAGCACCCACAGTTTTTGAACTCTGTGGATCAAATGCAAAATATATAATCTAAACACCCTGAGGAATCAAATAAATGTTATATTAAATAATTGTATTCTGAAACATGTACGTACATGATTTCATGAAGAATATTTATTCCAAATAGTGTGTTGAATGACCTTTGGAAGAATGTTTCGGCGCAGGAAACCTGAGTTCTATTTCCGGTGAAAGTTCAAGTGATTTGTATCCCATGTAAAGCTTTAGGTTCGCATCTCACATAGCCTTCGTGTTGAACTGTAAGCTAAACTTCATATTAAGCACATTCACCTCTGATGCATGGGGTCCCTGGTTCGATCCCAGCTCGCACCAAGTGAACTTTGTGGTGGACAATCACCGTGTGCATGAGTTTCCTCGGGGTTCTCCCATTTTCTTCATTCCACCATTTCATTCATTTCTTACCATCACCGTCTTTTTTTAGCCTAGCCGGCAGAATCGTGGAACGTAAAACTTAAATATTTCATTTCATTTCATTTCATTTCATATCAAGCAATTAACTCTGGAAAAGTGTATCCACAGTGATGAGAAAGGCACCAGGAAATAACAAGAAATTCAGCTCAAGGAACTCATTATTATTATTATTATTATTATTATTATTATTATTATTAGTAGTAGTAGTAGTAGTAGTAGTAGTAGTAGTAGTAGTAGTAGTAGTAGTAGTAGTAGTAGTAGTAGTAGTAGTAGTAGTAGTAGTAGTATTTTAATACTTGAACAGTTCTAAACAGAATATTCATTCCTATCTAGGTGATAAATTTTCATCTCATTAGTAATGCTGATGTTGAGAACAAGACCTTAATAAAGTGCATTCAAAGTGCACACAAGTATGCTGATTTATTGAGAGGATTTATCTTAAAAGATTCAGCTTCTAAACTGGTGGTGAAAGAAAAAATAGTCACGAGTAAAATATTTCGTTAAGACCTATTATGTGTGTAATAAAGGCAGAAATAATTGAAGGGATGATGTAAATGTCCAGTTGCATGCAAAACTTCTGTCAGAGATCGTTGCATTTATTACTTCTAAGTGCCAATGTGATCCCGGATTAGCGCCTAGACTGAATGCACTGGAACTTAGGGCAGCATATTTGGTTCCCTCTTTCCTATTCTATATGGTCCGCTTGCATGTCAAGTGACCTAAGCCCAAAATTGAAAATTTACAGGAAAGACATTTGAAGTTCATCACTTCATGAAAATTTCGTATTTCTGTTGTATTGGCATCCAAAACCATAAGTATGCAGTTATGGTCTAATATTTTACAGTTCACAAAATCTTTTTAGAGCTTTAGGTCAGTTAGCATCCAAGCGGCTCATATATTAGAGGAACATATTAATTTATTGCGCTAAAAATTTCCCATGTGAGAGTTTCTACCTTACAGATTAAAATATACATTTCCTTTTTAGAGATAGCTCGATTAAAACAGAAATGTCCTTCAAATTAAAAGAAAATGGACAACAGTAAGAACAGTATTTTGTAATTTGATAAATAGAAATATATTTGAAATTACATTTCATTCCTTTTGGGGGGGAGGGGCTTCCCGCAGTATAGCTTAGGTCACTTGTCGATTACCATGTTCCCCCGATTCCTATAAAAAGATAGTTACTGGACTTGTCTGTTTCTTGTTCTTCGATTACATAACTTTAAAATTACGAAAGTAACCTACAGTTGTGTTTGACAATACCGCAATTTAAGTATTAACTTAAGGAATAAACCACTTCCAAAGACAAGTGGGTTACTAATCCTATTTTGTTTAAGAAGTGCTCGTTTTATTTTGGGTGTTCTTCATTATCATGTTCAGGCATTGACCATGCTTAGGTTATGCAACCAAACGGTACTATTGCCAAGTTGGGTTGCACAATTCTTAACGTAGCATTCGAACAGGACAACACTAAAATCCAGCCTTCTACTGATCACAACTGTTGAATAATGTCAAGGAACATAGCAATAGACAAATGAAATCACAGTTGAAATGCTTAGAGATGCACAATGTTATCTGTTTTTAAAAAGTCATACTAATTTTTACTTGATTTTGAGTGTAATCATTTCTTAGAAAAATGTCAGAAGAACAGCCTTCCAGCTATTCGCTACAGGGGCAGAGAATTGTATTCATGTTCTAAACAAGAACATGGGGTTTCAGTGTGAAAAGGTGTGAAGTATTTTCTTGAAAAGTATATCTGTTTCTATTGAAAGAACTCTGTCTCGACTCGTGGGCAACCATAATACTTGTGTAAGCATTTAATTTGAAACGTGGATACAAGATCTGATCTAAAAGTACGAGGAATGTAGTTGCACAGCACCAGAGGGACATAATGATTGGAAATGATCGATATTAGTGTCGAATCGATATTTTTCGCAGTTGCTGAGATGAACATGAACACTGATATTTAAGATGCCGTTTAAATTCATGCCACTAACAACAAAAGCAGCATATTTCATGGGGTACCAAACAGATACGATAAGGAGTTATGCATTTAAAATCTTCATTTAATACGGTCAAGCGGGTAATCGATGCTAGTATATTATATAAAATTGGAAGTGGCTATGTTTGTGACATAATAACTCTTGAACCACTCTACCGATCTCGATCAAATTTCAACATGAATCAGGTTCGGCCTGAGATGTTTTTTTATCATTTCACTTTGGCAATGCAACTTGTAATATTACTCTTTCTTGATTGTTTATATTTGTTAGCTGATGATATGCCAGATAACAAATTGATTACTTTTCATCAGCTGCAAGCATCGAACTGTAGACTGCAGATCGTTGCACCACGCAGGAAAGCCACACCAGGGGAAGAAGCATTGTAACACATCAGGAATATTTGTGGTTGCAGTTATATTAAAGATGGAAAATAAAATAGTTAAAGCAACTTATGATGCTCTGCTGACAACAAACAGATCACTCTTTATTAGGCTCATTAGGTTAAGATCGATAACAGTTTCTGATTCGACATATGATTAAATAAAGGTAAGACGCTAAAGGGATACTTAAGGAATGCGTGACGTACAACTCGTGTTTACATTTATCATTGGCTATCAAGTGCTTAAGAAGAATCATCAAGTTACGTACTCAATATCTATAATTATCGTAGCTATACTATTTCATATATATATTTTTATTGATTCATCGATTCACTTCAAATATTTATATATTATAATTAATACTCTTCGTCGTGGAATGTCTCACAGATGATCCCCTTTAATAGCATGAAGCCCATCAGACATGAAATTACATTAACGCATAAAGTCAACGCATTATTCAGTTATTAAAACCATAACTGTTATCGCCATGTGTTTGAGTTAATACAGAATTAACCAGCAAGTTCCTAATATGGCATGCATCGAATGTTAGAATGAGAGAAAAGGAACATATTCCATTCATGGAATCCTTGCGGATTCCGGAGGCTTAGATTTAGCTGGACATTATTTACATTACAATATGTCCAGAAGCAATATATACATAATTACCATTTTACAAGAAAATGTGTGTATCAAAAAACACACTTCAATAGCCCATTTTATACATATCGAAACTATTTCTTTTCTAACATACAACGATCAAACTTCAACTGTCAAACAAAGAAGAAGAATAAAAACAGGCATTAATTTAACTGGTAATTTCGCCAGCACTTCAATGGTGCAGATAAACTTTACGTCATCTTTTACTGTGAAGGTTAGATTGTTATAATTGATTACTCAAGTTTAATATTAACAATAATTAATAATATTTGGAATAGGTGAATATCAAGAATAAGAGCACAAACAGAAAAATAACATAAATGCTGTAATGGGTCAAACTGGTCACAAAATGCTGTAATTTATCAAACCGATCCATTACAAACTTAGGAGAGGAGGAGGGGGAAATAGTTTAAGATGATAGAAAATCACCGATATTAATGTCGAATTCGTAGTTTTCGACACTAATGAGATGAACAAGGACATTTCTGATGCTGTTTAAATACAAATTCAACCCCTTGACTGTGGTGACGGAAGAAGGAAGATATATAAAAATGATTGATACTAGTATTGATTATATAGTTTTCTGAGTTCCTGAGACGCATAGTTACACTTCCGATGCCGTTTAAGTCCAAATTCAGCCCCATTGTCCTTTATGTACAAAATGAAATTTATTCTCTCCGTGCGAAGAACAGGCAATCTGCTAGTCTGGAATAAAGTGCAATACTTGAAAGTATTGAAATTGTTTTATATTATTTTTCAGATTAATAGGCCTTCATAATAAGAAAATATTTAAATGGTGAAGATGGTTCCCCATAATGTGAACGAATGGGAGATCTTACGAGTACATTTTGCAAGTAAGTTCAACATATTCTATTTTCTTTACGGTGTTCATAACCTCTCAACTCGAAAAGTATTTGCCGCAACTGGGAATCGAAGCTGGTCCTACTGGCATCAGTTGCACGGTGCTAACCATTCACGTATAATAGCAGTGTACTAACAATATATGTACTGAAAAGTGCCTAAAAAAAACTTTGTGTGGAGTGTTTTTACGTCCTTGCGTAGTGTGACGAGATAGAAAGAAGTGTGAAATGAAGAGAAAGAGAGAGAGAGAGAGAGAATACAGAGAGCTTGTTCATAGCGGGCCCTCCTACTGAGAATTCTTTTTTCCACTTCACTGGCGGCAGTAACCTTGAAAGGACACAGGACCCCCAAAGGACATTAAAAAAACAAAACAAAAAATAAAATGTAGCTAACGATGTGCTTGCTGTTACGTCGACTCATTCACACCCGTTTATTCTACTTATACGTACGTTTTAGGCTTTCCTTATTCATGAATTATTGACTGAGGAAGTCACGAGAAGACATTGCTGGGAACTAAAGATAATTTATTATAATTCTTGTATAGATTATAGTTACAATCTTCACATTACCGAAAGTCGGTCGCTAGTTCACAGTATTCCTCAATTTTTTAGGTTGGTCGCGGTAGTATGACCAAGTTTAGGGTTGCCAACTGGCAGGTTTTTGACCGGTCTGGCCGGAAATATTCCTGTTATTTTGATTAAAGCCGGCGGCCGGTGCCGGTACAAATTTCATACCAATCCTTTATGACCGTTTTTTTAAAATTTGTATCTACTTCGAAGCAATTTCATCTAGTTCGATTTAAAAAGTAACTTTCATTTTGTAAATCCAAAACCTTTCACTATCTATCAACAATTAATATATTTTGTTAGTCTGTTTAGATAATTTTAGAGATATGACAGGGACTGTATCAGGGAAAGTCTGGAATTTACTTGTTAGGAATTTTATATATTTATTGAGAGTGAAAATGTACTTCTTAAAAGCAATTTCCTGTAGTTGAAGTATAAGTTTAAAGAATAAATTTCATTTTCCAAATCCAAAATTGTGAAGTAAAGATTAATATACTTTTCTTTATCTGTTTCGCTAATTTTAAAAAATGATCAACGCCGATTTCAGTTTCTCATTTTTAGTACAATGTATCTTTTAAGCTTATTAGTGAATGTATTGTACTAAGGATATGCAGAATATAGGTGGTAATGCACTTTTCTTCACGATAGTACAATTCCTTCCCATGGATGGGTCCGAACAGACATACTTCACACTTAGACCTATATCACAGGGAATTTTGAGAGGGTGCCGTTTTTTTTACTTTCCGGGGTTGGTGACCCTAATCAAGTTTGAGTCAAAAAAAAAAAAAGGACGGAATCAGCTTATGCATCAAATACAGGTTATAATATTACTGCTTTTATGACTATAATCAAGTACACAAATTAACTGAACACTTCTCGTTCTACGAGGGCTAGTCAAGAAAGACTTGGACTGATTTTTTTTCTAGGCAATTTATTATTACTCAGCAACAGGCACATGATCCTTTTCAAAGTAGTCCCCGCCCATTTGAATGCACTTTTTCATTCGAGTCTTCCAGTCCTCAATCACGTGTCGCAGGCCATTCTTTGAGAGGTCCTTCAAAACCGCCTCCGATGCCTTCAGAACCTCGGAATTATCGGAGAAGCGGCGTCCACACAGTCTGGATTTTAGGGCAGGGAATAGAAAAAAGTCGCACGGTGCGGTAGGCGTCTCCACCATCCTCAAACCTTTGCAACAGCTCCCTGCAAGTCTCCACTCGAACGGCCTTCTGCTCTGGTGTCAGGAGTCGCGGAATCCATCGCGCACACACTCGGCTCATGTGGAGGTGGTCATGCAAAATTATGAAGGCACTGCCATGAGATATGCGTAGTGCGGCTGCCAGATCGTCGATACTGATGCGGCGATCTTTCTAACAATGACTGCTGCCGTGTTAATGTTCACCTCAGTAACAGCTGACGCTGATACACCTGGTCCATCAGCTTTCGTGATTGTCATTCGGCCCTCTTTAAACTCTTTGAACCACCAGAACACGGTACTTCGTGGCAGAGCGTCATCTTTGTAGGCTGTTCTCAACATTCCTAGAGTTTCTGTTGCACTTTTCCCCAGGCGATAGCAGAACCGTATAGCTGCAAATTGTTCATCTCGTAATGACTCCATTTCTTCTACAGGCGACTTCTAGAGGCGGCGCAGAACATCACCTGCAATAAAAAGTCGTGGTTACCAAACATGCAATGATTCCTTAACAACATTTTATATATATGCACAGTAAGACCCACCCTACTTGTATGCCAAACTATGAAACTCCAGCGTTAACAGAACTGCCGGGAAAAAAATCAGTCCAAGTCTTTCTTGACTTGCCCTCGTAACTTTGGGACTACATGTAACCAAATAAAAATAAAACAAATGGTTAAAAATCTTGTTAATCAGATATAATATCACATTGCTGAGGCTTATATGATATATATATATATATTTATATATATATATATATATATATATATATATATATATATATATATATATATATATATATATATATATATACGATATATATATATATATATATATATATATATATATATATATATATATATATATATATATATATATAATAAATGTTTGGTTTAATCTGATTATATTTGTATTTATTCAACTTAAATAATTAATGCACATTCGAGTCTATTCAAGCAAAAAATTGTCACAGTTTAGATTTTTTTGAAAGCATATTGTAAATATTGTAAAAACGAATATTTTGATTTTCCAGAACACTTGAATTGGGGATATGATGTCAAATTTTAGCTGAATTAACTCTAACATTCCTTCACAGCAACCCTAACATAACATGCTTTCACAGCAAAGCAAGGTTCACTAAGATCCTATCTTAGGTTTTTTCTTTTGAAAAAAGAAAAGAAAAAATTGTCTCGTATTAGAGCCTATGAAACGCTTTGGCTATATTGTTCCCAACCCAGAAATGAGTCATCAGCACAGTAGCTAAGTAGGTTTTTCATTTATTTTCATTTCATTTCATTCATTCTTTTCTTTTAATTTAACGCCCTACACTTATGCACCGCGCCTAAGGAAGACAGTGATCATGAGATGGATTATATTGGTGGAATGACGAATGTGTGCGGAAACGGAAGAGCCCCGAGAAAACTTCGCACACGTTTATCTTCAACAAAGTCTACTTGGTGGGAGCTGGGGTAGAATTAGGGACCCTACACGTTAGAGGTGAACGCTCCATCACTGAGCCACCGTGAACAAAGTAGTTCTTATTGGCATCATTTGCATTATTTATTACTTTCTAAGCAAGAGCTCGTTACTGTTTAGGTAGCCTCGCAGTTGCCTTAATTAAGTTGGATCGCAAAAATCGTTAAACACTACTATAGAATTCAATTTTATATGCACTGTATTTGAAACAACTTAATACAATCTAGAGATACAGTTCGTCATATGAACTTTCATGGACATTCAAAAACTGTCAGCTATTGTTAAGCAAAACTGGCAAGCAGGGGAAGTTCTATAATGTAGTCAAAAAGTCACGTGCCTTCTCAATTAATATGAAGAAAAAATTTCCAAAGACACACACAAACAAGTATGAACATTTATTCTTGTGTACGAATGAGGAAAGACCGAACAAAAAATATACTAATTTTAATATAACCCTAAATGATGACTATGAGAGACACCACAAATAGCGTAAGTCACAATGTTTGATATTACCCTCTATTCATGTGCTCTGTAGTAAATTGGAAGCAACTTATCATCAACAATAGAGCTATTGCTTGTTAATTATTTTATTATGGTCACGAGTTTCTTATCGGTAGGCCTGGTATCCCTGGCCATGGTGGAAAGACTACAAGGTGAATGCAATGCAGTGCTACATTCTTGTCGCTCTGCGTCATTTTGGTCGCAGACGTGTCCAGCGAGAGTCAGATGAACTTATAACAAGCCCTTGCTCGTTGGTATTAATACACACAAACTTCTCTTGTATTTATAGTGATCTTCAACGAAGGAAAAAAAAAATTAGTACAAACAATAATTATATAAACGTAATGTAATCAATGCTTAAGCTAAGTGAATTCAAAGGAAGATATTTACAATAGCAAAAGAAACAGCAATATCAGTTCATATTAAACAACTTTAAAGCTTTAGCAAGCCAATATTACTCACTACATTTTCTGCTTTTTCTTTCTTTTCTTTTTTAAACATCTGAAGTAATACACTTGAGTATGTATAGGCCTGAATAATCTATAACACAGTGTATCGTTAATGCATTTCATTATTATATATTTCTGTATGCTCAGGTATATTTTCGTAACACATTGATCGGTTTTGATTCACTATTATTATTATTTTGCTTGAAAGAGAATGATGACCCCATATAAATTTTGAGAATATCTCAAGGGAGAATTCATGGTTTTCGTAAACAGAAATGCACGTACGTATATTTTCGTTATGCCTGGACAGTTTTTTTTTAAGAGGTTGCTCACACGTAAATTTCGTCAGAATCTCAGGGGAGGTTAAAAACTTTATTGAGCAGGGACGCGCGTATTTAATATTTTAAAAATCGTTTTTATTTTTGATTTATAAAAATATCATCTTATTTGAAGTTGCTGATCGCTTATTTATAGAATTTGTATTTAAACAAAAGGTTTGGTGAAACTGACACTACTATATTAGTGTAGTATATTAGGTCTGAATATTAGTGTCAAAATTTACGCCATAACAAACTGTATTATTAAACATTTGTACGAAATTAAACGTTACATGTACTATTGTGTTCTAAAAATTTACAAAGCACCTCAAACAAAGAAATTACAACTTGACTATTTCAGGCAAGAAACAAAGTACTAGGCGTAGGTAAAGACGATGTAGGGGGTGTTACAGCTAGACTAGAAAACATATAAATCATAAAATTACATAATTTTCTTAATTCTCTTGATAAGTTTTCTCTTTTCTGTCCCGTGGACTAAAGAAGACAAAAGATAAATGCAAGTGAATGCTTATATGAAATTTGGTGGAATGAGAACGCGGGAGTACTCCAAGAAACTCACGGACACGATGTTGTCCACTACAAACTCACTTGACCGAGAAGCGGACCAGTATCCCTTGCACCAGAGGTAAGCCTTTTGCCACAGCCATAGGTGCTTCCTAGATTCGTTGAGAATCTACCATATTTTTAAATTTACTGCAGTCATTCTTAATTTTGTAATTCTGGATGGGGCCCCTAAATATGTATATAATTATCCAAAGTTATTATTAAAATGAACAAAAATTTCAAAATCTGAGTGTAAAAATGTCCCGACAATGTCGCCCTGACATGGTAGGTGGATACTTTATTCCTTTGATCTAATACATTGTTATATACCTTTGTAACAATTAATCGTTATTACGAACCTTCCATTTGTCAGTTAATTTTTAAGTGCAAAGTCCCGTTTTAGCACCAAGGCTACAGGGAATGCAGACCTCCAGAATGAAATGAGACCTGAACTACTTTAATGCGTTCAATGCTCTTCATTTGCGTAACTCAAGGGAGGTAAGCCTCCTAGAACATCGTGCCTCCCTCCCTTTTCGGGTTACATATCTACCTCTATGGGGAAAATTTTGTCTCAATATCTTTTGTAGAAGGAAATGAAAATAGAAATGATCATTCTGTAATAATTACTACAGCCGTACACTGCACAGTTAGGCATTCTCGATATCATTTAAAATAACAAAGTAACAAAGAATTTCCACTTGTCACTTAAGGCTAAGGCGCCTTTTCCCGTTGTCTCCTGCAAACCAGATGACATCACACCTACGACAGCACTCTAGGCGACATGCGCATGCAACCACCTTGTAGTCTTTCCACCATATCCCTGGCCAGGTCCCTGGGAGGGGGAGGATTTACTGCCAGACCGTTAAGTGGTCAGACTGGTTCCTGGAAAGGTTGACCGTTAGTAGTAGTTTTTCGGAAAGGTTGAATGACCTGTATCACGTGATTTCTTTATAGGGATCTTCATAATATTATTTTTAATTGGCTCGTATTATTTTAATTGGATCGTATGCTAAAGCATACTTCGTAGAACACCTATGCTGCGATCAAATTATTTTAGAGATCGCTTTTAAAGGAAGCTCAGAGGAATAATATTCTGAAAATACTAAAAAAGTGTGATCGTATTAATTATTTTAGTTAATTCGCTCGTATGCATGGCATACTTATTGGTAATTCTTTATTCTTTCTCTTCGATATGAAGTTCATTAGAACAATCTCTGATTGTGATCACATTAATTATTTGTTCTTTCGTATTATTTATAATAATGCTATAATAATGCTCGTTATAAATGGAAGGAAATAAACTTTATTCATGTGGGACTTTGTTTTATTCATTTGTAATATGTAAAATATTACTCGTTTTATTGAGTACGTATAAAGAGCATGGTTTTGATACGTCTTTCGCTGTCGAACTCAAGAGACGAACTGAAATATTCGCGCGCTGTTTGGAAACCATCTGGGTGAGAGTGAAAGATGGCGTTATCGGGTAATGACCATATAGGTAGTGTTAAAACACGAAGACAAATACAAAAGAAAACTGACGCCGTGCCGTGTAGACATCACAGAATGCCGACAGAGTAATAAAAACAAGTTTGGTGCCGCAGTGGGTGGACATAAGACATTGTCGGCAGAGAATACAAAGGAAATAAGGTTGCGGTAGACAAACATCACAGAATACAGGCAGGTAATAAAAAGTTTGATGGCATGGTAAGTGGACATAAGACATTGTCAACGGAGAATACAAAAGAAGTTTGCCACCACGAATGGTAGAACAAGACGTGACACTGAACACGAATACAAAACAACTGATGTTCCTATTGAAACATAATGTGGTACTGAACATGAATACAAAAGAATATTACCATAATAACGGATGATCCTGTTAAAAAAGAGGCGACACTGAAAAAGAAAACAAAAGATTGTTACATTGATAGATGAACGTGATGTGGTACCCAATGCGAATACAAAGGAAGTTTGCTAGTATAAAGGGTATTAATAATAGAATATTAGTTGTAATCCTTTTATTTTATGTAGATGATATGTGATTGCTTGGTAGATGTTGTGTTTACGCGAGTAAAATTAATAGTGGAATGTTGTTGTAATAGAAGATGTAATTGACTACACGAATAACATAGATTTTCTTTTAAAAACATGTAAACTATTTATTTGCAGACGATCCATGTAAATCTCTTCTTCGTACGTAGATGACAAGTGATTGATTGGTAAGCGATATGAATAACATTTATTGAAGGAATACTGCTGTGAGATGTGAATGACCGTAGCACAATGTAAATAACATTAATGGTGTTGTTTAAAAGAATGTTTTGATCAAATGAATGATATATGAGAACATAAATAAAAGGTAAGTACATGTTTTCTCCGTCCCTATAATTATGAAAAGTGTATAGAGAATTGGGAAAGTACATATGAAAATATCTTAATTGTTGTAGGGGTGTGTTTGAAAAAATTGTTTTAAAGTACCACGTGATATGACGTCGTTGGTAAAGTTTTCCTTATATATGGGTATGAAGAGAAGACTGGCATAGCATCATCATGGAGTCGTTTGACACTCAGGTAGAACTAGAAATTGAGGTCTGCAAGGAGGTAGACTGGGATTCTTCGTTTGAGTTTGTTGAATTTCCCAAGATGAAAAGGTCTAAACCTTTAATATCCGGACGTGTTTATTGAGGAGGAGAATATTTTTCGCCTGCTTCTCTAGATATTATTATAGAAACAGAAATTATAAATTTGAGAGAGAAGTCAATACTTATTAGTACTTGACCTGTTAGATAAAGAACATCCTCACCAGTACCAGGGCCATCTTCAGCAGTCGCAACAGCAGCATTAACATCACAACAAAAGTTTCAAGTTCCAGCGATAAAGTGCACCATAGTTGAAGAAGAAGAAAGACCAGCATCTCCCGACTTATTTAACGAAGAAGAGAAGAAAGAAATTTACCGATTATTTGACGAATTGGATGATTACAAACCGGACACACCACCAGCAAGTGTTTCACCTTTGAATTTTCAACCTTCCCATCAAAAGTTTCCATTGGATTTGTCTGTGGGGTCCAAAGGACAAAAGTGTATGTGCAAGTGTAATGTGACTTTGAAGATGAAGTGTGTTAAAGACAGTTTTTTAAACTGGAAAGAGAAGAGTGTTTTACTTTGCCAAAGGTGAAGCTTAAATTATTTTAATCAATTGGGGCACAGGTGCCTTTTCGTGAAAACATTAACGCTGAAGCCTGGTGCAATATGACAAATAAAAATGTAAGAAAGGAAGTGTATGATGTTTATGTGAGATAGCATTTTAATAGTAAAATAAATGAACAGTTGTATAATGAACAATATGAACAGTTATTAAGAAATCCAGAATATACTAAAGAATTGGTAAATTTACAGTTGGAGAAAGACCGAAGTCAAAGTTGTTATGTGTAATTTTCTGTATATAGTATTATGATTTGCATGTTTTGTCTCCTTTTTTCTTTATATACAAAATATTTTACTATAGTTGTGTATGTGTGTGTGTGTTTGTGTGTATTATTATGTGTGTATACTTCTATATATTATTTTTTTATAGTTATGTATATTATTGTCTGTATAGTTGTATATATTATTCCTTTTGTATGTTTGCTTATATATTATGTCATTATATGGAAATAAATATATACAAATATCATTTCTTGATTTTTATTTAATAAAAACTTTTCCTTAGTAAATGTATCATTGGTATTTTACAAGGTGAAACTTATCATATATAACATATGGGACACGATTTTATTTTATACACTTAAACTCATGATACACGATTTTATTTCATCTAAGATTGATATTTGATGAGTGTTTTTATTTTCTTGATTTTTTACTATTACTTTGAAATATTTAAAAGTTTGATGAGTATTTTTCTTGAAAATTTCACATTGAATTATTTAGAAGTTTATAGTATACATTTGACAACTATATTTTTAATTGAAAACGAATTTTTGAAAGTACACAAATGAGTTATTTAGAAGTTCACAGTATATCTGTTCTAAAGAGTTTGTGTAACAGCCTGCTCACGCAAAATAAATACAATCCAGTTTATACAAAAAAATTAACAATGAGTATTTTTGTAAGTTCACAACCGAATTATTTAGAAGTTCACAGAATATTTGTTCTAAAGAGTTCGTATAACGAACGAAACATACAAATAAATAAACTGAGTATTTTGCAAGAAATGAAAATATAAATAAGATGAGCTTCCGGTGAAGCGATCCAACAAAATACCAGAATTTTAATATTCTTGCAGGCATTTTAACATCGTGTGTTATTATAAATAACACGGAAAAATAAGCTGAGTTTGCAAAACAAATGAACGAATAAAATAATCACATTGTTAGTGTCCTTAGGATTTTACGTAGTAAATATTTAACAGTACAGAACAATGTTGGTGTAAGAGTATTATTGTAAATAATATAAAATAATAATAAAATGAACAAGAATCGAGTTTTTGAGAGTTCACAATCGAAGATTGTTCATCGAATTCTTAAAAGGTTCACACAGTGTTCGAGTAAATAATTACGAGGTATTAATAATAATACCATAGAAAAAATATTCACAATCAAAAATTTAGCACCGACTTTCCATTGGGAAAGGAAAATATAAAAGACAGAAATTGTCCTATTAAATAATTTTAAAACTCTGTAAAGTTATATTGTGATTTTTGTGTTATATACTTACCTTATAAAATGCAGAAAGTTATTTTTCACATTATTAAATGCTGAACGTTATTTTTCATATTATAAAATGCAGATTTTTTTTCATATTATAAAATGCTGAAAATCATTTTTCATATACTCACGTTATAAAATGCAAAAAGTTATTTTTCACATACATTTAAAATCCAGAAAATGTTTTTCACATACACGCATCATAAAATGCATAATGTTTTTTTCAAGTTATAAAATGAACAAAGTGTTTTACACACGTGCATTATAAAATGCTGAAACATTATTTTTTCACATGCACGCATTATAAAATACAGAAAGTTATTCTTCATATACACATGTTAATGCACACAAGTGTTTAACTGCTAAAAATAATTTTTCACAGAATCTATTAAGTACGATAATATAAAACGTATTTACATATATGAAATTTTAAAAACCACACAATACAAAAACCACCAATGTAAGGAAATAATAAAAACTAGTAATATAAAGTGATAAAAATTTTATTTACAAATTTTAATAGGATATATTTTACTTACAAATACAATTGTGATTTTTAAAATGCTAGCATTCCTTGAAATATTTTAATAAATCAATATTTATAATATTATATGTACAATTACATTTAGTCAATTTAACGTTGAAAGTCTTTTATTAGTTCTTTATTAATTTACACACATTTTCTTTAATATTTTGTAATAGATTAACAGAAAAGATTTTATTTTCCATTATTATTATTATTTACAAGTTTAAAATGCATATTATATTACAAATCTTTTTGTAAGAATAACTCTTAATTAGGAGAACGTTCTCTTTGTTTAATAATATGTTATATAGTGTATATATAAATGTCCAATCATCAATTTCAATATCACTGTGCACTGATACAAATTCTTCATATAAGGCATCAAAAGTTTGCACATTAACCATACAACGCCATGTTGTTCTCGTAAAATTCTAGCCTAATTTGATATATCACATGACCCCTTCCTTCTTAAAAAGGTTGAGCGAGATACAAAATGGCCGACTTCAAGACAGCAGCCATGATAAACATACTCTCAAATAGGTGTCTACTTCTTTTCAGTGTCGGTTAATGTGTTTTTGTTTATCACCCCTTTACCCATTTTACAAAAATGAAATTTTCAAACTTGAAACACTTCGTTATGGTTAATCTGATCAATTGGATTTTTGGCCACTGCGGCTGTCTTTATGGATGGAAGCACTTATTTGCTTACGCTCGTTTCTTGATATTCCACATTTCTCTGCCAAGTTTGGTCAAGAAACTAGATTTCAACATCGATAAGTTTACTTCTAAGAGAAGAAAACTACAAAATACTGGTACAGAATCTTCTTGAAAAATTGCAAGACTTAACAGTGAAATATGTATTTTAAAATTCATTCACTATCTGCATTTCAATTTGGGTTATTTCTCTGAAAAAATAGCTACTATAAGCAATGGATAGGGGAAGCGTTTTCACCAGAACATTTTACAGATAGAGAAACGTTACAAAGAGAAATGGGATCCGTCCATGATAAGAAATTACTGTTAGTTCCTCCTGAAAGGGACTCCACAACATAGAAACGGGAAAATGTTTCGAAACTGTCTTTCCCATTACTAATTTTTCTTATTCAAGGTTTTTAGTAAACATACAGGGTATTCCGCGGATAAACTGACAAACTTACCATATGTGTTCAGGATCTCAATACAAGTGAAATGTTTTTCTGTGACTTTGGTCGGAAACGCTTAATTACGGAGAAACAGCTAATTAAAAGTAACTACTGAAATTGATCATTCCTCTTACCCTTTTATTATCCCTGCCTCCGTAATTGTTTTTGATCAAAGTTGCAGATTTTTTCTTGTACTGAGGTTCTGAACACATATGCGAAATTTGTCGACTTTTTTCCGGAACACCCTGTATACGTAATAACGATATACACATAAGTTTGTAAATGATGTGTTTGCAATGTTTACTATCACATGCATGTATTTCTTTTATTAAAAAGAGATTATCTTCATAAACACTTCTCAAATTTCATTTACTCCTGTCAGCAGTTAATCATCAGAAAATCTGAGGATATACCAAAAAAACTGACTGCATTTTCGTTTACAGGACGTTTGATTTAGTAAGGATTGCAAGAATTGCATTGTTTTATCTCAGCACATTTTTGAAAGGTAAAATTTGTAGATATGTGTTATATCAGTGCTATGAAGTTTATTACTGAAATTATATGTAAAAATAAATATATATAAATAAATTTATTCCGTGGCTGTTATTACTTATGTTATCAACAGTTTTAAATTAAGACGCAATAGATTTCGCCCTTCTTTTCTTATTTTGTCACTAACCTTACTAATCAACAAAAATAATCGAAAGAGGGCGCTAAGTGTAACCCATATGCGAGAGAACACTGAAGTGCACCCGTCACGTCGACAGATTTACGTTTGCTTGTTTCACAGAATAAAAGAGGGTGTGACTAGTGTGTGTTTTCATGCTGTGAACACAGTTGATTGGGTTTTACGATTATTATATCATTGAAATATAATGCAGATAAATTTTAGTGATCAATATATAAACAATGTATCTCAACTATGAAGTCACTGATTTTTAAAGAATGCCATAAAGAGCAGTAGAAAATGTAAGAAAAAACATCAGGTAAAAGATTATCACATATCATTGAATGTGACTGAAACAATCAAGATGAAATCATTTTCTCATTTATTCATTCATTTTCAAGTATGCCTTTAGTAACGGGCTACTTTCATAAGAAATTATGCGTAATACAGAGTTTGCCGTAACACATCCACCGCCAACAATACGGAGCTACAGTCGCTGCCTGGCAGTTGTCAGCGCAGACATCTGACGTATTTGCCAACTTCAGGTATTTCTGTTATCTATTTTTATAACCACGTGTATATACAGTACTGCTGTCTTTGATCTGTAAAAAGCGGAAGTTAAGGGCGGAAATGACATTTATTTCTTGCAATGCTGAATGTGCATAACATCTTTCGTTGGCTTTTACCGTTTTTGCTCTATAATTATTAACACTGAAACCGAAAACGCCAAATTTCTACAACTTTCAGTTGGTATTAAAAAATAAGCACATACATGGAACTTATTCTTGGGATACTTAATCCACACCAGAAAACCGTTTCTCGGTATACGTAGGGACATGTTTAGATGAAACAATTAATAATAATAATAATAATAATAATAATAATAATAATAATAATAATAATAATAATAATAATAATAATAATAATATGTCTCGATGTGTCAACTTAAAACGACAAGTTATAAACATGAGTATACCAATGTTCTTGCGTGAGAAAGCATAATGTTAAATGTGCATACCGACCTCCACATTTGTCAACGGGTATACACATTCACTTGTATGCAAAACTTAAGGATGAAAGTAAGTAGTGCCAGCGCATGTGGCACTAAAACTTGAACCATACAAAGAAAGTAATGCTGTAGTATGATATTAAAAAACAAGAAGAATAAACACGTGATTAGAAGAACGGAAATGAACTCTCATAAAGAAACAATTACTTGTACTGAAGAAGCTACGACTCATTATGACTCTTTGACATTATGGAAGAAGTGAAATGGTCTTTAAAAGGGTGTCTGATCACCCTGGACAGTGACGTATCCTCTGTAACGTGTTCACATGATGCTCACAAGGTTAACTTGTCGTGAGCTAAGAGTACCATTCCTCCATCACCTCTGTTAACAATTACTAGATCGTCCTTAGTGCATTTGGAAGTGCTGCAAGACGTCTTCCTATATCATTCTACGCGTACTAGATGGGATACAAGCAAAGGGAACGGGCACGCCAGTTCATTCGCTGAATATTCTACCGTTCTAAGAGCTCAGCCACATGCGCTGTTCGTTGCGGCCACGCATTATCATCCGTAATGAAGTTGAGGCCACTACACCTCTGAAAAGTTCCACGATTGAATAGAGTTGAGTTCATTTTGAGTTTAACGTCCCTTTCAGCAGCGAGGCTATATGAGACAGGACCTACTAATTAATGTGGAATCCGAACCACATGAGCTCTCTCCGGGAAACGAACCCGGATCTCCCACGCCAAAAGCGCATACGCTAACCGCTTGGCCACGAAGGAGCTCACAATTGGACAGAGTACAGTGTCATAATAATGTTGACTGCTAAATGTACCACGTTCAAAAATGTGGAAGTCAAACATTATGCACATGCAACATTATGCTTCCCCACGCAAGAACACCTGAATAATATCAACTATCATACTTCAGGTTAGCAACGAACGACGAACATTCTAATGTCATAAAAATTTGCTTTTGTCGATTTTATCGAAAACGCATTAGAATTTTCCATAATCAATTTTCCATCCATTTTGCTACTTTGTTCAGTTTGATATCACTTAACAATTGATATATACACCGTGTCCGAGAATTATCTACACAACTTTACGACATTATATTTAAAGAAGTTAAGGTGATATGCGGTTTGTTGCATTCAATGCAGAAAGTCTTAAAGTCTTCTCTTTTACAGGCGGTTTTGTGCATTCAATGCAGAAAGTCTTACAGGTTCTTCTTTTGTCTTTTACAGTTAGCAAACAATAAATGAAGATGTGGACACCACAAGAAAAAGCACAGTATGTTGCCTGGTACATAGAAACGAAGTCGGAGACTCAGGTGCAGCAGAATGTAAGGACCAAGTATACACGTGATCCTCCAACCAGAGCTACAATTAAAGCTTGGTATAAACAATTCATGGAAACGGGAAGTGTTCTGCACCAGAAAGGAGCTGGAAGACCAAGTACCAGTCAGGAAGATGTGGAAAGACTGAAACAGGCCTTTGTGCGTAGTCCAACAAAATCTGTTCGCAAAGCGGCAAGATAATTGAATATGCCCCGGGCTACGGTTCATGATGTTCTTCATAAACGGCTGACGCTGCACGCCTACAAGGTGCAGCTCCTTCAGGCCTTATTGCCAACCGACAAACCCAGACGTACTGACTTTGCTTGTTACATGCTGAACCGCATTGAGCACGATAACCAGTTAATGCAAAAGATTTGTTTCAGTGACGAGGCAACATTCCATGTGTCTGGGAAGTTGAACAGGCACAATGTTCGCATATGGGGATCCGAGAACCCTCATGTAACACGTGAGATGGAGCGCGATAGCCCTAAGGTAAATGTCTGGTGTGAGTTAATGCATAATCGCATTATTGGACCCTTCTTTTTTGCTGAAAATTCAATCACAGGTCAGGTCTATCTGGATTTGCTCCAGCTTCTGTTTCAATACGATGGAGCTCCGCCACACTGGTCTTTAGAAGTTCGAGAAGACCTGGATGAGGTGTTTCCCAATAGGTGGATTGGTCGCGACGGTCCGATATCATGGCCTCCGCGGTCGCCGGATCTGACACCACTGGACTTCTTCCTGTGGGGGTACCTTAAGGACATCGTCTTCGCTACGAAGGTAGCAAACCTTGAGCAGCTAAAGTAGCGTATCCTTGCTGCTTTTCAGACAGTAACTGATGATTTGCTGCAGCGCACATGGGCTGAAATTGATTTTCTTCTGGATGTGCTTCGCATCACACATGGTGCCCACATAGAAGTGTACTGAACAAGTAAAAAACTTTAAGACTTTCTGTATTGAATGCAAAAAACCGCATGTAAATATCACATTAACTTCTTTCAATATAACGTCGTAAAGTTGTATAGATAATTCTCGGACACCCTGTATTATCTTTGGACAATAATAGTAAAACGGACAATAAGCTTTAAGAATTAATCATAATTTTGACAATATCACATCAACTATACTGTATAGGGCAATCAGCTTGATAGTGTCGTACTCTTCAATATCATTTTCATTCTAATAGATTGCGTAGTTTCCATATAGTATCAATTTTTAGATTTACAAAAAATACTTTTCTGAGCTTTCTCAAAAATTATCGCATGACAATTTACTCATTCATATAATTCTTTTCAGTTCAATAAAATATAATATCGATTAATATATGACTTGACTTGGTTTCTTTTTTCGTTAAAAGTTAATAATATTGTAGTATTTGACTTCGTTTTCTGTATATCTGATTCCCAGATATGTTCATTAACAACTATTATTAGTGAAGAAATATAAATTCATTTGGAAAGGTTGATCACTTAATATTTCGTTAGAGAGTTCCACCCAAATCTCTTCCATTCAATACAAAATCAACCTTACATACCATCGATGTATTTCTGCCTCATTTCCTGTATCTCTTCACACACATACATACATATATATATATATATATATATATATATATATATATATATATATATATATATATATATATATATATATATATATATATATATATATATATTCACTTGTATCTCTCCTTCGCATCCTTCACCCTTCCATGTGTTTTCTTTTGGTTTCTTCTTTTCGTGAAGAGAGAGAAGGATGGGAACTGGGAATCGATTATTTGACAGAAAGTCTCATAACTTGGACTAGAAAAAGAGGATGAGGGGACTACGGTGTGAAAGCTCACACTACGCCCCCAAAGTGAAAATCAATGCGCTCGTTAAGGCTAGCAGGTTGATATTATCTGCACAATGATAAATTCATGTTTAATTATCATTTCCGCTACCTCATTGATAAGCTCTAAAGGATATGAGTTTCTCAGAAAGGTTATGTTACTATCGGAAAAGGTTCCTACCAAAATCTCCCCAGCGAAACAACACCACAATTGTTGGTATAGAGCACATTAGTAGGTATATAACTTTCTTTGCAACTAAAATTATTTCTTTTTAAAATGTGCACAGAAAAAATAACAAAAACTGTGTCTCATATCAGTCCATCTCTGCCACTACCCATTCACTTACTCCTACACACGTTGTCTGTGAAAATGAGATTTTTTGATCTGATATTTGTGGAAGTGAATAAAGGCTGTTTTATTACTTTTATTGGCAAAACACCGTTGTGTAAAACAACGTTTCATATAAGTCTTCCATCAAACCCTGTTGAGGTTTAAGACCGTCAGTGGCATCCTGTCGTACTCAAAATTACATGTCTTAATACTCGTGTTTCCTAAACGCCCTGCATAACCATAATTTGAAATATCATTTTTCTTTCTTACTCACTTTTTAAATTTCTTTTTAGAATTTATTGTTTAACATTGTTTAACACTTGTTTAACATTTGAAACTATATTTAACTGAAACTCAGTTATCGAAAAGAAACGTTAATAAACACATAATTAAAATCTTTAGTTTCATAGTTATGCATTGAAATCAAGGAATCATAAGATCAATTGCAAGTTAAGAAATGTGGAAGTATTGATGAAACAAAGAAAGTAAGAGAAAACGGAAGAGCCCTGAACTTGAATCAGAGATATTTGCACATTTTTGTCTACACTATTCTCATTCTAAAACAAGACTAAGCAACTGTCATACGTTCTACGTAATGTATGACACTTAATTTATTTTCCAACATTATTTTATTTAAATGACAATAAAAAACATAAAAGAAAAGAAAGTTAGTGTGGGTAAAATTCCACCCTAACTTGTCTCACGAATCTTCTAAACGCTAACTACTGGACCATGTTGATTATTGGTAAACAGAACTGATATCTGCTGTGACTTTTTTAACATTTGAAGTATTTTAATATGAGAAATATATCGTATTAGCTTAGAAGCTATTGCGTTCGATATAATCTTTATACAGTTATGAAGATTATTTTGTATTTTAACAACGCTGTTGAGTTGGTGTACGTTTTTGTGCTTGAGGCTGGGATAGTCCTCTGGAGAATTACTTTCGTTAGAAACCATGAATATTTCTGATATGTATTTTGTAATCTTATATATGTAGACTGTAGGTATGCGTTTTCTTATATTACTCTTAAAGTTTACAACACTCGTACGTGTTAAAGAATATAAGATGAAAATACTCAATATTCGTCCTCAAAACAATTGTTTAACAAGCGAGACATTTCAAGTTCATTTATGGAACGTTTCGAGTTCATCCATAGAACCCTCTTTTTCAACCTATCAACACACTCACAACAACAAACACATCACCAATACACCAATACACAATATTGGTAATGTGTTAGATATTGTTAGTTTATGTTGATATGTTGAGAAAGAGCTCCATGGGTGACCTCGACACGTCCTATCTTATTAAATAATTGTTTTGAGGACAAATATTGTTTCGGTCATCTTAAATTATCATAGTGTTTGCCCTCTCACGCCCGTTCAATATTAATATATACTTCTGTTTATCGTTATCCAGTCATCTCGTATTCATAATAACTTGAGGTAGTCCATTTTGATAATAAGAATAGTACATACAAAGTTGGGAACCCTGCATTTCCTATGGTATTGAGGATAACACTTTTGGTTAGCCTCTTTAGCATGCACAATGTTAGCAAAGTTTCTTATTCGTAGCTTAAGTACATTTGAAAAAAAAATGAATTTATCTTAAAATTTTACCATTGTCTAGGTGTTGAAGCTCCTTAAATCTCTATCGTACCTAGTATTGTCAAGGGTCGAGAAAAACTGTTCCTCACGGTTTCCTGAATTTGAAGAAGGAAAAACGAAAGAAAAAAAATATATTTCTTTTAACAGTTCTTTGTTACACAGTCGTTGCAAAACTAAATCTGAGTATCACATTTTGTGCAATCTACAGTATGCTCTTCTTGTAAATAGTTACATATCTACTGCTATTGCTATCAGGGATAGAATTCACTCTCCCCCTCCATCACTGTACGAAAAAACACCAAGCAAATATATTCAAACAAAATAAGAATTTGTTCTTTATGCAAAGTTACGTATATTCGTTAACTGAGTGCTTAACTTTTTACAGTTTGCATATTAAGTATTTCCTTTTCATATGAAAATTGATTAACTATGATCAACTTAAGTTAATTACTTTTGCTAATGCACTATTAGAGCCATTATAATTACAATTTGGAACGCTTTAACAAAACTGAAAGATTTTTATGTATTTTAGAGATGAACGATATGTGAAAATAATGCAGTTTCGTTCACACTCGAAAGTTATATATATATATAAAAAACTCTAGACCTGTATTCATTGAATGAACAACACTAGAATAAGTTAATTATAGAAGCGTACTCGTGTCGAAAAATCTTGGTCACCCACCTCTTACCATATACAAAGCCAAAGTATTCAAGGCTCGGAGAATACAATCTTTTAAAGGAAACTGTGTGACCAGGTTCCTCTGAAGAAGCTTATATTCTTTGCATTTATATGAAGAAAAAACATTGATTCACAAAATATACTCCTCCTCCTCGGTGAAGCTAGGTACAAACCAACTTCGAACTAAAAGTAATACATTGAAGTTATTATAATATTTAACATATTTTAAGTACAAGAAATAACTTATATGACAAAGTTTCAATAATAACCATAAATTTATTATTTTTTGGCTGGCATAGACGCAAACATTAAACTACGTGTGAAACACTCTAGCTGGAAGTTGTACATTATTTATTCTGTATCGCTATTCTTTCAATAACTTTGTGTCCAAGCAATAGTTTGTGTACAGTGCACAGATTGTTTCTTTTAACCTTACAATTGTAATTATTATTTGAATAACTAGTAATAGTTTTTGGTTTAAGGTAAAAACTCGCGCTTCATTAATTTAAATAAAATCTTTATTATACACACTGCATTTTACTTAACATTCAACAAGTTTGTTCCTTGTATTTTCGCTAATGTTTGTTCTTATTAGCAATTACTATATTTTTATGGAAAAATTTGACAAATTCCAAATTTCAGCTTTGATGGAAAATTCATCGAGAACCAAAGGTATGGACAGGAATATAGGTATATTTTACGTGCTTATTGAGCAAGTCAGGACTATCTCCATTCCAAGTTTAATCCGAATCGAATAAGCTCTGCAGAACACGTACGATATATTCCGTTACTGAGATTAATTTTTTGAAAGAGGAATCAAATGGACTAGATGAGTGACAACTATAATCTAAAACTTCTAAAGTACTGAATATTTGTCATATACAGTGTGATAAATGATGAAAATACGAGGAGTTTGATTTGATAGAAATAATCTATACGTTCCGTAATTATTTTCACATCTAGCCTCAATTTAGAATGTTTGTTCTTTTGATTTTGAAGGAATAAGGTTTGTGGAAAGTATTTAAAACTATATAACTAAATACAAATCTTTCGGGTTTCAAAATAGTTGATGATGTAAAAGGAGTTATGTAAACTCTCACTTCGCTTCATCCGTTACGGGCCACATTTCGCAAAACTCCATGGTATCGTTAAGTCTAGGTTACATGAGGAATATTTATGAAACTTTTCAAAGTTCTACGCTTAATAGTTTCGGAGGTCTGAAATACTGCAACAAAACTTTCAAGAGGCATTTAGAGGTTTCATGTCGTAAAGATCTCCACCTACTTGCCATCTAGAATTCGAGGATATTTCTTCACAATTTCAGAGTTCTGATCTTAATAGTTTCGGAGATGTGGAAAACGACAGGAAAATTCAAGCTCTCCTTTCCTCTCTCTAAGAGACAAATCTCGCAAACTGCTATCTTATATGCAATCTGGGTACAAAGATACTATTTCTGCAAAATTTTAAGATTCTAGTTTTAATAGTTTCGGAAATCTAGTAATGAGTCAATGCATCATTAGATTTAATCTTATAAATCTGAAACATGAATCTAGATCATTCATTCTTCCTTAAATTCCATTATTATTATTTAGAAACATTGTATTCATCATAGTTCTCGAGTGTGAAGCAAAAAATATTAAAATTTAAACTTCATTAAAGGCAAAGTATACTGAGAGGAATTTATATATATATATATATATATATATATATATATATATATATATATATATATATATCGAATTTTCCAATCTTTTCGAAAAGAAACTTTTTGAGACGGTTAAAAATTTTCGGAAATTTTGCAGCACTAATTAGGAACTTTATTATTTATGACCATTAGCAGCTACAAATTTTTAATATGTTTCACATTCAAGTGAGTCTTCTAAATCTGCTTTCAGATTCCTCAAATCCCTTTTTACAGTTGGAAATCATTGCTACTAAGAGTATCATAACCTCTATAAACACACATTTTGTGGTGCAAAGTTCATTCTAGTCACATTATATATAGGTGTGTTTTAAATGCATTTCTACCAGTATTTACAAGCAAGTTCATGCTAATTTAAAATGTTACAACACTCCGATTTTGCTTTGCCCAATTCGCATTCACTTCTTTCTCTCAGCTGCGATTTTCACATGGTCTATTACATACCTTCTCGAATTTCTTCATTTCTTTTTCAACATTTTGACTAAGTTAAAGATTCAAACATGCATATATGTCTTGTCGTGGTAGACTTGAATTATATTTCCGCAAGAGTTCTTATTGTTTGGATTCCACGTTAAACCGTAAGTAGGTCCATATCTTATGAAAAGGATTTTAAACTTGAAGGTTAACTTCAAACCAACAGTGAAGAAGGAGGGGCTGAAGAAGTATCGTAATATATGGGAATTTGTCAACTTCGGCACCAATTGATCTATCAGCAACAGCAATAACAGAATACTAATGACAATTTCGATTTTAGGATTTTTACTGATTCATTCTTAAAAGAAATTGTTCTTCAATTTCCTTCTTCGGAGTATTTTTCATCTATTGAGTTATATCAGTTGTTTCCGAATGGACAATGCATGCCGCATAAACGCGTAAACAATCAGGTAAATATCAGAGACGAACATTGGAGTAATAGAGGGTGGAAATAAGGCAGAAGAATAGAATAACCAAGGTTGGTAGTGTAAGTAGTATGGCTACAAAACCGTCAACTACGCTATCGATGCACTGTTACGCTATCGATGATCTGTCATTATTGTCCCTTATCAACATTAGGTTACCTGCAGCTCCTTCCTCTTCCTATTTGCTTTACTGAGAAAAAGAGCAGCAAACTGTAACACCAAGAAGCAATCAGCTGGTAATGATTGAATTTTATGATTGTCACTTTATCCTTCCTCCAAACAAACCGTTAAAACTTCTGTTAAACTATAGCTGTTCATTATTTAAAAGAAAGAAAGAAAAGAAAAAAACGAAACACGACTCTTACAAGTCTATTAATCGATTAACCCTTTCTGACCGTGTGATTCCATTTGAAATCACAAGCTTCCTTGGCGTTCATAACGCATAAATCGTGCCGAATGAGTTCTCGGCATAAATCGAGTTCTCTCATGCATTGTAGTTATAGCGTCCTGGCAATATATAATTAAAAAAAAAAAAACGATTTTCTTACTTCCTTAGACTTAAACATACAACCCATTGAAATAAAAAAAAAATCTTCATTTCCAAAATATATTTCAGGTCAGAAAGGGTTAATCAAAGCATGCAAAATCATTTTAACAAAACTAACATTAGTATAACATCACATTATATTTATTGTGCAATTTAGGTCATGTATGTATGTTTCTTCTTTTTTTTCTTTGCTGTTCTATCTCACCTGATGTCAATGAAATTGACATCTTTCAATAATCATTATTTCGAAAATTATTTAAAAACTAGCGTATTCTGTATTGTGTTTTGGAAATTAAAGTTTTGTATAACAGTATTTTTTTCAAAAGTGACACATCTCTTTAAAAATTATACAATTTTTCGTTTTTTTAACTAGTAGAATACCCGTTCTTTGCACGGGGAGATTACGTTTCGTTTCGGACATAAAGGACACCAAAACTGTCACCGATCAACTTAGGTACCCTAAAAGCTATGAATTCAACATCGGTCATTTTCAATTATCTTTACATGTCACCCCCCTCAGGAGTACTAATGGGGGCTGAATGTGGATTTAAACGGCATTGGAAGTGTCACTGTACATCTCAGCGACCCCGGAAACTATGGATTCGACAATAATATCGGTCATTTTTGATCATTTTTATATATTTTCCCTCTCCCCAAATTGTGGGACTAAATTTGGATTTAAACGGCATCGGAAGTGTCACTGTTCATCTCAGCGAACCCGAAAACAATGGATTCGATAGTAATATCGGTCATTTTCGATCACTTTTACATATTTCTACCTCCACTTCCCTAAGTTGCACCGTAAAAGTGAAATGATAAAAATTATCCCAGGCCCGAACCTCATCTATGTGGCAAATTTAATCGAGATCAATAGCATGGTTCAAGAGCTATTAAGTTTTATTGCTATATATCTCCCCATTCCCTACCTTGCACTATTAAAGTGAAATGGTAAAAGCCATCATAGACCCGAACCTAAACTATGTTGAAAATTTGAACAAGACCGGTCGTGTGATTTAAGATGTATTAAGTTATAAACATAATCACTTTTACACTTTCATTACAACTATTATAACTAGCCACGTTCAATTCTTTCGGCTGTCTCCAATCATATCATGTATGATACAAACTCGTTAACATTAAAAGTTTATTTGGTTTATTTTCAATATTCAAACTGAAGTTCTTCAGATAAATTCAAATTCCAATGTTTGATTCAAGTTCAACATCTCTTTTTACCAACACTAAGATTGTGCAAAATAGAAGTTTCAATTTAAGATCACATCCGAACAAAACACTGAAATAATCCTAATGGAAAGCAAGGCTGGAAGGAAAGCAAGACCACTATTATTTTTAATAATAATATTTTAAGTGAACATATTATATTACTTAAATATATATTTTTTGGTATCATGTAAGAGAAAAAAATCGATGTCACGATACTAGACTATATAACCGAGGTGAATATAACACTTATTAGCAAAAACATACGTACGTTCGGAAGAAAGAGAGATTTTTAGAAATAAACTTTGACTGTTTGAACATTTCCATGTTATCATCAAGCTGTAGTACATTAACAGGTCTGTTTTCCAATGAATTCGTTTGTTATCAGTTCTACTATTAACTGTTCACTAAATATCTGAAGGGATATCGAAATATTATTATATTCAAACTGTAAGAAAAAAAATAGTGAAATGAGTTAAATTGAAAGTCCACATAATACACTTTCTTTTATGTGGGAAGAAAAATAGTTTATTAGTTGGAAAGTTAGTTCAAAATTGAGAAAATCTTAGAATTACAAATAGTTTAGTAATAGCGAAAACTAACTAAACTATGTTACTATTTGTTTCGGCGAAAATTGATTATATGTTTCCTGGTTATTGTCCTACTTTCTCTGCTACTAACTTCCAGTGCAGAACTGCGCCAAATGAAATTTCTCCATGCACTATTGTTACTTGTGGGAGGCCATACAGATTTCTTAAACTTCCTTCTTGCACTTCATTTCCGAAATGTCTTTGTCCTCGCCCAAGCTGCAACCATCAGGAACAGGGTTTCGTTATACAATGCTCCATTTTGTGCTCCTCCAACTCAGAGCCTGGAATCTTCATCATCTTCTTTCTCTCTGTCTCCTCCTTGCTCCTTGATTCCTCTTTTTCTTTTTCTTTCTCCAGAGTGCCTCATTTGCTGCATTTCTTCCCTTCTTCTCTCTTCCCTCTTCTACCAGACGACGGTCATCAACTTGTCGGCAATGACAATGGAATTCTTGGGCAAAGCAGAACAATAGAATTTGTGTCGGGGGTGACGGGAAAAGCCTTCCTTCTCCCTACAGGATTCGATGGTGGTGGTACAACAGCTTGAACAGGAAGTTTGGCTTGGCCTTGCTTGGAAATGATCGCACAAGAAAAGAGTGACCAAGAGAAGAAGCATGCACTACACTAGAAGCTAGTGTTTATCTCTTCCTTTCCCTACAAGAAGTCAGTGGAGATGTTCGACATTGTTGTTATTGTTGTTTCTGCAATAAGAAAAAAAAAGTAAATAAAAATAAAATTTCAGACTTACAGCTGACATATCTTTAAATCTTTGCCTTTAGAAAGAGGAAATTTCAATGTTATCCAACGAACTTAGCTATGCTAAACACTTTTGTTTGGCACTGCTAATTACCAATATCATCTGCTAAGGAATTCGTACTCCGAAGATTATAAAATACAATTTACGTGTACACAATTATAAGGCATTTTTTTGTGTTGAAAACAAACCAAATATCTAAGTTAATAAATAAGTATTTTAGTTGAAAAGAACTAACAAGTGTTGCATTAAAAAAAGTTAAAGTATTTAAAAGCAGATACTTCATTCTTTTTTAAAATAATACTTATTAATTACCAACTTTAATAAAGCAAAATTTTTTTGTAACTATCTCATCTGTCATTCTAACTTACCAAAAGCTACACCTAATTCTACATTCAATTGGTTATCAGCAAAGATATAATACAGAGTACACGGAAGCATACAACTCATACCTACTTAACGTTTTACAGCCCAGCATATACTCACGTTAAATTTACGATATACAAGGGTATATCCCAGAGACTGTTTATCCTCTTTCTTTGCTTTATACAAAATGTTTACTGAATTCTTCAAATTGGGAAGAGCTTATTTCTGTCTATCAACATTTTATTTTAATTTCTTACAATGCTATTAAGTACGAGGGAGATCCAAATGCAAATCCTTAAAGTTCAAAATGATTCTTAAAAGTTGTATAATTGATCTGTAAGTTGACAAAGGTTATCGTTGACATTGAAAGAATGACCGACAGGTGGGAGTATCATGGAGATACATTGAACGCAACGTTAGTGCAAAGATGGATGCAATCTCTGATGTGCTTTATGAGTAGCAAAGGTATTACACCAATCAAACTTCATCGCAAGAGAAAATGCAGTACGATAACTCCTGTATCACTACAGCAAATCTACACGTGGTGTAGAGAAAGTTTAAAAGTGCCATAACATCTGACGAGAACACCTGTGATAGTTTGAGAATGTCCCAGCATAGTGAGAATGGCAAGAACACTGCTCGAATAAAAGCGAGTGATGCGCTATTTGTCCAGAAAGGAACAAAGAATGCCATTGGAAATCTCTCCATTCTCTACGCTTGGCACTTTTAAACGTGCACCATTCGGAAGGTACTTTAGGAAAGCAGCGACATTATTTCTTATGAGGTTTAATAATAATAATAATAATAATAATAATAATAATAATAATAATAATAATAATAATAATAATAATAATAATAATAATAATAATAATAATAATAAAGTTTTGTTTCAGAGTGTGAAACTACAGTAGGCTTCCAAACTATAGGAATTCAACACTCACACATGAAGTGGTAGATGTATAATTACTGGTTGCAATAAATTGATAAGATCGAAGGTAGAAAAAGTTCCTCAGCATTACTTGCTATACCTCATTACTTTTGTTCTTTAGCGACAAAGGTTTAAACAAAAATTCGTTAATTTTAATCACTTCTGGATTGAATACATGGTTAAGGGAGAAGATAGGACCTACTCTTGGAAAATTGAATAGATTTCAAGAAACTACATCTCGATATCTCTTGCAGTTTTTGCTCTATTGAAATCAGTGTTGAAACTGGAAATAGTAGTAAATTTCAACCCCTTAAAATTTTGGTAGAGTATTATGGATTGTGATGGTATATACTCTTGGAACTATGAATCGATTTCAGAAAACCGTTTGTCGCTACGTATTACTATTTTTGTTCTTTGGAGGTAAGTGTTGAAATTTTAAATGGTTAATTTGAACATTCTAGTATGAATCGAGGGTTAATAAAGAAGATGGAAGCTATTCTTTGGATGCTGAATATATTCCAAGAAACTGCGTCTGGATATTCTTTACCGTTTGTGCTCTATGAAAATCACTATTGAAACCGGAAGTAGTAAATTTGAACCACTTCCAGTTGGTAGAGTATTACAGGTTGTGACTATAAGCTCTCTTAAGATATTGAATCGATTGAAGAAAACCGGTTGGCTCTACTTATTACGTTTTTTGATTTATTAGGATAAGTATTGGAACCGGTAATGGCTAATTTAAACCAGTTCCGATTTGAATAGAGGGTTAATGAACAAGACGGGATCTTTTCTTGGTACACTCCGCATAAAAAAAATTGCGACAGCTAAAGCCGTGCAGTTAGGCCACCCAATACTAAAATTAGCTAACAACATTAGCGCAATTCTAATTTCAAACTATATATGTATTAGTTTCGATAAAATGAAATAACAAAACCGAGACGAAACAAGATTCATAAGTTGATGTAGGGAGAAACTGAAATACACACAATGAAAAATTGAAACCAATGGATGTCAATTACACAGAGATTCAGAAATTTTATATATATATATATATATATATATATATATATATATATATATATATATATATATATATATATATATATACAGAGAGAGAGAGAGAGAGAGAGAGAGATTGAGAGAAGAAGGAAACGAAAAGGGAGAACAGATAAAAATGTGGATTCAAACGTAGTAAGAAAAGAACTATTCGAATATATAGAGGTTGCTTTAAACACTCATTAAGTCACTTTCATAAAGAATAGCGTACTCAATTTCCAGTAGAGTTGTAGATGTCCGAGACACATCTAGGATAATGTCAAAAGTTTAACACACATGTTTTATTTCCGCGTGGTTCGATTGCAAATTCGGTAGTACTTATTGGACGTACTGATCCAAAATACAGCCTAATAAACCCAATAGGTATCGTTGGACATATCCTCCATTTCAGACTACTAATGCAAACTGAACAAAATAAAACAAAAAAAGAACGAAAAGAAAAGAAAAAGAAAAAAGAAAGAAAGAGAAAATTGAATGAGTGCTATTTTACTGCTAAATTTCTATTGCGGATATAACGTAATTTGTACAGATAGAATAAATACCCTAGAGCTCAAACGGATCATCATGTCAGTCGGATAGTGTTGGTTAGGTTATAGACCACCTCTGGGTTGAGGATTCAAACTCGTAGTGACTCGGTAATTCGACTGAGACTCGATAACCCAGAGGATAAAAAATGTATGTTACTTATTCCCTTGCATTTAAACAGTATTTCTGTCAGAAATGACCAGGACTGGATATATTATCCCCAGAGCACGAAAAACACGACGCCGAAGATTATTAGATTTTCCAGACCAGGTATATCGGACTCTTGCTCCGTTTTAACTTTGGAACACACAGGGGTGAGGAAAAGTGAAATATGCAAAAGACAGGATAGGGAAACGTCAAGAAAAAGAGAGAGGGGAAACGTATATACATATGAAACATACTTATCATAATAGTGTATGATATAGAACGCACACATTGTTTATTCGAATTATCTTTAGTGATGCCTTGTAAGTTCTCCAATAGAAGATAAATCTCTGCAGCCATTATTTTATGCGTAAAAATCATACTACCTGAAGGGGAATCGAACCGAGATTTTCCATTTGGAAATCTAGCACTTTACCAGTACACCACCAATTCCTTTACCCAAACTTTATTTAACAAATGGTGTAGTGTTTCTTTCTGAGAACGATAACACGAAAATTGCATACTGCAGATCAATGATGTGTTTGGAATGTCCTGGTAATTCAATTGCCCTTTCCTAATCAACATCATAAATCGTCTCTATCATGATACAAGTGTTTGCTTTCACATTCTTAAGTATTGCTTGTCCAGTATGATAAGTCGATACTTCACAATCACTTTGTAAAAAAATCAACTTTGACGTGAACAGGATTTGAACCTTTCTCAGGTAGATGTATTATTCATAAGTCTATTAATTACCTCCACACTACCATGACACTTAAAATTACAAGCCAATTATTACCTACTTTAGCCCTGATCTTTGGAACGAATCTACTTCTTCCCGTAATGTTATTCCCAACAAATTGCACAACGAAATTTATTTATTCGACGGCCTAGAAAGAAATCAGTGCCCACTAATAAAGGAAACACGTACAATCCAGGAAAAATTACAGAAATAAAACATATTTTGCAGTAATTTACCCGTGCAAGTTCAAAAGTAGGTGAATAATAATAATAATAATAATAATAATAATAATAATAATAATAAAGGTTAACATTCACAGTATAGTTGTCTATTATTATTATTATCATTATTATTATTTCTAGCATCAATTACCCGCTTCGCTGGGTTAAATTGAAAAAAATAGTAATGTTCCGTTACTCAGTCACTATGAAGAACATAATTTTTTCCTTTCGAACATTTGTAAGTTATCATTACGATACAGTTTGGACTTTTAATATAGGGTATTTCTGATAGAAATTTAGCAGTAAAATAGCACTCATTCAATTTTCTCTTTCTTTCCTTCTTTCTTTTTCTTTTGCATTAGTAGTCTGAAATGGAGGATATGACCAACGCTACCTACAGGATTTATTAGACTATATTTTGGATCAGTACGTCCAATGAACACTATCGAATTTGCAATCGAACCATGGTGCGTTTCTTATCTAATACAGCAGTAAGCTACATTCCCTTGTTTCTTTTCACCTTTTTAATAACAATAATAGGTTTTAATGTTTAATCATTTATGTTTCATCAGTTTCCAAACTCTACTGTTGGATATTGACATTACGGGCATACAAGAGCGACCACAGAAGAGTGAGAACCTATGGTGTATTATCCTCCAGTCATGTTGTATCGTAATGTAGGCCAAGGAATATTAAACTATCTATTTCGGTGAACAATAAACATCTGTTCCCCCGAAAGTTCTGTGTCTCTTCGACCGACCTTCCCAAAAGAAATTAAAGCTTACGTCGTCACTGCGTTGATATAGTTTCGCTAAAGTTCTCTTTCTTCCTGTCATAAAAATCTGAATTTTTAAAGTATAAAATTGTTTAAATATTGAGGTATGACTTAGCCTAAGAATAGATTACAGCAGACAATAGTCGTCACGTGGATTTATAGTCCACGGCACATCCTCGATCAAAATCATTGAACACGTATGTATTTAAACAGTGCGAGACTAATCCAAAATATCAAATTGTTTTCAAAAATAATTAATGTAACAGAAACAACAATGAACAAATATTGTTTTGGGAATGAAAATATCTAAGCAGTCACGTATTTACATCCCACTCAGTCTCACATATGCTTGGATTCTGATAAATCTATGACTCGTATGGGGAACGTCAACAGATCAGGGTATGAATATGGAGTACGTAATTCCTCTCGCCAACGTTGGATTTCTAGTTGTACTCGCTGGCTCCGACTGAGATTACAAAGGACCTTTCCTAGACGAAGAAGAAGATATACTAAGGGAACAACAATGACTGCAGCAAATGACGACGCTCTTAATCATTTGAAAGATAATGCAGTGATGCCAGACCAGCTACAGTGTGATGTTTCACCAAACGATCTTCTGATGGCTAAAACACGAAGAAAATTATGGAAGAAGATAGTAAATGTTATGAGATGGTTTAGTTTATGCTCTACCTACTATTTGATGAGCATTAATGGAGAAACGATGTTGAAGATAATGGGAAAGCTTTCCGTTATGCCATCCTTTTCTCCAGAACAGTTTGATGACCAAGAGCTACCGTATGTCTTTTGCAACTAGTTCAAAGTTTATCATGACTCTGCTTCAAACAATATCACAATATACGGAAAGGATTGGCGTGGTACAGCTGCTCTTCTCACTGCTCTGGACTTTAAACTGGTAGTTAGTTGTGCAATAGTTAATTATGGACCAATTGAGTTGTTTATCTTTATTGAGTGGACAGTGTATGATTATCTTTTGGGATTAAAGGTCCACCCAATTATAAGAGAGAATTATGACATTTGTCATTGTACAGCCTTAATTCCTATTGTTGATCTGAAATCCAAGAGACTTCTTAAATGTCGTTTAGCTAAGCAGGAGAAACTATTCAGGAAGTGGAGACGCATGCTTTATAATAAAGATCCAGTACACAGATTGCCAAAGGAAGAGGATAAGCAGAACCTAACATTGCATTCTTCAGAGCTGTTTAGAGAAAAAAGAGACTCCTTCGAAGGATATTAGAATACATGAGATGGTCTTTTTCATATAGAGTGGTTTATTCTACCTGTCAACTGATGATCATTCATGGAGAAACATTAATGCATGCAATGGGAGAGCTCTCTGTCTTGCCTTCTTTCTCTCCTTGTCAGTTTGATGATCAAGGACTCCCTTACGTGTTCTGCGATCACACTTATGTTATATTTGTCTCATCCAGCAACGATATTACTCTCGTTGGAAGCGACTGGCGTGGAACAGTACCTCTTCCTACAGTATTGGATTATGGAGTTATCATTGGCTGCGCTATTGTTAATTATGGACCTGTAGAACTATTTACCTTCCTTGCATGGACTGTATCGAACCATTTGTTGGGGATTAAGATTCACCCTATAACAAGGGACGCTGATGGCATGTCATTATGCTGCTTTCATTGTCGTTTTTGATTTACGGAGAAGAAAACTACTGAAATGTAGAATGGCAAAGAAAGAAAGAAAAGCTATTCAGGGATTGGACAACAATTCTAGATGGAAATATGTTGGAAATACCAAAGGAAGAAGACTTAGAACCAACTAGCAGCGTATCAAACTCGACAGCAACTGATTATCAAAGTCGAGTTTCTCAACTAGGAGGGCTTTCCCGTAGCAAAAGATGGTTCGGAAAAAGATGTCGAAGGCTCTTTGGTCGTTGCATCAGATTATTCTGTTGAATTTAGCATTGAGTTATTGATCTGCCTTGCATCCCACAAGAAACGTTGTATTCCAGAAGAAAACTAGTCTGTCGGTGTCACACTCCTGATGTATGATAATTACTAACAAGAAAGATTTAACTGAATTTTCAACCTTTGTACCGGCAATTTCCTCTATAAGTTTTCCCATTTGAGTTCTGAGCTCTACTGCAATTATATTTAAACAACAACGGAGACTGTTGAATTATGGAAATGTAAACACGCAAATAAAAGATAGCTGATGTCATAGCCTCACCACAAGGATCTGCTGCAGGTAACAACCAAGACACTGGTTCTGTGGCGAGAGTATATAGCTACTTGTAGCTAATAATACAGTGTCGTTTAATATCCCTGTTTGTAGCAGCAGTACTTTCATCTTGTTCACAAGGGATATATTTGTGTGTTCTCCTATTAGCAGTTCGCCACACTGATATATTTGTAACAAAATTAAGTTTTTTTTTCCAAAGCCTTTCTAATTCTCAACAACCCCAACGACTCTGTTTTCTGGGTTGCCTATTATTGCAGGAAAGGCAGACTTGCAGGTGGGAATGCACTTCTCTAGTCGTCCATACATTTCTTTACCCTTCTTTTTGCCAATGATTGTGAACTTTTTTAAGACAGTCTTTCATAAATGATGATGCTATACAGCTTCAGCAAACTGTTTTGAAATTGGCTGACTGGTATGTGAACTAGAATCAATTGGAACAACTACAGCATCGCTTAGAACAAAGGATAATTAAGGAAAATTCTTGTTTCATTTCCTAATAGTTAAATCCCTTCTCTTCTCTCTCGTCTTCCCTCTTTTACCTTCTACATAATCTAGTCGCTATTCATAATTTAATATTGTTGAGTTTCATTTATACATTGAAGGTATCCTCTAATAACTTTAGTTGCGTGTGAATGGTCAATTCTTATAGCCATTTATATCTCCTTGAGTAATTTATGGTAATTCATGAGTAATTCATAAGTCAATTTCTGAGCTAATTGAACCAATATTACACACCTGCACATGATTGAGATTTAGCTTGGTTTCAATCTCTGTAATTCCTCTTAACCTCGACTCATAATATGAATTCTGTGCTTCGGATTTTTAAAGTGTATCTTGAAAAGGGGCAAATATAAAATTTTATTAATTTTTCCACCCAACCCGCGGTATCTACGATAACAAATTTGCCATAAAAAGTAACTTTTTAAAAAGGTTTCATCTAATATTTTGAGAAAAGTTGTTCACTCCCGAGATATAATTCCCTCCAAGGATTTATTTTTGGATCAGAAGATCCAATATATTTCAATCAAAAAATTTCTTGTATGCCTTATATTTGGAGAACTAGATATAGTATAGCCAAACCCAAACTATAACTAAATTCAGTATCATGTGCTTATTCCGTAGAAAACAGGAAAACTCGATTTAGGGGCCATTCAAAACTTTTGTGGCCCCTGATTCAAGATCCAATATATTTCAATCAATTTTTTTCTTGTACACCTTATATCTGGAGAACTACATATAGTGTAGCTGCAACCAAACTATCACTTAACTCAGTATTATGTGCTTATTCCGTATAAAATACGAAAACCCTACTTAGGAGCCATTCAAAACTTTTGTTTGCCCATGATCCAAAAACTAATTATTGGCCAAGATATCAATCTTTCGATGCATTTTTGATCATTCTAAAATTCTTGGCCAAGATCGCAATCTTTTGATCCATTTTTGTTCTAACCGAGTGTTCGGCTTACCAAATCGCTACCAAATCGATTACATTCTTGTCAAACGTTTCAGGGATACCGGTACTGTACTAGACGTCAAGACGCTACCGGAATGGACGTTGATTCGGATCATAATCTGCTAGTGATGGAAGTGCAAACCTGGTTAAAATCTTCCAGAAAAATGGGAAAAGGAATCGAAAATGGAACTTAGAACGACTAAGAAGAATGGATAATGATGTGAAAGAAGAGATTGAAGAAAAAATATGTGCAATAAGCGATATGGAAGGCAATGTAGAAAGTAGTTACGGAAAAGGTAAACAGATTCTATTAGACACGCTCCACAATAACATTGATAGAATGTAAAGTGCATCAAGAAAAAGCATGGATAACTAATGCAGTGCTTAAGAAGATGGGTGAACCAGAACCACGAAAACCACGGACATCAAAGTATACAGAAAACTGAATAATGAATTAAGAAGAGAGACGGACAAAACCAAAGAGAACTACATGGAACAGATACGTGAAAAAATAATGGTACTTCAATGGCGTGGTAAATGATCTTATGTATCAGAAAGCGGAGGTATTAGGAGGGAAAGCTAACTACTGGCGTCGTTAGCTTTTTAAATATGGGGGGCTAGGATGAATCAAAATAAAAATCTTCTTTCCCACAAAAGTTATATATACAAAGTTGTCTTACTTTTTTTAAATGCATTTGACTGAAATCTGGGGGGACGAGTCCACAGAGCACCGCTATCGAGGCCCGTGAGCTAACTAAAGTATAGACATGTTTGGAATCAAAGATCAAGTAAGTCATGTAGTCACTGACCATCAAAGAATTCTTAGAATCTGAGAGGAATACACCAGAGATGAAGTGGGTCAGTGGGTCGGTGGGTCAGTGGGTCAAGTGGATCAAGTTTTCTGAGTGGGTCAGTGGGTCGTGGGTCAACAGTATGTGACCCACTGTGACCTACCACCCACCGTGACCCACTGCGACCCACCACCCACATGACCCACTGTGACCCACCACCCACCAGGACTCACTGTGACCCCCCACCCACCATGACCCACTACTACCCACCACCCACCATGACCCACTACTACCCACCACCCACCATGACCCACTGTGACCCACTACCCACCGTGACCCACTGCGACCCATCGACTCAGTATGATCTACCAACTCACTCTGCTCACTGCATTGTAGAGAGTATCTTCTGAAGACTGGTAAATTTGTCTTCGTTTTACTTTCAAGAATTTCATTTCCCTTCCTTTTCCATTTGTTTCTGTCTGCTTACCTGAGGTGAGTATATCAAACTAAGTGAAAAATGACCTTCACGCACTTTTGGATATTGATATTTTTAATTGTAATAATAGCCATAGGACTTATACTACTACTTGGCTTTCGAGACCTGTGAGTTTTTAGAGGAGCTAACTACTGGAAATAATACATTTTTAAATCACTGTAATATATAAATTATTATATAAAAAAATTGAATGTAACTATGTGTGCTTGATCATCACGGTCAAATTGCAAAGTCAAATGAAATTACTTTTGGTATATAGTTAGGTCTTAATCCAAACTGGGATGTTATGTTGCTTTCATTATAATGCATAATATCCTAATGAGGTAGTGAGGATCTGAATTTTTGAGAAAAAAATTGAGTATCTCGCAAACCGTTAAACTTATGGAGCTGAAAGTCTGTGTATTAACTCTTTATTGAAAATAAACAGAATGTGTCCTAGCATTTTTTTTAAAATTCTCCTTTATGTGGGGGGGACTTTCTATATATGGAAAATTGGTAGTGAGTTGGTTTGTAAAAATGATCGAAAACGATCGATGTTATTTAAGAAAAAAGAATCAAACAAAAAATACAGTGCTTGGCTTCATATATCCATTGCTTTCTACTATAATAATTGCTGAAACTTATGTTTATTATATGGAGCGTTTACACGACAGCGGAATCAACCCATAAAGTTGTGAGAAAAATAGGCATAAAATTTGAACTGTAAGCTTAATTACACGGAAATTTTAAGTTTGGATTGTGCGCATAATTATATGGAAAATTTTACACTTTTTCCCCCTTCACGTTGGTCTACTTACCTTGATTTGGAACTTTCAAATTTCATCCTTTTTTCCACTGAAAATTATCGATAATTCAACATTATGATAATTTAATTTCAATTCATCGTAATTTGGCACATGGCAAACAGCAGTGTGGTAATTGAAGGGGAAGAAGAAGGGAAATTCCCATTCACCTCTGAACACTTTCCAGGAACCTCGTTCCCTTTCGCTTTCTAGACGGGGTAGGGAACTTGGGAATGGCATCAAACCTTCATGTGTAATTACAAAAAATAAATTTATAAACAAATAAGAAATAATCAGTTTATCAGCCTTTAATTGATAATTTATTCACAGGATTCCCTATCAAAGATTCAATATCGAAGGCGTGGTAGATGAAGTTTCTGTTCTCCATGAATCGACATTGCCAACTGACATGGTCGATATGGAAAAGATGTTGTATGGTGATAGAGATACTGCTTGCTGAGTATTTCACAACTGACCAAGAAATATCGTTATCAAACTTAAGTCTAACAAGTAGATTGTCGATGAGGAGTTGCAGAAATCGGTAGAAGTATTATCAATTTCCATGACAGAGTGCGAACGGGGATTTCCCCTTATGAATTTACAGATGACTGATATTAGAAATAGACTAAGTGCTCAAACATGGTCTAACTTGTTGTTCATCAATGTTAATGGCCCACCGCTAGACAAGCTCCAAATAGACGAGCTAGTTATTTCTTGTCTGAAGGATGGACATACCACTGCGGATGATTTACTACGAAAAAGTTAACAACAGGAAATAAACCAGATCTCAGATTTGTTTTAAGGTTGAAAATTACGACTTATCGAAAATGTATACTTGTATTACTAATGGCTTATTTGTGTTATTCAACTTTGTAGCTAATTTTTAGTAACTCTCATCTTTGCTTTAGGAAAACTACTTTGAATAAATATTCATAATAATTGCAATTATGCATATTTGTAACTTAAATTTAACGTGGTGTTTTAGTGATTACACAAATTACAATTATGAGCATACTTTATGGAGATGCTCTCACATAGGGTACCCGAGCACCTTTATACACTATGAAAAACTGATTTTTTCAAGTCTTTTGTGAGAAAAATACTGTGAATTGAGAAACCATAACCTATTCCATATTGTACAGGGATATTTTCCTGCGAATAGAAGTTTCTTTTGGAATGCGTTCAGAAACTAACACTTGTAAGAATACTCTCTTTAGTACAAGTATATTTTAGGCACAGACAAATTTCCTCCCACCTCGAAGTGCTTCAATTTCCTCACTGACAAACACTTTACCATTTTATATGGTAAAGGTCAGATCCACCGTTATTGTAACAGAGTAGTGCTTGAGCGATTGACTAGAAATTCAAACTCCGATTAGTGACAATGTCAGTCTTGTTTTATTACAAGTGTAAACTCTTTAGTCAGCACAGAAGAGGCCGTGGATCGTATTCAAAGTTGATGACGATGGATTTTGGTGAGTCAGAGTAGGTCACAGTGGATGAGAGTGGTTCATGGTGGGTGGTGGGTCATAGTGGGTCACGGTGGGTGGTGGGTCATAGTGGATCACGGTGGGTCATAGTGGGTCATGGTGGGTCGTGAGTCAGAGTGGGTCACGGTGGGTGGTGGGTCAGTGGGTCGTGGGCCAAGTTTTCATTGACCCACGCCAACTCTGGAATACACACAGGATCGTATGTTCAGAAGAACCTGAAGATATTACGATCGAAGCAGAGGAAGAGATGGATGATGAAGAAAAGGGACCCAATCTATTGAAAGGCGAAGTAGTACAAGCTGTCAAAGACACGCGAAAGAAAATTGCCAGGGGACATGACAACATATAAGCAGATTTCCTTAAGGGATTAGGATACAATGCAATGATAGTACTTTCTTCTTTTATTAACAAGATATACCTGAGTGGAGAATGGGCAAAATTATTTCTTGATGTAAAAATGGCTGAATTACCAAAGAAAAAGAAACAAAGAAGTGCAACAATCATAGAACCATTAGCTTTATTTCCCAGACTGGAAAGATTATTGCGTGCATACTGAACAGGCTGCTAGAAAGTACGTACGATAGAGGAAAGTTGGAAGAAAATTCATTTGAATTCCGGAAAGGAAAGGACATAAAAGATATTATTTGAGTTGAGAATCATATAAGAACGAGTTCTTGACTTAAAGGAAGAGTTGTGTTTTTGTTTCATCAACTGGCAAAAAGCCTTCGACCTGAGCAAATGGACCAAACTTCAGTAAATTTTTAAAGAAATTAGAGTTAACTGGAGAGACCGACGACTCACTCGCAACCTATAAATAGGATAACCAGTGAAGTTGTGCTTAAATGAAGGAGAAACCAATTGTGTGGGTATTGGAAGAGGAATGAGACAAGGATAATATGTCGACCCAATTATTCAATATTTACAATGAATGTGTAATGGAGGAAGCATTAATAGAAGTTAGAGATTTCGAGATTGGAGAGCAGATCATGAACAAGATCAGGTATACAGATGACATGATTATAGCTAGAACCGAAGAGAGACTACAAAAGATAATGAACAAAATAGTTGATACTGGGAAACTATATGGAATGGAAATCAACATCGAAAAATCGAAAGTTATGAGAATCCCGTTGAAACATATACTTATGGATCAGTTTAGAACAAAGAGAACTTGAAGAGGTCGGTAATTTCAGATATCTGGAAAGTATTTTGACGAGTGACATATACTGCACTAAAGAGATCAGATAAAGAATTGCCATAGCCAAAGAGGCATTCAACAAGAAGAGCTGACTTAAATTGAGCTAAGGAAGAAGTTGGTCAAGTACTATGTATGAAGTATTGGACTGTATGTATTCAGAGACTTGGACATTATGGAAGTTAGAGAAGAAATATTTAGAGAGCTTCAAATTGTAGTGTTGGAGAAAGATGGAAAACATAAGTGAGACGGAGAGAGAGTAACAAACAAAGATGTTTTGAGTTGAGTTCATTTTGAGTTTAACGTCCAGTTCAGCAGCGAGGCTACATGAGACGTGGAATTAATTAATGTGGAATTCGAACCATATGAGCTCCACCTGGAATCGAACCGGGGTTTCCCATGCCAAAGCCGCGTACGCTAACCGTTTAGTCACAAAGAAATTCTAAGAAGGAGGTGGGAGAGAAGAGGATGCTTTTAGTCAGCATCCTTCGTAGAAGTCCAAGTGGATTGGGCACATCTTCAAAGAAATTGTCTTCCTCCTACCGCCGTAGATGGAAAAATATAAGGAAAGTGAGAAAAAGGAAGAAGAAGAAGAAAACTGATCGATGTTTTGAAAAGTACAAAAAATATTGGGAGTTAAAAGAAGAAGCTAAAGATTGAGAAACGTGGAAGAAACATTTTCAGGCCAAAGAAGAAAAACGCATTAGTCCCAGGATCTGCCAACAGACAGAATACTTATTAATAGTAATAATATATAAAAACACACTGTTATGCAACAAATTTTATCTATTACTGTTTGCCACATCTTGTCGTAACGGTGACGCACACATTCCTAACAGCGACGTACATTGTACTAGTAAAAATAAATAATAAGTTTTAAAAACTTTAGTTATATAGTAATTATTTATTGTGTATTACACATCATTTTATTATTCTTACACTACGTAATATTCCCAAAAGCTTCATTCCCTACGGCTTGTGTTGCATGTGATAAATACATGAAATGGTTGCTTAATCGAAGCAAATAACACACCAAGGGGGAACAATTTAAATTTCATAGATTTTTGTTTTGTTTGCCCAAATACAGACATCGACACTTGTTTCATTGAGCATAATTGCCAATAATGGCTTTTATATTAATTGGAAAGTTGTCATGAAAATAACGTCACACACAATGGAACAACAACTCGACATGTCCATCTTTCTTTTACAGAAATTACGATCGAACATGCAGCCTCTAGCCCCCACCCCTTCCACTGCATTCACCCATTGATTCACCCTCCAAACACTCTCTCACTTCCAGCTGTAACCCTCCCCACTTTACCCCCTTTTAACTCAAGTTTCCATAAATTTAATTTCGAAGTTCTGATATATCTGTAACCCATATGTTGTTCCTTTTCATTTAGTCTCGATTGGTGTGGTTTGGTTTAGTGCAGTCAAAAATATTGGGAAACTGGTTTGATTGATTTGAGCTGGCCGAATAGGTTGATGTAATGTCGCTGGGAAACAAGTGTTAGAACATGTTGGCAGTATTCATATGCTATCTATCATTTTTTTTGTGAAATAAAAAAAAAAGAATGGGTTGGGAGCAAAAACAGAAATTAAAGAAAATGTTTGTATGAAAAGATTAAATTCAAATCATGCATTGTATATGAGGCTAACTTGTTAGATTCTCATATTGAACCTAACCGAATAGTATATTATTATTATTATTATTATTATTATTATTATTATTATTATTATTATTATTACTATTATTATTATTTACAACAGTATTACTTCCTAATCCGTATAGCTTGAAGGAAGCAACGGGAAGAAAGTGCGCAATAATAAAATATACACAGTGAATAAGCTAAATGATTAGCGTCGAAATAACAAGATACGAACAAAGCCAGGGGACACTGTAGTTCAGTGGTAGGCGCTTACCTCTGGTATATTGTGTTCCTGGTTCGATCCCCGTCCAAGTAAGTTCATGGTGGACAACATCATGTCCGTGTGTTTTCTCGTAGTACTCCCGTTTCCTTCCATCTTCTCATTCCACCAATTCTTTCACGATCATTCACTTGCTTTAATCATCGTCTCCTTTAGCCTAAAAAAAGGCCACAATCATGGAACGTTAAACTGAAATATTTCATTTCATTTTTACAATCAAATGTAATGATGGAATAAATAGTATATTAATACTAGAGATACGTAAGTAAAAACCAAGGTGTGATTCGAATCTCTCTCTCTAAATGGCGGACTTTGTCTCATATTGCCTTAGCGTTCGAAATACATGTCAATCTTAAATCAATGAAATGTCTTCATCGTCACATCTTTTATCCATTAAATTAAAAATGAAAATTTATGAAAGCATAATTTTGCCTGTTGTATTAAGTGAAATGTTAGTCGTTAATACTGTACATAGAGAGAAGAATACAAGCTGAAGATTTTCAAAAATAAAGTTCTGATGGTTTAGAAATGGTTTAGAAATATTTTCATGGTTTAGAAATATTCTGATTGATTAATTAACTGAGGTATAATGTATATTTTTAACTCCAACAAGGCAACATGAGGCGTGCTAAACTCCTCAAAAAGATATTCGAACCCCTCGTCGGGTTAATATCCGAGGCAAATATTCCACCTGAATTCGAACTCTGGACCCCACTCAAAGAGAGCTCGCTCGTTAATGTGTGTGTATGTGTGTGTGTGTGTGTGTGTGAGAGAGAGAGAGAGAGAGAGAGAGAGAGAGAGTGTGTGTGTGTGTGTATATGTGTATGAAATATGAAAAATGTATTGAATATGCTACGCAAAGCATAACTCAGGGGACACAGTGGTTCAGTCGTAGAACGCTCCACTCTGGTGTGAACAGACCCTGGTTCAGTTCCAAAACATGTACCGGTAAGTTTGTAATGGATAACATCGTGTTTGAGAGTTTTGTATTCCCACATTCTCAGTCTGCAAATTCTTGCATAATTATTCACTTTCACTAATTATCCATCTTCTATATTTTACAGAACATAATCGTGGAATGTGAAATTGAACGATATTGAATTTTACAAAGCATAACTAACATGAAACTCCTGTGGAAAATACACGTGTAATGCATAAGGTCTTATAGAATTTGAGAAAATAAAACTAAGATAGTTCTAATAAGTGGGCGTGAAACAAATGATGGATTTTAGGGAAGTAATATTAATCCTGACTGAATATCTTGTCACAATAGTATCCTATTGTGACAAGATATTCAGTCAGGATTAATCACAATCAGGATTCAGTCAGGATCAATCAGGATTGGATCAGGATCCAATCACAATATATTACTTCTGCGAGGATGAATCTTCATGTTTCTAGTATAGAGGTACTTATTGTAATTTCAGTTTTGTAATCATTCAAATAACCAATATAACATTGAGTCTAAATTATTGCACTAAACAACTTTCTAGTAACATACCATTTTATCTTTGAAGTTTTAGAATTTTACATAGTTACGGTCTTTAGTTCGTAGAAAATGAGAAAAAGTGATATGAAAATTTATTAATGCCAAAGGCACAGAGACGATCTTATGTGAACAAAAATACAAGGTCATATTCTGTGCAAAAGCGCTATAGTAAACAAATCAAATAATATGAAACATAAACACACATCGTTTCAAACGTCCACATTTATATATGTTTTTCCCTCCGTTTTTCCCTCTAATAGGTTTAATTGTACACAAAACACTTCGTTTGCGCATAAATTCGTCCACAATTTTGTGTCACACACGAATCGGTTTCCTCGTTAGTGTAAATTTGGATATGTACATGGAAGACAATTTTCCAATATAAACCACGCATGAAATATTCGATTAAGATAAAACTTAGTGTATATTTTCATTATGGCATTGTGAATATCCCACAGCTTGAGGTAAATTTTTCAAGAGTGAAAGAGTGAATTCACCCGTTCCCCTCAGTTTCAAAAGCATCTTCCACGATAATCTTACAAACCAAATGTTCAATTTTGGCGTAAATGTGTTGCACATTTCCTTTGAGGCTGTTCAGGGTGTTAAAATCAGTAAAGAATAAAGAAACGGATTTACCCTCCTAGTTCTTTTCCGTTTCTTTTACAATTTCACGATAAATTATTAAAAATTCATTCAGTTTTGGTACAATATAATGCATATTAAAAAAAAAGAGAAAAACTCTTTTCGGTAATTTCCAATGATTGAGGTTGAAATCACTCAAAACTGAGTGTTGAATTCAGTTCTCTTATGTGGGATGGATTACTTCCCCATCAAGAAAACAAAAATATGTTTCACTATAATTTCCGTTACAATTTCTAGATTTTGGCGTATTGTGTCGTAAATTTTATTTTTGCACCCTAATAATGCACTCTGCATGGAGCTGAAATCAACAAGAAATAATGTAGTGGTTCGATTTTAGTGCTCCATGATAACTTATATAAAGCTCATTCGGTTTTGATACAATATTATATATATTTCTTTGACTACTTTTCCTAATCCATAATGCTTGGGATTAAAGCCAATAAAGGATAAGCAGTGAACTTAGCCCCCTAATGTTGTACTACACCCTTTGATTAAAAAATATGATCCAAGAGATTTTTCGTAAAAGTATATGTTTTTCAAAGGATAAGGGTATACTTTTTGAGATTTCACAATCATTCCTACTACTTGGATTTAAAATCAACCAAGAAGGAGGGAGTGAAATCCCGCCCCCTCACCCACGTTTAAAAAATATGTGTTGTGATAACTTGCGTAAATATTATTCGATTTGAACACAATATGATACATGTATTTATTGAGGTTTTCACGTAATCTCCACTCTGCAGCTCTCCGAAGATTTATATAAAAAATTCTATAATAACTTTCGTATTGAAACACAATTTTGTAAAATATGGTTTTATTATTTTTCTGAGAATTTCCGACCATCGCAGTGCCTTGCAGTTAAAAAGGGCAAATAATGATGGTGGGTGTTCTCTGCAATTTTATATAACATATTTTTCTGAATATTTATTTAAAACACAGATTTTTATAGAACATTGTGTGCGTATGTGTGTTGTCAGAGGTTACAGACTAACTCCTATATTTTGGGGTTGAAATTAGTGAGATTCGAGCATCGCTCACTTTGACAATGCACAGTACTGCTAGTAAACTTATATTCAAAATTAAACAAAGTGTGAATTCGCTGAGCTTAATTAATTTTTGCATTGAAAAAAAATTATGTATTTTGCAACTTTGAAAGGAAAAGGAGCAATTTTAACGTAATTATCTTACTATTTTGCTTTTGATACTAGAACTTTCTATGAAATATCAAAATCTCTATGCTTAGGATTAGGCGCGCACCTAGAAAGTTTTGTTAGAGGGATCCAAACTTTGGGAGGGAGTTGCAACATGATAAGCACTACATCAATGTAGTATTGAACGGGTACCCCATAAGTAATTGTAAGATATTACCATCTATATTTTTAGAAAAAAATATAGAGCTATATTGTTTTTGTAAGAGAAAGAATACAGATGAAGTGTAAAATCAAATGTTCATTCTATATCAATCATTTCCCTATTAAAAAAGTATAGTTTTATTAAGAAAATGAACAAATGTATGTTGAGTTAGGAATTTAAGGTGTTCCTGACACGATGAACCCTCGTGAGTACGCCCTTCTTAGGATTCAAAATCCTCTTTCCTCTCGCTTTCAGTGCGTGCAGCCCCGGGCTGGATTCCCGGTGGGGCACTCGGTCGAAAAAGTGTAAAAAGCTTTTTTCAGACTAGTTATCCTGAATGGGGTTTTCCTGGGTTTTCCTAATTCATACCAGGCAAACGTCCGGGCGTTACCTAACATATAGGTTCCAGACTATTTCCTTCCTTCGATTTCCCCGGATAGTGTGCCCGCCGAGGGACATCATCTCTCAAATGTGACGAGCTAACATAGCCATAGATGCCG